>NC_052619.1:35665992-36265992 GCF_016545825.1 Eucalyptus grandis
ATTTTCTAATTAAATACCAAATTTAATTTTTGCAATAATAATCCAAAAATCATCACCAAGCACCCAATTGCATAATTTAGTAATCAATTTCACAAATCAACACATCCATGATGATCGTAAAATTCTGATAACCGGCTATCTTGGCAAGCTAATTACAATTAATTATTTAAATTGCAATTAATTAAATAAATTGTAAATTATTTAAACTAATCCACTTAATTAATTTAATTAATCTAACCAAACTAACTTAATTGAATAAACTAAACTAATCTAGCTAGGCTAACTGATTAATCTAATTTAGGCTAACTAAATAACTTAACTAACCACCTAACTATTAGCTAGCCTAACTAAATAATCTAACTAATTAGTTAAGCTAACAAAATTACGCTAATCCTAATTAACCTTAAACTAATCCCCTAAGTGTAATTAACTTCATAATCCAATATTAGGGCATTAACTCACCGGATTAGCGAGAAAACGGGTTCACGGAAATGGCGGCACGATGGCGGTGAGATCCCGTGTCTACAGCGACTCTAATGGAGGGACGAAAGGGGCTGAAAACGGCCAACAAGCCTCATGGCTTGCTGCTGGAAGCCGGTTCTACTTGAGCTAGTCGAGGGCCATTGGTGTTTGGAACCCAGGCTGGAACGGAGGGCTACTCGGCAAGAAGCTAGAGCGAGACCAGTGGATGGCGGCGCCACTCGGATGGGCAAGAGTCGCGGGCAATCGAGCTCGGGGACGGTGGTCGAGCGGGCTGCAGGCAGACGGAGGGCTGGCGACGGGCGGTGAGGCCGGTCAGGGATTGCAGTTGCAGTGGTTCTAGCGAGACTAGCTAGGCGATGCAGGGGCTGGTGGCTAGTTGGTTCTGTTTTACAGCAATGAAATGGAAATGAAGAAGATGAAGTGAAGAAGAAGAAAGCAGGGGCTGGTTTGCAGGGCTAGTGTGCGCACAAGAGGGAGGAGAAGCAACAAGGAGAAGAAGAAGAAGGGGACAATGGGCCAACGCAAGTCTTACATGCAGCCAATAGCCTTACTTGAAATATCAGCACTTGAGTGGCTTTGCACAAAGTCTTCTGCCCAAGGAAGTCAAGGCATCATCCAATAGCATTTTCCCTCCCAAAGCTTCACAAACAAACCAAGTTGAAGGCCAAATAAGTCCCTTGTAGTAGCCCTACAAATTTCCACAAATTCTTCTCAAATAAACCAAATTGGCATCCAAAATTCCTCTAATTCAGCCCACAAAGTCCAAGCATCAACCAATGGCCAATTTTCCCTCATTTCCTTCACAAACAAAACCTTTTGGTGGCCTAAAAATGCCTCCCAAGCTGTCCCTCCGAATTTCACAAATTTTAATTTGCAAATTGATTTTTCTACATATTTCCGGGCTTGAAGGAATTTCTTCAAAAGATGATATGATGTCCCAAAAATAAGTCGTGACACGCTTTGAACGTTTGATTCCCGAAACCGAGTTCATTTCATGGTTAAAATCAATCGGACGTGATTTTAGCGCGATCTAACCTCTTTGGGTAGCTTTTAGAGATTTTATCGCGTTTGACCCGTTGTCAAATTTTTTTTTTTTTCATGTTTGTGCATCTTTGACTCGTTGCAGCGTTCGGTTGTTGTAAAAATTTCAAGATTTCAATTATGGGCACCGAGTATAAAATCGACGAAAATTGGGTTAATGTCATTCGACGTAATTTTCAAGTGAAATCACCCACAATTTAATCATGCAATTTCATCAAATTGACCTATATCCGATCACTAATCAATTAAAACGGTGTTGTATTGATCCTTGCTAATTATCACGATCAAACAATCAATTTCTAATCGAATTCGCAAGTACTGTCGGCGTTTATATCCCTTAATGGCTTCACTGATAGATCGGTTAAGCTGAGAATGATCATTTTCCAGAAAAAAAGGACTCTAGGCACGTCGATGAAAAGCCCAGTTCATATTATTGAGATATGGTCAAAAATTCAGGATGTCACAAGTATCATGGTGTTCAATTATCATTAACTGAATTTCCAAAAAAAAATTTGCTAGACACTTAATACGTGGATATTTAATCCACATTGTATCTAAGAAGTCGATTCTAGATGCTTGGACTTATTTAACATTTCACTAGGAAGCACTGTTTCCTTTTTTCTCTTTTCTTAGAGCCTTCGAGGGTGTGTTGAGTTTGGAAGAGGCCGTCTTTAATTGAGGCCGAAGACCAGTTTAAAACTATAGCAATTAAATAGAATGCTTTAGGAAAATCCTGCACTCTACATACTGAGTGGAGTTTGGAGAGATTGAGCATAACGTAGGAAATATGGTGAATGGCATCCCAATTAGGCAATTTTTACAATGACGTACCTAGATATTTCTTTCCAACTTCAAAGTAGGTTAACTATAAATTGAAATTAATGTATAGCCCTTACATGCGTGAATACCCAAGAAGCGAACTGCATTCCCAACTGCTTCAATATTTTGGTGGTACCCTGTCCTATAACATCATGATTTCAGATGTATCAGCATGAAAAAGAATTATTACTTACACAGAAAAATTATCATGAAAAGGGAAGGGCTAAATGGTACATGTACACCAATTCTAAACATGAGCATCCATTTCTAACTATGCCAAAGATCACAAATTGTTAAACGGGAATAAAAAAGGTAGAATCACTCAAGAATAAGACAGTGCATATAATGCATAAAAGAGGACAACCTAAATCAGCAACTGTCGGGAGACTATGGTTTACCTTAGCTACTAATTATTTTGCAGTAGGACCTGTGAAATACCGGATATAGATTTTATTCAGATGAGACGTCCTTTTACAGAACAAGTTGTGCTTGTCAATTAAATCACACAAAGCCACGCAGATAACTATAACCTCAGGTATAAAGGGACATATACTTCACACCTATAACGAGGTGGAAAAGTTAACATATAAATTCACGAATCTACTACAGCTTGTGGCTTTGAACATCATCATGCATCAGTCAAAGGGATAGAATATTCAACGAGGGCCCTACCACAGAAAACTGGCCAGATCCCAGATTAGAACACATATTTGGGCACAACAGGAACGTAAAAAAGAGTTTCTTAATGGACAGCCAAGACATCTCCCAGCTGCACCCCACCGAAGTTTTCTCATCAAACACGCATTCATTTTGTGCATGTGTTGGTACTTTTTTTTTTTTTGACGAGAAACAAAGCTGATTATATTAAATAGTAGGTAAAGGTAATACAGCAAAAGCATCAGTACAAAGAAGATCGAGGAGATCAGAAGGGGGACTAGTCACCCAGTTACTAGGAAGAAAATCAAAACGCCGGGCTTTTGCAACCCAGTCAGCAACCCGATTAGAATTCCTACTGCAGTGAGCAAAAGAAAGGCCAGACATAGTCTTCAATTTGTGCTTGGCCCGGTCCACTAGGGGTTGCACTGACCAATTTAAGGTAGATGACGACAATAGACTGTCCACCATCAACCGACAATCAGATAAAAGAAGTATTTCTTTTTCTGGGGAATTGGGGATTAGGTTTTCAGAGATAAAATTTAGGGTTTCAACCAAAGCGACGGCCTCCGCTTGTTCAGGCGAACTAACCTCGATATTCTTTGCAAACCCATCGCGAATTTTACCAAAGGAATCTCTGCAGACGCAAGCAATAGCCGCCCGAGGTCTTTTTCTTGGATGCTGAGGACCAAAAGAAGAAGGCCTTGTCTGGTAGCCGAAGACAGCTTCATTCGTCTCTGTGGAGGGATTGTGGCCAAATGCTGAAGAAAAAGCCGGCTGATGGATGAGATCAGATCTGGGAAAAGAGGCTTCTCTTTCTTCACCAGCACATGTGCGTGGGTTGTTAATGTCCTCTTCCCTCTCTTCGAACCCGCAATGCCTTCCCTGGTGGGTGTCGGTGATGATGTTGAGTTGCTGCTGCTGATTTGGGAGATCAGATCTGGTAGATCTGATGTTTCTTTCTTTGGTTTAGGGGCCGAAATCATAGCTATGTCATTGCCAATGCTGGAGCTGAGAGGAAGGTCTTCTACCTCTTCCGAACCGCAGAGCTTGCCATGGTGGGCGTTATTTGTTGGTCTTGCGATCTGCAATGTTTCTGGAATTATAGATCCGGTGAAACTGAGCCTCCGTTCGTCCGTTGCAGGGGTGTCTTCTTCGCCGGCGTTGATTTCGCAGGTCATGGGAGCACGATTGGTGAGATCTGGTCGGGATTTCGAGCCTTCTTCCACAGCACAGGTACGATGGTTCCTCGTTTCTTCATCTCTTTCTTCCAGGTCGCAATGTGAACTGCGTTGAGCAGCGATTATGACTTTGAGATTCTGATGTATTCCTGGGAAATCAGATCTGGTAGATCTGAGGGTTCTTTCCTCTGTTTCAGAGGCAAAAGATCTTCGTTCTCTATGATCCGAGGCACGAGGGTTGCCATGGTGAGCGGCTTTGGCTGGTCGTTTGTGCTGCAATATTGCAGGGTATAGATGTCCGGTTGATCTGAGGTCTCTGTATTCAGCTGCAGATGTTGGAAGATGGGTTTGTTGATCTTCTGATTCAGAGGAAGAGGGTGCAGCAGCGTTGATTCGTCGGGATGTGTTGGTACTTTATCACGATGCATATCACCCCATAGATCATAATCAGCCTTATTTCTCGTCCCTATTCTGAAATGACATTTCCCAATAACACAAATGCTAGCGCACGTCTTTCCATCTAGCTCTTACATTGTGGGTAACATTTTCACGCATCCTTCTGTTACATTATAAAGTAGACCCAGATATACGATAAGACCAATAGCAGGCACTTTCCTCTCAACCTTCTCACCACAGCTACATGTACATGTAAATCTCACTACAACTTGCATTTCATCCACACTCTTATATTGCTTCATCTAACTTTGCTACTTCTCAGACGAGTAGTTAGTCTCATGAGTCTCTCCAAATATGGCTTAATTGCTAATTATCGTAAGGGAAAATTCTAGTCCATTTTGTAAGATAGACTGAAGGAGGGTTTTGAAAAAGCCCTGAGTACCGTATGTGCACTCAAATATGCACTGCAAAGTTTATGGGAAACTGTTTGCCGCAGTATTTGACTGACAAAAGGCAGACATCAATCTTGCTTTTAAGGCTGAATTGGCAGGAGCGATTTTAGAATCTGGGGCAACATATCAGCTCCACTAGAACCTGCGCAACGTGCGAATAATACAGCATTAAGGAGATATGAGGCATAATGGAAAAACGAAAATGACTGATGTTTACTTCTTAATAGCAGCAATAAATTTAACCTGATCTCCTCATGAGTGTTGTAGAAATAGTGGGACCACCTCATCCTTATCTAACATCTAAATGTTCTAAAACTCCCTCTCACACGTGAATTGGGATTAGATTTAAAGACCATAGTGCAGAGATTGACCAAGAACTCAAATGCAGATAAGGGGCCACAGAGAATTAACAAGGGACTTCTCACTCTCATTTCTTTTAGGCATTGTGAGTATACTGCCAACTTATAAAAAACCTCGCAATTGGATGAAAGTGCAATCGTGGTATATAAACTTTGCAAACTCTCTGTAATTTTGTATTGGTGTGGTACCCCTGGGTTACCGTTCTCATAAACTTTTCTGATTATTCTTTAACAAAAGAGTATTGATAAGGCCCATGCAAATTTCGCTTAAATAATTATTTACTTACAAAATGGTTCCTGAGATCGGAATTTCAAAATACTAGCATCACTGTGTCTTTAATGACTGCACAAATTCATTGGCCGTAAAGATTCATACCTCCCTCATGAACTTTTATATATTTTCTTTAGAAAAAAAAAGTGCCAGAAATAAGGATAATGTCCATTTCCCTTGAATAATAAAGTGCTCGAAGATGCTAGCATCATTGTGCCTCTACCAGCATCATTTAATGTCCATGACAGCACGATCTGATTGGCCACAAAAAGTTTTATGGACTATCTCAAATGGTTCTTCAAATGACAATCTTTTTTTTTTCTCCTGGTTATAGTTTCAGAAAAGTTTATCTCACATAGTGTTACTGTTATAACAGCACCATCTAAATGAATGTTTTTCTTGAATGAAAGTCTTAATTCCAGCCACTTGCCACAAAAAGAAAAGTCTCCAGAAGTTGCTGAAAGAGATATTTAGCATAATAAAAGGCTCAGATTAGTAAACCGAAACTTATCCTGCCACTAAGAACATGAGAACGAAAATTTGGCATGTAATACCTACAACATTCAAATATTAGTCTCCTTTGTATAATTTTCTTTGAAGTGGCAGGCAGGACATTCAGTAATTATATGATCTGGATCCTTCATAGATTGGCAAGCTTGAAAAGAGGATTCTATCAACAACTTTGTGAGGAAAAAAAAAGAAGAATTATAGCCCCATGAACCTCAAAAATGCTACCAAAAAAAAATAATAATAACTCAAATCTCGAGAAACTTTTTCCTTCAAAGAAACGATGAGGCAATCTCACTCATAGATGGAAAAATTGACTTTACAATGAAATATTATAGACTACTGGCCTGGCAGTTATAATCTTCAGTGAAAGACGTCACATACAATCATCGTTTTATTTTGCCCACATCATATCACATGCTCTACATACATGAGATGCATCATAGAAATAAGATAAAAAACCATCGATATCCATGAAGGCAACAAAAATCATTATTTAGAGTGATTGTTCTCCTCCGTCTTCCTTTTTATAAAAACTTCTCCAAACAGACGTGTAAGAGAATGAATTCATCTATGCCAAGCAAAAAACCTATAGGATTTTTTTTTTTTTGGTCAGTAACCTATAGGATTAATTTTCAATAAAAGAGTCATTTTGGTCCATACCATTGAATAGTAGAAATAGTCTCTTTATAAGCAGTAGATCATCAAAATTTGCATCAGAAGCCTTCTTCTTTAAAAGCACATCGCCTCTCACTGCAACAGCTTCTTGACTGGTACAAATCCAAAATCAATCAACAATGAGATTCTATACGTGCACATCCATCCATAGGACAGGCAAGAAAACAAATATCATACTACAAAGCCAAGATACCTGTCAACAGAAGCAGCGAGATGGAGCGGATAAACAACTTCGGGGGCAAGTTCCATAGCTTCAATTACATTCAAAATGCCCAATTGCTCCGGAAAAAAAAAAGGATTAATACAACAAAAAAACTCCAAACTCATATACATGTGACAAATTTACAGTAAACTAATTTTTTTACCACAAAAAATCTCGAACTAGTACAATAGTGATTATTTACCCCAAATAAATTTTTTTATCACAAAAACCCCAAATTGATAAGTTTGTAATGAATTTACCATTTATTAGTTTCTATTAAATTGGATTAATATCATGAAAACTACAAACTAGTATCTTTTGTAACAAACGGAGGATAATACCCCAAATTAGTACACCCATCAACTGCCATCAACATCCAACTCGTAATTTGATGATAAAATTTAATAAAAGATAAATTTATCATAAGCGTACCGGTTTGGAGTTTTTTTATGGTAAAAACATTAGTTTAAGGTAAATTTATTGCTGCTATGCCAGTTTGAGGTTTTTCATTATATTAACAAAACAAAAAAAAAGTTAGAATTGATTGAGAACCTTAGATTTTATTTTTATTTTTTTGGTCAAAAGAAATCCTAGATATTAGAAGAATAATATTGTAGTTGGTGGTGGCATAGGCAATGCTGAAAATCCACCCCACATATATTTGCTTTATTGCTAAGATGACTCCACCTTTCTCATCAAAAGTGTATCATTCGTCAATTGCTGTTTCCCAGTAATACGGTCAGCTTGAGCAATTGAAAGTCCAGGGAGCTTCCTCCACTGTAAAGAAAAATAACTCCTCGATAAAATAAAATAAAATAAAATAAAAAATTGGATTAGCATCTCATACACGGTAATGTAATGCTTGGTGAGGTGATATACAAACCCTTGAGAAGATGGTTGATACAAGATATTATGAAGGCAAAATTCAATGAAACCTTCCTTGTCCTGAGTAATATTTACAGCTTTATACATCGCAGCAACTTCTGTATTGACTCTATTTGATGAGTGGCATTCACTGATCACCAGAAAACATTCAACCATGTAGAAGTACAGAATCAAGAAACTTCTTATTGACATTAAGCAGTACATTGAACTCATCATACTGAACATAAGGAAAACAACGAAAGAAAGAGAGGATGAAAATACATCACTAGGATCAGCAAGACAACAGGTCAGAATGAACCTAGGATTGGTTTTGCACGACCATTTACAAGTAAAAGACCCAGCCTTAAAGCTTGGAGGTAATTGCCAAACGTGGAGTTGGTCCTCTCCAAATTATCATCAGCCAAGCAAAAGATTCTCAATCAACGTGATATGGTACAGACACTTTATTATTATTTATATCTTTCATCCAAGAAAGTAAATAATGCATGTAGTGGTAAAGATGTCATAGTATGGCTCATTTATAAAGATGTTTTCAACACGTTCTTCTTGCCAATAGACATCAAGACATAGAATGTGGAAGAAACAATAACATTAATCGATGTAAGAACACTCAAAACTAGAAGTAGCACCAAGTAATGTGCTCGAAGAGTCTATAGAACTTTCCATGCTAGAGGAATAAAGAATCTTCAAACGAACCTTTGTAGCAATTCTTAGAACCCTCTCTTGATGCTGATGAGGAACCTCTGAAACTTTGGCTGCAAGTATAGGTGCCATCATTTCTTTCTCCTGAAAAAAAAAACAATTGTATCAAGATTCACACAAAAGATATTCTAGACAGGCAAGTTCAAGATAACAGCCTTTCATTTCCCAAAGAGACTTCAGATACTATAGAACAATGACAAACCTTCACATCAGTGCGTTCAATACCCATCTCAATATACACAATGCAGAAGTTTTTGACAATAGATACAGCATTGGCTTCTGTGTATATTCTCCATAAATCTGACAAAGGCAGACCAATTCCAGGTTGATGTTTCACTCTTTTATTAACATGGCTCAGTATTTCAACAACCTGTACCAAAAGATGAATCAATCTGGTCATCTCAAATGAAATGATCTAACAAGTATATATGTATGAAGTAACGAAAAACGAATTCAGTTCAGTATGCAGACACTTGGGTAAATCAAAAACAGTTAGAAGACACTGGAAGAGACATGACAAATTAGGAATGAGGCCAACATGGATTCATAAGGTGACAAGAGTATCTTTCCATCAATACAATGTTGCATTTTGACAAGTAAATTTGATGAAGTACCTACCGTTCATATTGTTGGGAATTCTTCAATATGTGAACTCTAAAAAGGACCGAGAGAATAACAACCACCGTAACAGAAATCAAAGATGGTGGTAAAAGGAAGAAAAACAAAAATTCTACAACATTATCTATCATTGAATCTTGTATTCTATATTATAAGGAGTCTTTGAAACAGGAGGATTAGAAGTCTTTCCGTCGAAGTCTGATATCACTTCAGAGTAGCATAATGTACGAGTGTTCAGAAACAGAAAACTGTAAAAGTCCTGAATTTCATGAATTCAGCCTTGTCCTACACAGTTTCCGCAAAGCACGAATGGCAACCATTCACAAGGGATTAATTCTAACTAGTATTGAACCCAGTGGAATTGACTTAGTAGTTTGAGGAATGAACACATTTGTGGTTTAGGTGCATACATTCAATTCTTGACGCGAATTTGCAACTAGCGTCATTTGTCAGCATCACCCTAGCTGTTGCTAGTGTCATATATGGTTTATGAGGTTAGCAGAGTATTTCATAGCACAATCACTTATCTAAGATAGGTTAGATACATCTGACCAAAAAAAAAAAAAAAAAAAAGATGGTTAAATACTATATTCATATTAGACGGCTGCTTAGCCTAATACAATACAAGTTAGAGAATGACTCAAGACAAACAACATTCCCAATTAAAACCCCTCTTTCTATTCATTTGTTCTTTCTTCTTGATTAGTTGGATAGGTTCTTATACATAAAGCAAAGGTAACCAAAAATCTTACCACACGAAGTAGTTACAAACAGCAGAGATGCTCAGAAGATTTAAATCTGTAGAACTTAATGACAGAAAAGATGCCATACAAAGCATTACACAAGAGCAGCTACAGCCCAACGCACCCACTCAAAAGGAGAAGAAGAAATACACCCATATTCTAAAGTTTGGTAAATTAATCCCAATGGTGCATGGGAAGAACTGCAATGTCCATGGCAATACTTTTCATTTGCAATGAGCACCCCCGCCCCCAAAAAAAAGGGGAAAAAAGCATGGTGATACTAGTAATGTCACCCATGAAGTGTCAAAATTCCCAAAAAAAAAAAAAGGCCTTTCGGCCCATGTGGCCAGGCACGACTCATGGGCCGCCAAGCCCATGATGAGATCTAGTCAAGTGGGACATAGAAATGGTTTAGAAGCGCATAACAGGGACTATGGAGGTGGTCGCAATGGCTCTTATGGTGGCAATGGTGGTGATGGGGCCTCAAGGGCTGTCGAGTGACAAGGAAGTGACTTCCAAGAAATACTGATGATGTTAGTGGTAGCATTGGATCTCGAACGAGAGGTTGAGGTGGCAAAATCATTAGTGCTCAAGCAGGTGGTCACGTTGGAGTTTGTGATCGGGAGGTGTGGCCATGGAATTGCAGCGGTTGTCATTTTGAAGTGGTCGCGTCGAATTTTAGGTCGCGGCAGCGACAAGAGGAATGGACAAACATATTACCGCAAACCTGGAGAATATTAACAGTAACAGAGGGATATAAAGACCAATTCATGAAAATGAATTATAAAATAATATGTCAAACTGTGAGATGGTATTTGCCCGAGTGATTTATATTCAAGCACCCAACAAAATCTACCACATCACTTTTTGACTTAATAATTTTGTAAATTGGTCTTTCTTTATTCAGCATTATTCCTTTTAGAGTCATGTGCTAATAATATCTACGGTCATTCAACCAAATGTATTGCTTAAATTTAAAATCGCGCTTCACAGATTTCCACTTTCAATTATCCCTAATTACTTTTTCTTCATAAATAATAATAAAATTTTATAAAAGAGAAACAATTTACCACATTAGGTATACTTAGGATCAAATAGAATTAATAAGCGCATTGCAGGTTCTAAAATTTCAAAAAAAAAAAATGCAATTAAGTTATAAGACTTATTACGAAAGTACAATTAATGCTTAAAACTTTCAAAAAAAATGTAATCAAATCCTAAATTTTGTCAAGTTGGCTCAATCAAGATGGAACAAGTCCTAAAATTTGTCAAATTGATTTGATCAAGTGAAAATCAAATCCTAAAACTTGTTAATTGGTTTAATTAAGTTTTCCGTTGATTGCATTCTTTAAAAATTTTAGAACTCGATTACATTTTAATAAAAAAACTTTAAGACTTCCAATGCACTTTATCTCTAAAGACTACAAGGAACCTAATCCGAAGAAATAGTAGAGCAACAACTCCATAAGTACTCTAACGGAGAAATTACGACATGCGATTGAAAACCCTTAATGGAGAAGCCTTCATCGATACGTTCAACTCTAAAATGTTTTCTGTGCCAACTGACCAAAGCTAAACGCCATAGAGCCACTCCATTCCTAGGCCTTACAAAAGGATATCGGCCACTTTCGGTTTCTAAGGACGAGCTCTTGGCAGTTCCATTACCCCGCAAGCACGCGCGCACGGAGAAGTTTGCAAGAACCGCGAATTGGGCAAATAAAAGACCCAAAAAAAAAAAAAAAAAACGGATGACAGAATCCCCAGGCACCGAAGTGAAGCTAACATCAACCAGACCGACTGAATGAAGTTCGAACGAGCGTGAAATCACAGTCGAATTGGGGATGCATACTTTGTTTCGGACGGTGGAGGAAGGGGATGAGGGAGAGGAGATGGCGAGTGGGAGGAGCTTGGAGAGCAGGGCCTGGAGCCTGGAGTCGTCGCAGAGCGCCAAGCGAGTCAGCATACGGTCCAGCATCTCCACCAACTCTGTGTCCGACCTCGCCGATGACGGCGATGATTCCTCCATCGGCGAAGTGATCGTGGCCTGCGGTCCCAAGGGTGAGCTAACGAAGGTTGAGCAGTCGGTGTGTGAGGAAGCCTTTGAGAGGATAGAAAATGATCGACGTGATTCTGGTTTTGGAGACGTGGCATGTATTTTTTTGGGTTCTATTTTATTCTAATTCTCAACTTTTACCTTGTCTCTTTCTACTTTTATCATGTCTCTTTACAATAGCCTGCACATGGCTTTCGAGGAAAATATTCAAAAGCCTGCTAAGGAGTCTCGATTTGCAACCGACCTTTTCACTTTTTGATCAAAAGAAAGCCCACCCTTTGCTTTCGGTTCAGGAACTTTACTTCCATTTTCGCTTAGAAACCTCATAATCCAAAGGTGCTTCGAGAGTTTGCGTTTTTATTTGTTCAAAGGAAGCAGGGGAGGGTTCGCATTTTTGGTATTTTTGTTTTAAATTGTTTTCTGCTTTCATTTTCGTTTTTGGTCTTGGTTTTATTTTTTATTTTTGTTTTGGGTTTTATGCAAGTGATGTGAAAGTTTCCCATCGTTCCGGGAAAAAAATAGCATACTTTTGTAGCCTGTCGCGAGATTTGAAGCCACTGTTGGCTTACGTGCCAAATGGACCCCTAACTCGAGGTCGGGGTGGTCCAACTTGACCTCACCGCCCGAATCATGATGGTTTGTGAAATTTTTGTTTTGATAAACAAAAGAGTACAAGGGATTATCATTCTAACAAAATATTCAATTTGAATCTTAGTCAATTAGTCTAATCGTAAATGTGTATTGATAAAAATAAAAAATAAAAACTGTTAATGTGAGTCTATCATCATAACCTCATTGACATGTTAGAAATCTCTATATCTTTTCACAAAAGATAATCATACCTAAGATATTAATCGGTCGAAGGTTTGCTCATAACATGACTCGAACTTGTGAACTCATGAAAATCACATTGATCCATTTATCATGGACTCACCACTCGTGGGGGTGGTTGCAATCTTTTCATGTTCAATTTTTTTTTTTAAGTGAATGAGTAATGTTTGAGCCCAATAAAAAAAAAATTTGAGGGATGTATAAATCTGTTTTGTGCTTATAAATTTGACTTGAGGCAGATGAGGGATTGGTTCATCTGTATTGCCTATAAAAGAATAGATCTGGAGATGGGTTTTCGTGAAATTGATCATTTTACTCTTCAAAATAATTTCTCTAAATTTAATTTCCATAACTTTGTTTTGTGTACAATTCGTTAGAGACGGCAAACATGGGGCCCATCATGCACTGAAGTTCTTATTTTAGTGAGCTAAATCCAAAATAAAATAATATAGAAATTTCACACTCTGTGTTCTTAAAAACGTAGGGTGACTTTTATTGTCTAAGATCACAAATTATCTTTACTTCGCATTAGCCGATGAAAAAGCTCAACGACTTTTTATTGGAGTTTATGGACCTTTTCTTTTATTTCGTACTCTTTTACACGCATATTCAATGTCGTTGATATTATTGCTCACATGTTCAATAAGAAAAATTATGGGAAGATAATGATGGAGTTGAGAAGTGTGATAGACGGAAAATAGTTCTAAAACAGAGAAGCTTTTTAATGCTAATAGTATCCACATAACTTTACTGTTAAACTAATATTAGTAATTAAAGAGATTGTCTAGTATGATATTGCGTAGTGCAACATAATTATTCAGAGAGCATCCAAGAGTCGATATGTAATTCTAAGTTGCCTTCTTGATCTCTCTCACAACCCAAGAGAAGTGGGTCTCATAATTCACTATTAAGTTCAACTCGACAATCATTCAAGTTTAGTTACATTCTTTCACATTTGAATAACTTAAGTTGTTAGATTAATTTGAGTTTGAATTCGAAAATAATTGACTCAAAAAGCTTGCGACCATAGTGGAGTAATTGCCATTTTATATAACTAAAAAATATAACTAAAAGATATATTGTTGAACAACACCAAAAGAAGCACAAATTGAAGCGCAAATAGGAAGGATGAAAGTAAAATTAAAATCACATGAGACGCAAGATATACATAAAAATAAAAAATGGGAATACATGGGGGAGGGGAGAAAGTGCAAATAGGAAGGATGAAAGTAAAACTAAAACCACATGAGACGCAAAATATACATAAAAATCAAAAATGGAAAAACATGGGGGGGAGAGAGGGAGAGGGAGAGGAGTTTCATTATCTTCGACAACAAGTACAAGAGTATAATTCAAAAAGTCAAAAAAATAGGAATAACAAAGAAGGGAGAGAATTTAGAGCCTAGAGTTATATATGTTATACAACATATCCCTTTTATATTATCTTTTAAGCCCTAAAATAAATGTGCATGGTCCAAAAAGCCTTTGTTGCTAATTTGAAAGTCAAAACTCAAGAAAACTCCACCTTTAGAAGAGTGTTAGCCAAATGCTACATGACCTCTTGCCCTCACCACAAAGAATGACCATATAAGCCCACACCCCCAAAAGGTAGAACCAACGACAGACACTCCTAAGTATAGGAAATGAGGGATGAAACCACCTACTCCGCCTAGGCAACTCAATAACACTAATCAATGCTTGGACTTGGCCAAAGGAACTGGTTTGGGCAACATGTCACGCCCCGAACCCCGAGCGTGCGCACATCTCTCAGCAGTAGATTAAAAATGCGACGTCCCAAGATGCGTTGCCAACCCATTCTTTTTATCTTTCAATTAAGAACATGTGGAAGCGAATTAAATAAACACCTGGCCAATAAACAAACAATAGGGATAGTTAATCGAAACAAAAGTTGCCGAAAACAACTTATTTATTTATTTACTGTTACCCCTAGGAAGTTCAACAGCTACAAGCCCTTCTATGGCCACTTTCTATCGACCCTTTCAAAAATCTTTAGGAATTAGGGTCAACCTACTTCACTAATGGCAGGACTAGCTAAAAAGGTGTCGCATCTCGCGCCCACCACGTCCGCACTCGATCTCCACGCTACGGCCCTGAAAAAGGTTAACCACGACGGGGTGAGATAAATCTTAGTGAATCAAAACCCGAAACTCTAATTAGGACGCATATTCGTCTTGAAGGCGGTTTTAAACACGCACCATACAAAACTCGCATCGCCTCAGCGCATCCCTACATGTTAGCTCATCACATATGCTATTATCAATGCAGGAAGCATAATTTAATAATCGGAACACATGCTTCACTCTTCAAACATTTACATGGGTCCCGATTATAAGACCAAACCATTATGACACATCTCATACCGTGCCACACAATTTTGTCCCATAATCAGGCGCAACTATCACAACCATTCAGGTGTGTTCTGATTATTATGACCCAACGGCCATAGTCAACTCAACAGTCGGCAGTCATCCGGCATAACCCGGCATCATCTCGCTCCATCAGGCACGGCATTATCCTGCGTATGCATACACCTCAAGATAGCATTCCATAAAAGAGCATTGGTCCGACCTTAACCACGACTCGACATCTGTTGACGTGGGGCATCCAAACTTAATCAGGCATCGTTCTGCATATTCATACGCATCAGGACGGGTTCATTATCCCGCATATTCATATGCATCAGGGTATTTAGGTGATCACACAAGCACACCATCAATCAAATCCATTGTTATCTTCCTCATTAGCCAAGAACATCAAAATCCATTTTTAAATAATAAACCTTACACCCCCCCTTTTTTTTTTGTTCAAAACCTTCCGAAATAAATTCGTACGGGGTCACGTATTTGAAATCAACCCATCAAACTTTGCACGCATCTACTTTGAAATCTCATGATTTTAACGAGCACATAAAACTTGGCGTCCAAACCCGACACCATATTTCTTTCTAATTATTTGTCCAACCACCATTTTTGAAAACAATCCTCAGTAACCCCCTTTTTTTTCTTTAAAACTTTTGGAAATAAATTCATAGGTGCTCACGTACTCAAAATTAATCTATCAAACTTTGCACACACCTAGTTTAAAACCTCATTGTTTTGTTGAGCAAATAAGTTTTGGTGTCCAAACCTGACACCTAATTGTTTTTCTATTTAAATGCCCATAAGGCCACCTTTTGCAATAATAATAAACAACCAACATAGAGTAATCAATCTCATCATGTCATGCATTAATTCTTAGCATGTCCAAAAGTCAACCACATTATAAAATATACAATTTCCAGCTAACGAAACACCGAGAACAACCACAAAATCACAATCGGCCCTAAACGGCGAAAACCGAGTCCACTTGTGCGTTTCTAGGATTAATTCCAGAAACATAAACAAAGGAGTTCAGAAAATTCTCAAATTTGAATATGTTATAAATGACACTTAAAAGAACATTTTTTATAAAAGACACCTTCACCCAAATATTTCTAGAATAAGAGCAGTAAGGCCCTGTTTGGTAACCATCCAAATAGGGCAAAATTCTGATTTTTTGTTCCCAGAATCAGTTTGGGTTGAGAATCGTGTTTGGTAAAATTTTTGTTCCCGAGAACAGATTAGGAATGGAATCAAGAACAAAAAAAAAAAGTCGATTCTTGTCCACGAGAACAAATTTGAGAATCAAAAACCAACTCCTCTTCTTCCCTTTGGCCATCTCGCAATCGTCGTCCACCCCGCCCGGCCGCCGCTGCGGCCATTTGCCGCCGCTGCTCTTTGTCTACCATCGCCGCCAGTTGCCGTCCGCCGGTCGACGAGGCTCCCCAAGCCCCGCTAGTGGCCAAGCGGGCCTCACCCGGCCGGCGAGGCCCGCTTGGCCATTGGTGAGGCTCGGCCTCGCCTAGGCGGGCAAGCCTTGCGACGCCTAGCCTCGCCAATGGCCGGGCGAGTCTTGCCCAGCCCGGCGAGGCTCGGCGATGAGGGCTGCCTCGCCGAGGGCCGGCGATGCTCCGTGAGGTCGCCGGCCCTCGTCTGGCGGTCGCCGATCGCGACCGGCCACAAGAAGAAGAAGAAAAATAGGAGAAAAAGGAAAAAAAAAAAAAAAAAAAAAGGAAAAAAAGAAAAGAAAAAAATGAAAAAAAAAAAGTAAACAAAATTATTTAAAATTAAAAGAAATTGATTTGGAAAGAATCAATAGGCACGGTACCAAATGCAATTCTATGACGAGAATCAAAATTTTGAACGAGTTACTAAATGCGCTCTTTTACTTAGAATTAGTTTCTCATAACAAAATAAAAATAATTATTTCGGGTCGAATCCGTTCCGGGAATAGAATCTTTACCAAATGCGCCCTAAATCACCCAAATCGTTACCAAAATTATGTCTATGTCCAAAAATTATGTTTTCCAAAATCAGCTTAGTTCGAGATCCAAAACTTGTCCGTTTGATCTGAAATTTGAGTATATTAAACTACAAGATGTGATGAAAAACTTTTGTGAATGAAATCTTTCGAAAATCAAACTCTAGGAGTTGATAAAAATTTCTTCAACACCAAAAGGTCACCGATTCCAACACAAATTGAGATTCTGTTTTGCATGTAACAAAATTGAAATCTTGTTTGTCGCGACCTCTTTTTCTCGGCGCCCGCAATCGGGTACGGGCGCCTAAGGAGGCTAATGGCTCGACTAATTTTAATTAAGCCCGGACTCTCCCAAGTCCACCAATTCACGACTTAATGGTTCAAGTTTTTAACCCGTAATTCAATTTTAAAATGGAGTCGCCACTAATCGATTTGGGGTGGGTTGATTAGAAACCCAATGAAGTATCGGGAGAAATACTCACTCTGCGCAACTGAGAGAAATTAGGATCGGGGACTTGATTACACTAGTTAATCACTAATGCCCTTCGGTACCTAATCTTGTTTAAACCCTGAGGTTTTTGGATGTTCGAGGGATTTTCCATGCATTTTGGGAGGAAAAACATTTTTGAGTCATTTTCTAATTTTTGGACACAAAGGGGATTTTTTTGGGTTTTTTTTTTTTTGGTACTCTTTTGGAAAAATACAAGTCTTTTTGGCATTTTCATGATTTTTTTGGCTTTTTGGCATTTTTTGGAAGATATGAAATATTTTTGATTTTTTGATTTTTTGGAAAATAAATTATTTTTTTAATATTTTTTAATATTTTCGGAAAATAAATTATTTTTTGATTTTTTGATTTTTCGAAAAATAAAATATATTTATTTATTTATTTATTTAAAATATTATTTTTAAAATAAAAACCGACCCGGGTCGGATCCACGGGTTGTGTCCGACCCGGGACGGCGGCCCGAACGAGGACGGGCCCGACTCGGATTTTTTTATCTTTTTTTTTTTTATCACATTAAAACAACGCCGTGGCCGGGCATTGGGGACGCCCGGCCCGGCCCGACAACCCGGATCCGATCAGACCTAGCGACCCGGCTCCCGCGAACCCTACCCGACCCGCTCCGATTTGCGACCCGACTCCCGCCGCCCCGAATCTCGTGAAACCCTACCCGGTTTCGAGACCCGGATACGACTTGGCGACCCGGAAAATCGCAAACCCTAGGGTTTGCGAATCCGCGACGCCGAGGGGGAAACCGGGATGCTTGTCGGCGACGGCGACTACGGCGGCGGCGACTACGAACGGGGCGACATCGGCGACGGCAACGGTAACGGCGACGCTTTTTACCTTCTCTCGAACGGGGACGGCAACGGCAGGAGGGCGGTTCGCGATGGTGGAGAAACGGCGAGCGACGACGGTGACGGCGAGGCTCCGGTCTTGGTCGAATCTCGCCGAAACACTCTCTCTCCCTCGGGTTCGCTCGTCAAGCTCCCCGAAGTCTCTCGGGGACCCCTCCGAGATCACCACACCACGGCCGGCCTGAACTCGAGCTCCCCGAAGTATCTCAGGGGACCCCAAGCCTCGGCTAGCCTCTCTCTCTCTCTCTGTGTCCGCTCTGTGCTCGCTTCTCCGGCCGACCTTGGATCTCGGCATGCTCGTCCTCGGCCCCCCTTCTGAAGTCTCTCAGTGGGAGGTTTCGAGGATCTGCAGCTTTCGACCCTTTTCCGGCCCCTCTCTTCCTTTTTCGTCGACGGTGGCCCCCCTCTATTTATAGGCGCGGGAGCGGCCGGTCGGCGAGGCTTCGACCCGCCGGTTGGACCGCCGTCCCATCCGCCATCATCACCTCCTCCGGTCACGTCCAGTCGACGCCAACTGCTCCTCTGCTCCGCACGCGACCGCCGTCCGCTCAAGCTTCTCTGGCATCGCGCCTACCCGCACGTGCTCCTCAGTGGCGCGAGGAAGAAGACGACACAGAGGGGGCCGGGCTTGAGGCAACGATGGGCTAAAGGCCCACGCGGGGGGGCTGCCTTTCCGCTTTCGCTTTTCTTTTTCGTTTCTTTTTTGGTTTATTATCCGAAAATTAAATAAACAAAATAATAATAAAGCCTAATTTTAGGCGTCAACAGCTGCCCCTCTTTGAAGGTGAGCTCGCAGAGGTTGCATTCAAAGACAGACTGATGCCTAAACTTTATCCACGCGTGCGTAGCAGATTATACTTTGTTTATGACCTATTATTCCATGCAGAAAAGAGCAGTATAACATTATATATACTAAGACAGATAAGAAGATACCTGTAGTTACTTACCGGGAGTGAGTGAGATAGGGTGTGAACCCCGAGTTTGGCAAGTATCAAGGCGTCATCTCACCTGGTGATATGAGGAGGTTGCTTTTCCAGGGCTCGAACCATTCTTCGGTCGCCTGTATAAAACAATCAATGATTTGTCTAGGACCCGAACCTTTCTTCGGTCGCCTTGACGGGAGATTGCTCCTCTAGGACCCGAACCATTCTTCGGTCGCCTATTGGAGTAATCAGTGGTTTGTCTCGGACCCGAACCATTCTTCGGTCGCCGTGACGGGAGATGTGCTGACCTTTCTCAGGGCATCTGTTTGTTGGGAGATAGTACCTGGACGATCACAGGTACAAACTCTTGGGGGATACCTGGATGATCACAAGTATCGAAGGGGTACCTGGACGATCACAGGTACAAACTCTGAAGGAAGAATCAAGGCATACCTGAGATGTTCGTGTGGAAATATCGAGGATGGGTCTTGCATATACGTGAAGGTCTCTCACCTGCTGGTAGTTGGAATATCGAGGACGTACCTTGGATATTCATGAAGGTCTCTCACCTCCTGGTAATTGGGAATATCGAGGGCGTGCCTCGCATATTCGTGAAGGTCTCCCACCTCCTGGTAACATAAACTTGAATGTAGCACAAGGCTTACCTGGATGGCCGCAGGCACTCAAAAGGGGTGGAACACCTGGATAGCCACAGGTGTACAAAGTACTGGGATACTTGGGTGAACACAAGTATTTAATGATACAACCTTGGACCACTCGGTTGGTTCAAGTGTAAGAAAGCATACTGGGTAGGCGCGGGCACACAAAGCAATGGAATGCTTGAGCAGTTGCTATTATTTGGGGACAACTCGGGCAAGTTGAGTGTCATGAAAAGGAAGTACCCAAGGACAACGGTGGGTATTTGATGATAAAGGGATACTTGATCAGTCACAAGTATCAATACTTTGGGGACAACTTGAACAGGTCGAGTGTCAGGAAAATGGAGTAACTGAACGGTGACCGATACTCAAAGACAATGGGGATACCTAGACAACAGCAGGTATTCAACGATAAAGGGATACTTGGTCAGTCACAAGTATCAATACTCTGGGGACAACTCGAACAGGTCGAGTGTCAAGAAGAGAGTACCTAGACAGTGATAGGTACCTTAAGACAAATGTGGATAGAGATATGCTTACCTGGCAATATCTCTGATCTCTAAGAGTATGTCTGTTATTTGCACAGTATGCACACATGATTGTATATGCTGTAAATTCATGAGTTCAAATGAGATTCATACATGATAATTTTGTCGGTTCGCATCTTTTGATTTCCTTTGGGGAAGATTTTGAAAGACAACCTTCATTTAGAATGTAGATGCTTGAGCATGCCGGATGAGGGACTTTCAGTCGAAAGGACTTTTCACTCACTCTCATGGAGAAGGCTATCCCGACCATTGATGCGGGATTTATAAGGACCACACTATCTCACTTTGTCATCATGTCAACGGGGTATGAGTATTCTCGCAAGTGGTACGACTTTACCAATGTGAGAGGTCTTTGTTGAAATTGTGATGAAGACTTGGTCAACGGCTCATCAAATGGGACCGTCGAGGTTAAGGCTTATGAACAAAGTGCCGCACGATCATCTCTGGGTTTGCAAGTCAAGAATCCTGCGAGAAGAGATAGAGTAATCTTGCTCGTACTTCTTCGAGCGATGCTTATAGACATATGAAATCCTACGTTAATTGAAGTGCCCCTAGTTTGAAGAGACTTTTACAACGGGATGCAACGTAGGCTTGATTCATGTGTAAAAAGGTAGAGCTGGTGATTGCCTTGGTATTTGTCACCAGTCTTTCTTCTCACTGTCAAATGGAGGTTCTATGGACCACAACAGCAACATTTTCTTGGCTGCATTTTTGACTGGGGGGCATTGGCCTTGCTTTTACTAGGCACATTGCTTTTTCCATGCCCCTATTTTTATTCCAGTTCTTCTTTTATGGGCATTGACCTTGCTTTTACCAGGTATACTGCTTTTTTATGCCCCTGCTTTTCTTGTTGCTTGAGAGCTGATCTTGGCAAGCTTAATTGAAGCACCGTTATTAGACTCTTGAGTCTTCATCTTCAGTAGGCGCTCCAAGCTATGCTGTTTAAATGGTAGTAACTTCTGTTTTGCCTCCATGTGAGGGTGAATTTACAGACTTAATTGAGTTGTACAATAGATACAAGTGCGTAAAGAAAGAATTGCTCTTCGTCATTCTAGGGCACTTAAATTAACGCGAGTGTTCATATGCAATAAAGACGCCCAAAGATTGATGCAAGTGTGAGCAAGAAAATTTCTATCTCTCTTCTCACCTTGTGATGCTGACTTGCTTTCGACTTGCCCCAGTGTGGAGTAGTTCTTTGACGGGAGCATAGCAGGAATTTGTCAGTGTATGGGGCTCAATGGGGTGAGCGATGGAATGCCTCTCACTATTTTGGTTATCGTACCATTCGCGAGAGAACTCTTTACCCTGCAGCCATGGAATCTTTTGCACTCATCTTACAAGTGTATAGATAGGGGACTGTGTATAGGATATGGCTTGCCTTTCATCGTTCTGACGCGACTCATCCAGCATGCTCAACTAATCTTGTATTCTTCACTTAGCTGTCTATTCTAATAATTCTCAATGGAATCAGTGATTTAGACAGACAAAATCCTCATGCAAAATCTATGCAGCATTTTAAACATGAGAGAGTTTGTACTCTCAAAACAGATGAATGGCTTTTGCTCAAAAAGACCTTGTTGACAGCTTTAAGGATTAGCAGAATGGGGTTGTTTAAGCTTTGAACATCGAAAGGGTTATTCTCAAAGGGGTGTCGATGGTTGTCCCTATCGATTAGGGATATGACACGTGAATGATCAGCCGGGGTTGGGAATCGATCGGGCATCTTTGTTTCTTTTTCCTTGCTTGGATCACTTGGTTTGCCCCGTTTAACCATTTGATCGGCTCTTAAATTCCAATGCCTCCTGTCAATATGAGTTCGAGAGTGAGTGTTAGAAATGATGCCAAATTACCTTTCCCCCAGAGTTTATTTGTGCTGGTTTTTGGGAAAGTTGCTGACGGCCTCTTTTACATTTCAATGCTTTCCTTCTGTGGAATTTTCCATTCTGTCTTTGATTAGCGGCATTGGGCACAATCATGTATCCCAAACTTCTATGGAATTTGAGATAGATAATTACTTCTTGCGAGGGCATGCATCGGGAACAAGAAGTGAGGCTTTCAGATTCTAAGATTGTTAACTGGGACAAAAGGTTCCTTCTAACCAGACCGGCTCCTGAATGATGCGTCCTTTACACCGAGCTGGGCGAAATTGACATGGATTATTCTTACACGCCTGCCTGGGTAATGTCGATTTGCTCAAGTTATGCCATCGAGTTTGCTACTTGATTTTCAACATTTCCCTAAATGCTGGTGATTACCATTCATTTTCTTTCATTAAGTCAACCGAACACACATTCTTTATGATGGTGTAGATACATCACTCATATATGAAAGGTGCATAGGCATTTTCAATCTGATAGAGAAGTGTTTGGCAATGCCGGACAAGGAACATCTTTTAAGGATAGTACTTTTTACAAAGATCCGAGTTAAGCGGCTTAGAGAATTCTCGCCCATCCATCTCGAGTTAGGATCAAGGCTCCTCCGGGGAGTATCTTTTTTATTACATAAGGACCCTTGTAATTTGGGGCGAACTTGCCTCCAGGCTCTGGAAAGATTGGCAGTGTCTTTCTCAAGACTAGTTCGTCCATCTCGAAGTTCTTGGGTCGCACCTTTTGATTAAATGATCGAGCTACCTTCCGTTGATAACACCGACCGTGGCGAGGGCTTTGGTCGCTTTTCATCGATCATGTTCAGCTGCTCGAGCCTTTGTTGTGTCCATTCTTCCTTAGATAATCCAGCTTGGGATAAAATTCGTAGGGAAGGGATTTCTACTTCCACGGGTAAAACCGCCTCCATACCATAAACCGGGGAAAAAGGGGTTGCCCCAAAGTAGAAGTTCGAATCGAAGTTCGATATGCTGTCAGTGCGAAGGGTAGCCTCTCGTGCCAGTCGCGGTAATTTTCAGCCGTCTTGGCTAGGATTCTCTTAATGTTCTTGTTGGCGGCCTCCACAGCCCCATTCATTTGCGGACGATAAGGGGATGAGTTCAAATGCTGAATCTTGAACTCAGAAAATAATTGATCAATCAGCTTGTTGTTCAGATTTGTCCCATTGTCGGTGATGATCGAATCTGGCACGCCATATCGGGCGATTATGTCACGTTTGATAAACTTCATGACATTTCGTGCAGTTACGCTTGCATATGATGTGGCCTCAATCCATTTTGAAAAGTAATCAATTGCAACCAAGATGAACCGGTGCCCGTTTGACGCCTTTGGGTTAATTGGGCCAATTACATCAATGCCCCACATTGAAAACGGCCATGGCTCGGATAAGCGATGCAGTTCAGTTGGAGGGACATTTATCTTATCCCCATGAATTTGACAACGATGACAACTCCGTACATGCTGAGCACAATCATTCTCTAAAGGGAGCCAATAATAACCTAGTCTCATTATCTTCTTGGCCAACATACGTCCATTCATGTGAGGGCCACATACTCCCTCATGTATTTCTTGCATTATTCGTGTGGCTTCAGCCGCATCCACACATCTTCGCGGGGTCGAGTCATACGATCTTTTGTACAGATTTTCACCGTTGACGAAAAACTTTGAAGCCATTTTCATTAGATATTTTCGATCAGAGGGAGTGCTTTGTTCAGGGAACTCTTGCTTCTGGACGTATTTCATGATATCGTGATACCAGGGTTTCCCATCGGGTTCTTCAGTAATAGCCATGCAGTAGGCTTGTCTTGCCAGGACTTCAATTTTTAAAGGCTCAACTTCTAACCCTTTCGTTGCTTGCAACATAGATGATAGCGTTGCTAGTGCATCAGCGAACTGATTATGAATTCTAGGTAGGTATTCAAACGAGATGTCTTGGAATTTTCCCGCCAATTTTTCTAAGTAACCATGATAAGGCACAAGTTTGGCGTCTTTTGTCTTCCATTCGCCCAACATCTGGAGGATTATTAAGGTAGAATCGCCGAACACCTTTAGCTTTTTCACTCCCATTTCAATAGCCGCTTGCAGGCCAAGGATGCATGCTTCATACTCGGCTATATTGTTGGTGCATGGAAATATCAATTTTGCAGCCACCGGATAATGTTGTCCGTTTGGGGATATCAAGACTGCCCCAGTGCTGGAGCCTGACAAATTTACAGCTCCGTCGAAGAACATAGTCCATGTGTCTTCTTCTACCGCGGATATTCGCTCGTCCGGGGGATTATCCTTGCGTACTCCTTTAGGATAGTCTGCTAGCATATCAGCAATCACCCGTCCTTTAACTGATTTTTGCGACATCACTTGAATGTCGAATTCCGAGATCAGGATTTGCCATTTGGCCAATTTTCCTACCAATGCTGGGCGACTGAGCAAATACTTGAATCGGATCACTTTCGATTACGAGGAAAGTTTGGTAATGCAAGGTATACGTCGGAGCCTATGCAACACCCATACTAATGCGGCGCATGTTTTTCCGATTTGGAGTAGTTTTGTTCGATGTGGTGAACTTTTTGCTCAAATAGTAGATGGCTCGCTCCTTGGTCATGGGGATCCTTTTGTGCCAGCATTGCACCTAAGGATTCACTTTGTTGATGGTAAGGTAGAGAATTAAAGGGTGCCCAGGACTGGAGGTACTAGAATCGGGGTTTCATCAGAAATCTTGCTTTAGGTCTTCAAATGCGAGTCGGCAATCATCATCCCATTTAATTTGTGCATCCTTCTTGAGAAGTTTAAAGAATGGTTTTGCAGTTTCAGAAAGCTGGGAAATGAATCGGGCAATGTAATTTAATCTTCCCAGAAGGCTCCGGACTTCTTTTACAGTAAGGAGGAGGCATCTCAAATATCGCCTTGGTTTTTGATGGATCTATTTCTATTCCTTCACAGCTTACAATGAATCCAAGTAATTTGCCAGAAGTTGCCCCAAACACACATTTTGCTGGATTCAAGCGCAACTTAAACTGGCGAAGTCGCTCAAATAGTTTCTCCAGGGTCTTCGCATGGTTCTCTCCATGTCTGGTTTTAGCGATCATGTCATCGACGTATACTTCAATTTCTTTGTGCATCATGTCATGGAAAAGGGTGACCATGGCTCGCTGGTAAGTTGCTCCAGCATTTTTCAGGCCAAAAGGCATGACCTTATAATGGAAAGTTCCCATGAAGTAATGAACGCCGTTTTTTCCTTGTCTTCCTCCTTCATCTTTATTTGGTTGTATCCCGAGAATCCATCCATAAAAGAGAACAGTTTGAATCCTCCAGTACTGTCCACCAGAACGTCTATGTGGGGTAATGGGAAATCATCTTTCGGGCTTGCTTTGTTCAAGTCACGATAGTCGACACAAATACGTATTCGACCATCCTTCTTCTTCACTGGCACAATGTTTGCTACCCAGTGGGTATCGCGAGACTTCGAGGAAACCCACTTCGAGGAGTTTCATTACCTCTTCTTCAATCTTTTTTGACAGTTCTGGCTTGGTTCTTCTTAGCCGCTGCTTCTTGGGGGCTATGTCAAGGTTGGTTGGCAAACTATGCTCCACGATCATTGGATCAAGGCCTGGCATATCCGCGTATGACCATGCGAATATGTCTTAATACCTCTTTAGGAGGGCAATCAAGCTTGCAGCTTCTTCTTTAGGAAGGTTCGCGCCAATCTTTATCTCCCTTGGACCTTCTGTGCTGCCCAAATTGACGATGACGGTGTCTTCAGTGGTGGAAGGCCTTGTTTCTTCATGACGCTCCCAGTCTCGTTGAACTTCATCGGAATTATCAAAGTCATCATCTGAGCTATCAGAATTGCTATCATGGCTATCCACGATGTTGGTTTGGACCGCCCCCATACCCTTGCCTACCGCTAGATCATTCCTATGTCATAGAGTAGATAGGCTAAAAGGACAAATAAGGTTAGTAGTATGCATGCTCTCTTTTTTTTGGAAATGTGATAAATTGTTCTTGAAGATTTAGGATAAGGAAACATGAGGAGACCCGGGCCTCAGATTTTTTCTTTCATTTGACGGCTGGCTATCATCAACGGGCCGGTTTAGTATGTCTCCTCATGCCCTCAAAATGTTTTCAACTTTATTTATTAATAGACGGATTTACAGAGTGATTTCAAAAAATGGTTCCCCGAGTGGAACTGATGTTGAAAACAAAACAAGCCAGGCTCTTTTAAAAAAAGTACAGGCTCCCACGTAGGGGAGTATGCGAAGGAAATAAAAAGGATTCTACTCGAGCGGGTTTGCGCCCATTTCCCCCGGCGGTCCTTCATTGATAGCACCCACGAAGAAGTCTTCATACCAGCTGCCAGCCACGTCTCCCTGTGCTTGCAACTTTGCAGATTCCAGATCATCCATGCCTTCCCATCCATCAGGGACGATGTGGTGATGATGATCATAGAAACTTTGGGGGATTGAATAATTGACATAGTAGTCAAATTTACCACTTGGCTGACCCAAAGTGTCCATGATCATCTCTCCTCTACGTGCTTCCTTAGCATGCTCAGGGAACATGGTACGAGTGTTGGGTACCACGAGGAGGTGATCTTTGCCAAAACATAGCCACGGAGAGCGGAACGTGAATACCCCAGCATCTAAAAGATCCTAAACCTTGTCTTTCAGGATGGTACAGGCATCTAACGAGTGTCCTAATTCCCTTGAATGATAATCACATTGCTTGGATGGATCATAATCAAGGAAGTACTCGGGAGTAGGATGACTCAGTTCCCTGGTGATTAGCCCTTGCTCTAGGAAGATGGGAAAAACGATGGCCATCGATTTAGGAAGAGGCGAATACTGCCTCATGCTTTTTGAGGACTGAGATAGCCGGACCCCTTGCCAGATCGCATCAGTAGGGTCTTCTACCGAATCCTCACTATGACGAGAGCGGAATGTGCGGGTAGCTTGAGCGAAGTTTTCCGTCAAGTGGTGTACTGTCTCGCGTAGTTCATCAACTTGGCGTTGAAGCTGGATGAATGAGAAGTTATCGCCTGTTCCTTCTAACTGCTCCTCCTCAATAGCACATATGGAAATGTCTCCAAACATGGTGGTCATGTCATCCGGCTCCTCTTTCTTTGAGGGCCAAGTTGTGCCCTCCTGGATTACGGGCAAGTTTGAGCTCCCGAGTTTGAACCAATTTGGAGTATTGATCACTCCTCCTCTTCACGCATCATCCGGGCTGGGCCCGGAAAGTTTCCTCGAGACGGGGGTATAAAAGGCCGACTTTTTCTTTGCTTTTCTATCCGGGAGGTATCCTAAACCGACAGTGTAGGGTCTCCTCAAGGCTTCAATAGGTTGACGGATGCCCTGGCCTTCCTTACCAAGCCCTTGTCCTAGCATGAAACCGTGTCCAACCATGATTTTTCCTACCATGATCGCAACACTTGATACTTCGGGGACGAGGGGCAAGGTCCCTCGAGTTTCGTGTCTGATAGACACGAGCTCGAATGATTGATAGCTGGCTTCATTCTTGTCACCCGGCTCAACATAAGGAATGGCTGTCTCATGGTAGATACGGTGGTCTTCTTCTCCTCGGACCGTTATTAGTTTTCCCCCAACCACGAACTTCACGCTTTGGTGGAGGCTTGAAGGTACCGCTCCCGCGACGTGGATCCACGGGCGCCCTAAGAGGAAATTGAACGCAGTGGAAATATCCATCACCTGGAACAAAATTTTAAATATGGTTGGGCCAATTTGAACGTCGAGCTCGATCTCTCCCACCGTTTCCTTCTTTGTTCCATCGAATGCTCGAACAGAAGTCTTGGGTACCTGGATCCGTGATCTATCTATTTGAAGGCGACAGAGTGTCGCTAGTGGACATATGTTAAGAGCAGATCCGTTGTCAATCAGCACTCGAGCGATGTGAGATGCGTTGCATTTGACTAATATGTAGAGGCCTTTGGTGTGTCCTCTACCCTCCTCAGGGATTTCTTCATCGGAGAATGCCATTTGATCTTTCAGAAGAATGGTGCTGACAAATTCCTCGAGTTTGTCATGCTCAATCGTTTCAAGGACATGTACCTCACTTAATACCTTCATGAGGGATTTTTGATGTTTGACGGATGTCTGAAGCAACTCTAGCAGAGAGATTTGTGCTGGTGATTTTCGTAACTGTTCCACCACATTGTATTCGCTGGCCTTAACTACGGCCAAAAACTCCCTGGCTTCTTCGTCAGTGACAGGCTTAGCAGACTGTGCATTTGCTTGAGCATAAGCTCGCCCGGATCTCGTGACTAAACCCACATCAAGGTCATAGGACCATGGTACCGCATTATTACATTCATATTTGTAAGGCTGGGGGATTTCAATGACTATAGCTGCTTCCTCTATCGATGCTTTGACTATGGCTCCTCTTCCTTCAGATACATCCTTAGGTGGGGTGGAGTTCTTCTTCTCTTTTTTGGCATTCAGCGCGGCACATTCCTCATCCCAGTTGATGAGGACTTGTGATATAGTGGAAACTATGCTAGTGCGATCAACTTGCACGATTATTCCGACCTCTATCATCCTTGATACCCTTTCTTCCATTGTCGCCAAAGGTGGTATTTGGTCATTTGAATAATACCCGGCTTCTACTAGCCCTCGGTAGATGTCACGGTATGTGCATTGACATTTTTGATTTGATCTGGCGAACCAAATATCGCATTTACTTTGTCGGCATGATCGGGAGCGGATTGCTTTGGACATTTGGTTTCGTCATCTGGAATGAGAAGGCTTTAGTATCCAGCAGGTTCTGGATTCGATGTTTAAAAATGAAGCAATCATCAGTTGAATGGCCTACTTCTCCCATGTGATAATCGCATTTTTGGACGGGTCATAGCTGGAAGCTTTCAGCATTAGGTCGTTTTGGCTCAATTGAGAGGAGATTCTTGCTCGGAGGATTGCCAAAACACGGGAAGGAGATCCGTGAAGCGGGAGTGAATTGTCTTCGTTGTAGCGTTGAGGCGACGGCTATTGGTCATTGTTGGCCTGCGCTTGTCCGAATGGTGGGGAGGTGACCGGCACTGCGGTGTAGGTGGCATTGACATCGATCGGGGGCTCTTTATCCTTTTTCATGCTGAACCTTCATTGACAGTATGTGCTCGGTGAACCAACCATCCCTTAATCCTATCTCTATCTCGCTCCCACCGGAATGAGTTGATTGAATGATTCGCGATCGTAGTCACCATCCGGTTGCGGTATTCATAGGGGAGGGTTTTGATGAACATTTTTCTCAATTCAAAGTCAGTTGGCTCGGGGCTAATCTGGGCGGCGAGATTCCTCCACCTAATAGCATATTCTTTGAAAGATTCTTGTTTTTTCTTTTCCGTGCGATCGAGGTCCTCACGAGAAGGGGTAATATCCATTATGAACTTGTACTGCTTGAGGAATGCTTCACTTGCTTCACTCCATGTTTCAATGAGGTTTATGTTTTTCTTGATGTACCACCTCAAGGCGGGACCTACCAAGCTTGATTGGAACAACTGGATCATTAAAGGCACATTACTAACGTACTGGGTCATTCGAACCAAGTACATTTGCAAGTGAGCCCTTGGGCAGGTCGTGCCATCATACTTCTCAAATTCAGGCATCTTAAACTTTTCGGGCATTTTGACTTTGGAGTAGATAGAGAGGTCCGTCGGAGTAGGATCTTGCAGGCCTTGCAGTTGCTTTAGCCTTTCTTCTAGCTTCTCCAGACGCTTATCATGCTCAGCTTTAGATGAAATGCTGGGTTTTACTTTCTCAACTATGATTTGGTGCGCGTCATCCTCCAATTCGAGCATGCTATCATCGGTTTCTTTTCCCTGCTCTCCTCGGGTGGATGATTGCGGTAATACTACTTCAATTGAGGCCGGGGTAGGGGCCAATTTGCCCTGGATGGAATCTATTTGCTTTGAGAGTTGTTGAAGCACATTGAAGACCCTTCATTTCTTTTTCCATAATCTCGACACGGCTTGGTACATTTTCTTCAGCCATCCAAGCTTTTGGATTTGGTGATTATGGCTATGTTGTGATTACCTGTCAACACAGGAAATGGAGAAAACGTAAATAAAGGAAACACATGGAACACTGGCTCATGGCAAGGGTCGAGTCATTCTTATTTATTAACAAGAGATTTATACAATGCCCAAAGGATTTTTGACACAAGTCAGGACGACCCTAGACATTCACATTAAAATATTCACATCAAAAAGCCACGACACCCATTTTTATATGTGATGGGAAGTCTCGATCTTGCGACGCCGTTTGCTCTTTTGAGATAACTTTGATATGCGCCTCTTGCTGGTCTTCAAACTTTCTTCAAGAGACTTGATCCTTTCTTGCCTGGTAAGTTGGCTACTTACATCGTGGATTACGCCGCAACTCCTCGGGAATCCCATGGTTGAGGATGTAAAGGTGGATGCATGATGGGCTTTTTCCTGTCCCTTCAATCTTCCGGGGTACAATAATCTTCTCTGGGTGACATCTATCCCATGCATTCTGAATTATGTTGATTTCCTCTAAGTAGTCATAACCGGTGGGGTTGAAAGAAACTCGAAATAGTCCTATCTTGAGTGGTGGCGAGACTTCTTGAAGGATTTTGTACTGGCGAGCCACCCTATATGGATAGTATGAGGTAGCTCCAGAGAGACCCAGCAGTGGGATGGGATCGTAATAATCAAGCGCAAAACGTGCCTCGCCCGCAAGGAACCACTTAGTTCGCCATATGAATGTCTCTGGGAGCGGGTTTTTTAATAAGTCAATCCATCGAGAATATTCTTCATCGGGAGAATACTTCTCCAAGCTTTGGAACTTTTGTAGTGGGTGCTTGGACTCATTAATTTCAAATATTTGCATGAGGTGCCCAAATCCTTTAATATGGGAAAAGAACCACATTTGTAAAATTTCCGGGCAGCTCTCATGATCTTTTCTTTTGATCTTTGAAACGGTTAAGGGATAAAAATGTTTCGGCCAAAACCATGTTTACATATCCCGCTCCGAAAATAATTTGATTTATTACCTCCGCGATTGAAGGATTTATGGCATTCTTTCTATAGTGGAAGACAATAAATCCAAAGAACGCCAAAAGGATGATCTTGGTTTTTTGGGACATCGATTGTTTTTCAAAGCATTTGGTTAAGGATGATAGTGGGAAAGCATTGTTGTTGTTTCTAACAATTTCTCTTACTGAATGATCTTTTAAAAAACGTGATAGACTGACTATGGGGTCGATGCCGATTAGTGGCTTAGCAAGTTCCGCTCCCAGGGGCATTCCTATGGCGAGACCGTATTCCTCCAAAGTGGGGGTCGGTTCAAATTTGCCAAACACGAAGGTGGATGTTTCCGGACACCAAAAATGTGGCGGGGCTTGCATGACCCCGAGTGAATATTGATTTGGAGCAATGGGAGGAGATGACCAATCGTCATGTTGACACGTTCTTGGCCGAGCTGATCTAATTGATTCCACCACCTGAGGAGTTCTTTCTTTGGAGCAGGAATGAACTTGATATCAATTCTTCCCATCGCATTTAAAAAGGGGGCTAAATAACTTGACCCTATGCTGCCATGAGCCAGAAGAGAATAAGTAAAAGTAAATAAATTACTTTGCTTTTAAATAAAATGGCAAGCACAAAGACATACAGATGGAATGTGCGAGACACACAGATGGAATGTGCGGCTCGATTTCTAACTCAGAAGGCTTGGTGAGGTTAAAACGATATCCGCCCGTCGCAGTCTCGCGTTAGCAGCATACCCTCCTAACCTCGGCTAAGAAATTCGGGGAAAAGAAAGGCAACCTCTACATCGCAGTCTCGCGTTCGAGGTCGTATCTTTCTTAACACCATCCTAGAAATCCTATGGCGGCCCAGGTCCGGCGGCCGGGTTGTGTGTGCCATGTGTAGTGTTTAAAACAGTAAAGCAAGCACAATAGTTTATAATCACAAGACATTTTATTTTAACAAAATAAAAAAAAACCTTAAGCTATTACCCTGCACAAAAGAAAAAAACCAAAGTCAGCAAAGCATTTAAACAAGACAAAAAACGGCCTAAGTCTTCAAATTCCCCAGCGGAGTCGCCAAGCTGTCGCGACCTCTTTTTTCTCGGCGCCCGCAATCGGGTACGGGCGCCTAAGGAGGCTAATGGCTCGACTAATTTTAATTAAGCCCGGACTCTCCCATGTCCACCAATTCACGACTTAATGGTTCAAGTTTTTAACCTGTAATTCAATTTTTAAAATGGAGTCGCCACTAATCGATTTGGGGTGGGTTGATTAGAAACCCAAGTGAAGTATCGGGAGAAATACTCACTCTGCGAAGAGAAATTAGGATCGGGACTTGATTACACTAGTTAATCACTAATGCCCTTTCGGTACCTAATCTTGTTTAAACCCGAGGTTTTTTGGATGTTCGAGGGATTTTCCATGCATTTTTGGAGGAAAACATTTTTGAGTCATTTGCTAATTTTTTGGACACAAAGGGATTTTTTGGGGTTTTTTTTTTTTTGGTACTCTTTTGGAAAAATACAAGTCTTTTTGGCATTTTCATGATTTTTTTTGGCTTTTTGGCATTTTTTGGAAGATATGAAATATTTTGATTTTTTGATTTTTTGGAAAATAAATTATTTTTTTAATATTTTTTAATATTTTCGGAAAATAAATTATTTTTTTAATATTTTTAATATTTTCGGAAAATAAATTATTTTTTGATTTTTTGATTTTTCGAAAAATAAAATATATTTTTTATTTATTTATTTAAAATATTATTTTTAAAAAAAAACCGAGGCCGGGTCGGATCCACGGGTTGTGTCCGGCCGGGACGCGACCCGAACGAGGACGGGCTCGACTGGATTTTTTTATCTTTTTTTTTTTTTTTTATCATATTAAAACGACGCCGTGGCGGGCGTTCGGGGACGCCCGGCCCGACCCGACGACCCGGATCCGATCCGACCTCGCGACCCGGCTCCCCGCGAACCCTACCCGACCCGGCCCATTCGCGACCCGACTCCGCCGCCCCGAATCTCGTGAAACCCTACCCGGTTTCGAGACCAGATCCGACTTGGCGACTGGAAAATCGCAAACCCTAGGGTTTGCGAATCTCGCGGCGCCGAGGGGGGGGAAACCGGGATGCTTGTCGGCGACGGCGACTACGGCGGCGGCGATGACGAAGGCGACATCGGCGACGGCAACGGTAACGGCGACGCTTTTTACCTTCTCTCGAACGGGGACGGCGACGGCAGGAGGGCGGTTCGCGATGGTGGAGAAACGGCGAGCGACGACGGTGACGGCGAGGCCCGGTCTTGGTCGGATCTCGCCGAAACACTCTCTCTCCCTCGGGTTCGCTCGTCAAGCTCCCGAAGTCTCTCGGGGACCCCTCCGAGATCACCACACCACGGCCGGCCCGAACTCGAGCTCCCGAAAACTCTCGGGGGACCCCAAGCCTCGGCTGGCCTCTCTCTCTCTCTCTGTGTCCGCTCTGTGCTCGCTTCTCCTGGCCGACCTTGGATCTCGGCGTGCTCGTCCTCGGCCCCCCTTCTGAAGTCTCTCAATGGGAGGTTTCGAGGATCTGCAGCTTTCGACCCTTTTCCGGCCCCTCTCTTCCTTTTTTCGTCGACGGTGGCCTCCCTCTATTTATAGGCGCGGGAGCGGCCGGTCGGCGAGGCTTCGACCCGCCGGTTGGACCGCCGTCCCATCCGCCATCATCACCTCCTCTGGTCACGTCCAGTCGACGCCAACTGCTCCTCTGCTCCGCACGCAACCGCCGTCCGCTCAAGCTTCTCCGGCATCGCGCCTACCCGTGCGTGCTCCTCAGTGGCGCGAGGAAGAAGACAACACAGAGGGGGCCGGGCTTGAAGCAACGATGGGCTAAAGGCCCACGCGGGAGGGGGCTGCCTTTCCGCTTTCGCTTTTTTTTTCGTTTCTTTTTTGGTTTATTATCCGAAAATTAAATAAACAAAATAATAATAAAGCCTAATTTTAGGCGTCAACATTGTTCTTTTAAATTCATAAAATCTTAAGTAAAATATATGTCATAGCTGCTCCATTGTCTAGGGTTAAGCCCTAGGCTCTTATACCATGTGAGGAAAAACTAATTTTGTATTATTCAATAAAGTTTAATATTATACATCAAAATAAACCTTAAAAGTGGTAAAGACCCGTTTACCCTTCGTACTTCCAACACAACCCTTTGTTACTTGTGTCCAATCTCCTACCTAAGTAATGAAACAGTAACTAAGCAACAAACAGTAACTATGGATGGTGTCGGTAGCATTAATCGACCTTGTCGCGACCTAATTTTCGGATGCACCACCTAAAACTAGGTTAATGGATTACTAAGTCTTTAAACTTAGCTCGGGCTCTCCCAAGCCCATACCAAATCGCGACTTAAGATTCAAATATTTAACATGCAAAGGTTATAAACCATGAGTCGCCACTAATCGGTTTATGGTAGGTCGATTAAACACCTAAGTAAAATAATGAGAGGATTATTTTACTCATATGAACCAGAGACTAAGGATATAGGGACTTGGTTACACTAGATTTCTCTAATGCCATTTCGGTACAATTTTTTTTAATTTTCGAAATATTTTTGCAGGCAGCTTAGATTTATTTTAAGCTAAATCATTATCATGCAAATGTGGTGACCACACGGGTCTCATCCATTATTAAAACATTCAAATAAATAAATTGCATCACACAAAGCAAGCAATCATTTTTTTTTTTGGATTTTCTTAAAAATTAGAATTCTCTTATAAAATGCATTTTAAAACTAAATGACTTAATCTTATTAATGTGCAAAGTCTAATTAAATGATCCTATTATGCAAACTAGTTAACATGCACCTCATGGCCTAATTTTACTAGTAAATAAATTTTGATTAAATGATCCTATTATGCAAACTAGTTAATATGCACCTAGTATTTTTTTATTTTTTTATTTTAAAAAGAGGATGAGAATATGAAAATGTGTCAATTATATCTAAGACTCTAAAAAGGCTATTTAAGTCTAATCCTAACTTTTTTTTTTTTTTTAAATATCTAAAAATGCAGTCCTAAAAATATAATCCTAAAAATTTGATTAATTAAACCTACGTGTCTATTATATTAAACCCTAATGTCCTATATGCTCATGCAATTTTTTTGAATATTTTGATTTTTGATTTTTTAGTTTCTTTTTAGTTTTTTTAAAGCTAAATAATTGTTAAATTAGGGTTAAATCTAAACAATTAATATAATCACTAAATAAATGATCAAAATAATTGAAAAAATAACTTGTCGTTTCAGGTTAAATTAACAATTATTCTAACCCTAATCATTACAACAACTCAAAATAATTAAAAAATCTAGTCCGAAGTCTTATGGCCAAAATTAAATAATTATTATGATTTAACAATTGAGATTCTACCAAAAAGCCCAAAAATTAAAAATAATTAGAAAAAGTGATCCGATGTCTCTCGGATCAAATTAGTAATTATATTAATTTCGGACAAAATCCCTACGGATAGTGCATACTAAATTCTCAAATATTAACATCAAATATTACAACTTAAATAGATAAACTAAAATGAGATAAAATAGAACAAAATAAATAAAAGAAAAAGCTAAACCACCTAAAGAAAGAGGGGCTTGCTGCAGCGTTAATGGGCGCCGGACGGACGGTGGCCGGCGTCAGGACTTCGGCGGGAGCTGGCGGACGGCGACAGTGAGGGGCTCGAGCTTGGAGCAGCGGCGGAGGCGGAGCTGGACCGCGGATCACTGGGTGGCGACATCGGCAGCGGTGCGGGGCTCGGCTGGCGTCGGGGCGTCGCGGACTGCTGGGCGGCGACGGCGTCGAGCTCCGGCGCAGGGGTGCGTCGAATCGGGCGGCACTCTGGCGTGGTGACAAGCGAGCAGGAGGCAACGGCGTTGGGTCGTCTGGCGGAGGACAGCAGCAGCGGGCTTCGGGGATGAGGCTGCACGTCGCGGGCGAGATCGGCGGAGCGGCGGTGGCAGGGGCGCGGTGCGAGCTCGCGGGTGAGGTGGTGGTGCAAGCTCGTGGGTGAGAGGGATCTTCGGTGGCTGGCGGGACGACGTGACCGGCGCAAGGGCGGCTCTGGCACGGTGGTGGTTGGCGCGGCGAGGATGAGTAGCAACGGCGGAAGAGCTCCTGGAGAAGACGAAGCAGCTTTTTTTCGTTTTCTTTTCTTTTTTTACCTGTCTATTCTCTCTCACGTCTCTCTCTCCTCTCTCTGCTGTGTTTTCTGCTGTGCTGACCTCTGCTGACTTTTTTTGCTTTTCTTGTGCAGCTTGTCAGAGAGGAAGAGACGAGATTGCTCTTGGATGAAGAAAAACAGGGAGGAAGTCTTCCTCTCTTTCTTTCACGAAGTTCTTCTTTTTTTCACTGTCTCTCACGAATTTGCACGAATTTTCTTTGCACTTTTTTTTGTACGAATTCTTTTCACGAATTTTTTCCTCTCAAATTTTTCGACCAAAAGCCCCCCACCTTCACGAAAAAATGTAACTCTCTTTTATAGTGATTCCAGACGGTCACTTTGTATGATATTTTCCGAGTTTCCATCTTCCGTTGCATTAAATCAAGCTTGCAAATTGGAGCGTGATTTCGCAATCAGTTCGATTTTACTTAATTCCTTCCATTGTATCGAAATCATTGCTCTTAATTCACTTGATTTTTCAATTGTTTCTACATTTATCAAAATCTGAATACTCATCATAATTTCAAACTTCCATGTATAATCAATCAAATCAAGTAATGAGGCTTGATCCCTGCGTCGAAAAAAAGCCACTTCCGTGAAAATGATTGGGCAATGTGGCCAGTGTGGTGATGTGGAATGGACTTGTTGAAATGCTTAATGAACATTGTTGAGCAGTGATGGATGTTCTCGGATGCATCGGGTGCTATGGGGCCCATAGGGTGTGGGTTTAACACGAATATGATATTTTACTCTAAATATTTTTTTTTTTTTGGGGTTATTCAATGAATTCTATAGTCACCAAAGAAAGTACTAGTTTAAGTTCCCTTAATTTGTTAAAATAAATGCCATTTTTTAATCAAATTACCATATGTCTGGACAGCTCCCCTTGGACGCAAAGCGAAGCATTTGATGAAAACTGTAGACAACTCACAAAGGACAACAATTGGGTGCGTTTGGGAAGGCTTTTGGGGAAAGCCCTTAGAAAAATGCAAAAACCTTTGAGTTAAAAGATATTTTTGAAAATGCAGAGTGTGTTTGGTAAATTGTACTTTGAAAGCCCATTTGAAGTACCTTTGAGCAAAATGGTGTGTGTGGAAATAATATTTGCAAAGGGCTTTGATGATAAAAAAAAATTATCAAAAGAAAAATAAAAAATTGACCGGCAAGGCGGGCGGTCGGGAGGAAAAATGCGCGGCGGCCTCGGTGTAGCCCCGGAGAGGACCGACGAGGGTCGCCCGTGGTCGGGCGACCTCCAGGCAAGGGTCGCTGACCCCGGGCGACCCCGTGGCCTTTCACGGAGGTCACCCGACCCGGATCCGGGTTCGCCGAGGTCGGGCGACCTCGCGGCGCCGGCGTGACCTAGATCTAGGTCGCGGAGGTCGCGTCCTCGCGGCGACCAGATCTGGTCGTCGGAGGTCGCGCGACCTCGCGGCGACCAAATCTAGTGGCCGCGATGTCGTGCGACCTCCGACGACCAGATCTGGTCGCGCCCGAGGTCGCGCGACCTCCGGCGACCCAGTCCCTGGTCGCGCCCGAGGTCGCGCGACCCAGAGCGCGAACCGGAGCCGGTCACGGCGACGCGACTTGCGTCTTGTCGCCGGACTCACGAGCGGTCGCCGCAACTCGCCAAGTGATGGTCGCCGCGACCTCCGCCGACCTCAAACCGTGACCTCGCCGGCCTCTCGAGCTCGTCTCGATCGGCGGCATGGTGGAGAAGGAAGACGATGAACAGTACCATAAATAGTACCTTGGGCATTCCGAGAATGTTGAAAGCCAAGGCGACCTAGTACCGCCTTGGGCTTTCAACCTTGCAAATGCCAGCTTCCCCCGTAAGCCCCTTCGAAAGTAGTTCCCAAACACCCCAATTTTGGCCTAAAGATCTTTAGTCCTCCAAAGCCCTTTCCAAAGCCGTTTTCAAACGCACCCAATATCACCTTTGAGCTTCCCGTCCGTTTCGATTTTTCCTTTAAAAAAATCACTCATTATTTTTACTCTCCAAACGTGCAGAATAATGGGAAAAAGTGTTTTTAAGCTTTCGAAACATTACCAAGAAATTAAAAAAAAGAAAATGCATGTTCCAAGAGGAATCAGAGTTATTCAATATTAGAGTAAAAAAGAAAAAAAAAAGAAAAAAGGCGAAAAGGAAAACCAGAATTCGTGAACTCACTTTAATTTTCCTCGAGAGAGAGAGAGAGAGAGCGAAAAAAGAAAAACCGGAAAATAAATAAATTTCGAGAGTCAATTCAAGTCAAGCGGCTTCCACATCTTTCTTTTCTTTTTATTATTATTATTATTACTATTATTATTTTCGTGCAGGACCCTTCGTGGACATATTATTTTTACAAATTTTCAATACTTCTCAAGTCTAAATATAAATATACGAAAATAGTAATAATAATAAAAGCTAAAACAAATTTCCAATACTTCCGGACTCTTCTCAGCTCGGTCGTCGCGCGCACCTGCGGCACCTCTGTTCTGTTCTTTCGCCGTGAGTCTCTCGCCGGCGTTGCTTCGCCGGCCGCGCGGCCCACCCCACCGGTCGCCGTAGCTCCCCGCGCCTCAGCCCCAACCGTCGCCACAGCCGCCTCCGACCCCGCCTTCTTCTCTCGCAAGCGATTTCATCTTTTTGCTCATCTCAGGTTAGCAAGTTGTGTTATTCCGTTTTCTTTTTTGATTCAGCATCTTGGATTTCTTTATAATGCGATTTGGGATTTTTTTGCAAGCCTAGAGTTAGTTCCGGGAAAGGGGGATTTGGGTCGTTTAGTTGATGGATGATGATGAGGGTGAGATGATGTACATGACGGCCAAGTTCGAGAGGATCGTGGGGTCAAGAGACTGTGAGGCCTTGTACATGATGAATCCAGATTGCAATGGAGCTCCCGAGCTCAGTGTCTATGTGCTCAGAGTTTGAAGAGCAAGATGAATGCCATGGATGCTGCTCTCTCTGTCTCTCTGAGCTCAGTCCTCGGAGAGACTTTTTTGTTTTGGGCCTTTTGGGTTCTGGTGCAAGAATGATGCTAATGGGATTAGTTTTGTCTGCGAATTTAGGGTTTCGAGAATCTAGAACCACTATTGAATTTCTATGTGTTCGCCTGATGGTTTTCTGCTCCTTAATTGTGCTACTTGTGAGCTCAGCTTGGGAATTTTTGTCCTTTGGAGCTGATTGAAGCTCGGCTTGATTTTCTTTTGCTTGCTTGGATCGGTGCTGATTTCCTCTCCGATGATGCGATCAATTGAATGTATTAGGTTTGTGAGGATCTTGGGTCAATTTGAGAAATGCGTCAAGCGTTGTTGGGAGTTCTCTCCTTCTTCTGCTAGTGGTTTAGGTGGTTTTAGTTGAAGATTTTTGTTCTTTCTTTGGTTGTGGTGTCATCTGGAGTAACCCTTCTTGGCCTTTGGCTTGGGTTCCCAGAGTTTGAAACAAATTTGCCGATGCCCTTCGTCATCGGTCTTTTGGGGAAATGGATCAATTGGTGGTTTTTCTGTGCTAATTTATTTTAGAAGTTAAGAAGCCCTGTTCTCATTATGAGTTTTAGCTTTTCATCTATCTGTACCGAGGCTTCATTTCTAACCAGTTAGTCCTATTACTGAAGGACATTCATGTTCTATCAAAAACAAAAAATTGAACGGCTGCTTGTGTCCTGGGGTCTTTCTTTTTGTCCTTAGTTTGTGTCGAGTGCGCTGGCATACACATTTGTTGTTTGCAAAGGAAAACATGATTAAATAGTTGGGGGGAGAGAGCAATCTGAATTAGTTGCTTACTATTCATGTTCTAGGCTCTTTTATTTATTTATTATTATTTAGTTATTTACGCATTTATAACGTGTCGGAACGTGTCGCAATTCTTTATTTTTTTAGAAATGATGTGTCGTCATGTCGTGTCATGTCGCGTGTTGCATGTCCGTGTCGGTGCTACATAACAGTCCGCCAGTCTTATCAAGAATCTTTCCATAGCCTGTCGAGTCCAAAGCCTCCCATTGCTCCCCTGCCTTCGATGCTCTCGAGCTGCTCCTCCCTCAGCTCCTGATCTTCAACCTCAGCAGCAGCAGCAACAAGAAGAAGAAGAGCAGCACTCCTTCCTGTCTGGTTCGTGACCCTCTCGCCTCTTCAATTTCGCCGCTCGGTTCTTTCGCGCGGCTCGTTTCCGTTTGTTCGGCGATTTTTGATTCGTCCGCTGGTTGACACGGCTCGATCGGTGTCGCATTGATTACGGCTGGTTCTCTTCACTTGCTGAAGTGAAAATTGCGTTGGCTTATTCTTGTAATCTTTCGTCCTTCGCAAGTCGGCGATTCTCGCTTTTCGGAATCTTGTAGTCATACATTGTTTTCCTTTTTGGATCCAAGCTAGTAGCAGTACGATTTCCTTGTTTGTGCGTTTTGCTCCGCTGACAGTTTTTTTTTTTTTTTTACCCCTGCGTTGGAGTGAATGGATGCTGTGGCTAGCTCACTGATCGTGGTGGTTTTGTTTTGCACGTGCGACGAAGTGCTGTTCTCGGGGGACGGGATTAACCGTAGAGATGAGATGATTTTCGTGAGAAATGCTGCCTTGGAGTAGTGCTCGACCGAGACCAGTATGGTGTATGTCAATGGCTTGTGTAGAAATTTGCTATTCAGACCTTGGGGACGGTGATGGCACCTTCCGCAAGCATTTTGGCAAGAACATGTCGATTCTTGCTATTGATGGTTGGCTTCTGCAGCTTGTTGATGCCAATATCTGCCGTGCTTGTTGATGCCAATATCTGCCGTGCATGACGGTGGAATTTAATTAACCGCTAGGAGCCCTAGGACCATCTAAGCTGCTCTGGTGTCGGCTCATGGCCGTGGTTGTTATTTTTTCAGATTATACATGGTGAATCCGATGACTAGGTTTAAAGGTTCAGTTCTGTGGAATTCCAGAAATTGAAAAATAATGCAGCACCATGGTGCTTCAGAATTGATATGGTGCAGCTGTTTGTCAAGAATTTCAATTGTTGTTTTTTTTTTTTTGACTTCACAAAGTTGTGTGTCATTTTTGCATTATTTTGCTTCCAACTATCTCGTAAGGATTAAGACTTACGTATTCTCTTGCATGACCTAATTGTCTGAAAGGTTTGCTCCATTGAATCCCAGGAACAATGCCTGAGAAAATAACAGCCGAGAATTTATTCAACGGGATTGTGGAAACAATTGCTGAAAATGTTCCTAAGCAGAAGTCTGTTTCATTCGTTGAGGGGGACATGGCCGACGCAGTTACTTCTCAATTTAAAAGGCTCTTTGGACGGCAGAAGCTGATTCACCGTCTATTTGGGAGTGGAAAATGTATGATATCCATATTAGTTTTATCAATTTGGTGAAATTTGTGATGCTTTTTTTAATGTCTTCTTGACCAAATTGTGCAGCTGCTGATTTGTTACTGTGGAGGAACAAAAAGATCTCAGCAGGTGTCTTAGCCGGTGCAACTGCTATATGGGTGCTTCTTGAGTGGCTTGACTACCACTTTCTGACGCTTGTCTGTTTCGCTCTCATCTTTGGCATGCTAACTTTGTTTCTGTGGTCAAATGTTTTTGGCTTACTGAGCAGGTTAACAAATTCCTACGTGTTCTTCCCTTTTCTTAATTCAATTTTCAATACTGCTAGGTTCTAAATTAATTTTTTCTTTTCTAGCAGGACAGCATTCAAACCTCCTCATCTTGTGGTGCCTAATGATGTCTTTGTTGACATCGGGAAGTCTGTAGGAGCTGAGGTTAACCAAGCTTTGAAATTCCTTCAGGATGTTGCTCTGGGAGGAAACTTGAAGCAATTCCTCGTGGTTAGTTCAGTGTTTCCTTCCTCTATTTGGTTGTTGTATTGTATGTCTACAATATCATGTCCTTGATAGTAGTCCTTTTCTTCTTTTATTGTTGCATGCAGCAGGGCAGTTGGTTGTCAAACATCTCATGTTTGTATGTATCATTTGTGTAGCTTGAAGCTGATGGCCAAAGGAACATGGCATTAACATCATTATTATTTCCGTGGCTGTGATATTTGATTGGCTTTGTTGAAGATATTAAAATGGACTACACTATATCAACATTCTAAATTTGGTGTACTCGTATACAAGTGTTTTATGTATCATTCTTGGTAGAGAATCTCTTGATGGTGGGTCATGTCTCTGCTGGATAATTTCAGTATATGGACAGTATCATGTGTGTTTTGGATCAAGGGTGTTTCTCGTCATATATATCAAATCACCACTAATTGCACAATGACTATTTGGAAATTCTTAGTTCACTGACTGTGGATGATTAGACTATCATATGCCATCAGTGCAAAAATCAAATTGTGGTATGAGAGAGCTTTCTCTAATCTGCATATGATACGATATTGCAATAACAGAACCAGCATAGCTTAACCTCCCACAACAGGCTTTGCCACATTTAAAATCTCCCTTTTTTAGATGTGAATTTTTTATTTCCTTATTTGTTGTGTGATGTCTTACAAGCCTAATTTGGTCGTCGGCATGTTGTTGCTGCCATTCCAAATGTTTTGTGACATTTTAATTCCTTTCGTAGCACACTGATAGTTTTTACTTCAACAATTTGTCCATAGTTAAGCAGTACAAGATATTTTGTGCTCAGCTTCTAATGCTTTTCTGATGTAAGAAACTCATTATATTTGTAAGTTGCAAGAACCTTAGAAGTCAGCTTGTCTTGGCAATGTTTGCTCTGACAATGAGATGCTTTGCAGGTTGTGGGGAGCCTTTGGGCAGCCGCTATAATAGGGGGCTTGTGCAATTTTATAACAGTGTTGTACATTGGTGAGAAGATATTTACATGAGTCTAGTACTCTGGAGTCCAATAGCATGGTGCCTGTGTCTATCTTGATGGCTGCCTTAATTTCATGTGAAATCAGCATCACTTGCCCTGACAATGAGCTAAATCTTGGAATACACACAATGTGTTTCATGTTAAGGATTAGTGAAAGAGAGCTGTTTTCTTCTTCCACGGCAATAGACCAAGTTTTTAGTGTATAAGCTAAAAGTTTTTTCTTGCTGAAGGTTTTGTTGCTGCTCACACATTACCTGTTCTGTACGAGCGATATGAAGATCAAGTCGACAGCTTCGGTGACCAGGTCCTGGACCAGCTTCAGCATCACTATCGTAAATTGGTACTGTTCTTCCAAATGAAATGCATTTGATTTATCACTTGGTTATACTTAATTATATCTAATAGTTGTGTCCCTTTTTATTAAGATTGGATCTTTTAGTATGCCATTTGATACACATGCGTGTTTATCTGCAATACTTGGGCATGTAGCTGTTTCTTTGACCTGGTATTTATTATGGTGAAATTGGAGGGATACTACTGCAGCAAAATTAAATGAGCTTTATACCAGGAACTGTGGTAAATCTTATAATGGGTTGGATGGTATAAAATTGCAGCCAGACTTTTATCCAGTCCCCCAAATATCTTCTCTGATAAACCATTAATTTTTCATGCTCAGATGTTTCCCATCTTAATCCCCGTGTATCACTTTTTTCAGGCTCCTCTAGAGCTAAAATCTGCCTTTAAAGGTAACCATGAGAAACAAGGGGGAGCTCCAAGGAAACTCACAGTGAACGCTCCTGATGTTTATGCGCCTCCGACACAACTATTAGATATAATTACTGGAGAGACAAAGCAGAAAAAGCTTCCCAAGAAAGAAAAGATAGGTGGAAAGGAAGGCCAGAAGGGCAAAGAAACCATACGAGGAGGTGCTCGAGGTAGAGACTCCTCACGAGGGGGTGGCGGCAGCAAGAATAAGAAAAAGAAACAGAATCATAGAACCGGGAAATCCGGTAAGTCATATAGTTTTGTGGATGAGGATGGATCAGATAACTATTTGTACTGATGATGTCAAATTTTTTATGTTGCTGCTCACACATTACCTGTTCTGTACGAGCGATATGAAGATCAAGTTGACAGCTTCGGTGACCAGGTCCTGGACCAGCTTCAGCATCACTCTCATAAATTGGTACTGTTCTTCCAAATGAAATGCATTTGATTTATCACGTGGTTATACTTAATTATATTTAATAGTTGTGTCCCTTTTTATTAAGATTGGAGCTTTTAGTATGCCATTTGACACACATGCGTATCTATCTGCAATACTTGGGCATATAGCTGTTTCTTTGACCTGTTATTTATTATGGTGAAATTGGAGGGATACTGCTGCAGCAAAAATTAAATGAGCTTTATACCAGGAACTGTGGTAAATCTTATAATGGGTTGGATGGTATAAAATTGCAGCCAGACTTTTATCCAGTCCCCCAAATATCTTCTCTGATAAACCATTAATTTTTCATGCTCAGATGTTTCCCATCTTAATCCCCGTGTATCACTTTTTTCAGGCTCCTCTAGAGCTAAAATCTGCCGTTAAAGGTAACCGTGAGAAACAAGGGGGAGCTCCAAGGAAGCTCACAGTGACGTGGGCTCCTGATGTAATTTTTAAAGAAAAGCAGGAAAAGCTTCCCAAAAAAGAAGAGATAGATGAAATGGAAGGCCAGAAGGGCAAAGAAACCACACGAGGAGGTGGTAGAGACTCCTCACGACGGGGTGGTGGCAGCAAGGATTAGAAAAAGAAACAGAATCATAGAACCAGGAAATCTGGTAAGTCATATAGTTTTGTGGATGCCGATGGATCAGATAACTATTCGTACTGATGATGTCAAATTTTTCATGAAGCTGAGATGAGAGTATGGTTATATGGGGATCTTCACCATCTTTTCAGTTAGTAAGGAGGTTGAGGAACAGGAAGATATATCTCATACAGTATGACTTATATAAGCAAATCTCATTACAGCTCTTACATAAAACAAGGGAAAGTTCAAGGCATAAGACACTGAAACAGTATGATATGCTAGTGAGAATAACTTGAGACGACAAAGCCAAACTTAGATCACCTTTCAAAATTAAGTCTTGGATATATACAACGGAAAAGATTCCAAGCCATAATATACATCAAATAGTAACCATTGTTTGTGCATACTTGAGTACGTCAAAATAACAGAGTTGTAGATAAACTAAGGTGGGACAGCTGATTCTTCCCTTTCCTTGTTTGGAAGAGGGAGCCCCCATTAAATAACTTTTCATTGGAAAAACAAGGGTGATTTTCGATAAGAACACATCTAAATTTAACATAGCAGGCCCTAATTACAAGACTATTAGAGTTGAAGCACGCAGCATCAGGAATAGGAAGCAGCAGGACAAGCGCATAAAACAGAAGGAAACAACTTTAACCTTGTCTCCAACCGACACATAGCATCTTTCCTCTCCTATTCTCAGGATAACCGAACTAAAAGCTCCAGAACTTCATGGCTGCTTCTCTATGCAAAAACTTGTCAACATCAGATGCTAAAGTGGCCAAGCTCCTCCAACATTTTCTCAAATCTAGTCCAAAGTCCAACCATCACCTTCTCCTCTTTTAGGAGTGTGAAAGAGATAATTATTTTCTATATTATTAAAAAGTGAAAAGGGTTACAAAAATATATGCTCATATGTGCTTAACCCTAATCATAACTAAGTTACTATTTTACCCTTATTACTCACAATATTTCTTAACACTCCCCCTCAAGTTGGGATATAGATATCAAATAAACCCAACTTGTTACATAAGAAGCTTACTCTATTCCCCTGTAGAGATTTTGTATAAATGTCCGCGAGTTGATCCTCCGACTTTGTGTGTTGTAGTATAACCTCGCCTTTTTGAACTTTTTCTCGCACAAAATGACAATCAACCTCAATGTGCTTAGTTCGCTCATGGAAGATTGGATTAGATGCAATATGAATAGCGGATTGATTATCACAATATAGCACTGATGGATTTGACGGTGACGTTCCAATCTCTAATAATAACATTCTCAACCATAATAATTCACTTGTTACATGTGCCATAGCACAATATTAAGCTTCAGCACTTGATCAGGAAACTACATAGTGTTTTTTGCTTTTCCATGCAACTAAATTACCCCCAAGAAACACACAATAGCTTGAAGTAGATCTCCTATCCACAGGACATCCAGCCCAGTCAGCATCAGAAAAGCTTGCAGTGTTTAGATAGCCATAATTCTTGAACTGTAGTCCTTTACCTGGTGCTCCCTTGAAATATTTGACGATTCAAAGTAAACATCCCAATGAGTGGTACAAGGAGAACTCATGAATTGACTTACTACACTAACTGCAAAGGATATATTAGGTCTCGTGATAGTAAGATAGTTTAACTTACCAACTAACCTTCGATACTTTGCTGGATCATATAGTAATTCTCCATGTTCTGCATCAAGTTTCATATTGGGATTCATAGGGGTATCAACTGGCTTTACTCCAAGAAATCCAACTTCACCAAGGATGTCCAGTACATACTTTCGTTGCGATAAATTGATACCAGCATGTGAATAGGATACTTCAATACCAAGAAAGTATCAAAGACGTCCCAGATCTTTAGTATTGAATTCTTTATGCAGAAATTGCTTAAGTTTTTGAATACCACTTGAATCACTGCTAGTAATGATGATATCATCCACATATACAACTAGAAGGATACAGCCAGTTGAAGACATGGAGTTGAAAACTGAATGATCTACTTGACACTGCTTTAATCCAAATTTGATAACTGTATCACTAAATCTACCAAACCAAGCACGAGGAGATTGTTTAAGTCCATACAAAGCTTTGTGTAAACAACATACCACATTCTCCCCCTGAGCAATAAACCCAAGTGGTTGCTCCATGTAAACCTCCTCAGCCAAATCATCATGTAAAAAGGCATTTTTCACATCCAATTGATGAAGGATCCAGCCAAATTGCACAGCCAATGAAATAAAAACATGGACAGAAGGAATTTTGGCCACGAGAGAGAATGTGTCATTATAGTCGACACCATAAGTTTGAGTATATCCCTTCACAACTAACCGTGCCTTCAATCGATCAAGAGTACCATCCGAGTGAACTTTAACAGTGAAAATCCAACGACAACCAACATGTTGCTTATCAATAGGTAAGGAAGTAAGCTCCCAAGTTTTGTTTTAAATTAGTGCCTCCATTTCATCTTCCATGGCACGATGCCAACCCGGATGAGTAAGAGCTTCAGCAATACTGCTAGGCACAGAAATAGAAGATAACAACGAGACAAAGGCAGAGAAGGGAGGAGATAAACGATCATATGACAAAAACTTGGAAATAGGATGACGTGTACGAACACAATCAGAAAGACCAGAATAGGGAGTATAATGATCAATAAGACGACCAACAGAAGAACGTGTACCTTTTCGAGATGCAATGGGCGGATCGGGATCAGAGACTGGCACTACAACTGATGGGGGAACCGATGAATCAGGTGTTGATGAAGGCTGTACTGTCATAGTTGGAATGGTACTTCGTCGATGATAGGTGCGGTCAGCAAACTGAAATTTGCTGGAGGTAGTTGGAGAGATAGAAGGCAATGAAAGCATTGGTAGGACAATATCATCACTATCACCATGTGTCTGTGGAACATTTTGAGAAGGAAAATATGATTGATCTTCAAAGAACGTCACATCTGTAGACGAACATACGACGACGACTAGGACAATAACATTTGTATCCCTTATGAGTTCGAGAGTATCCCAAAAAGACACATTTTTCAGCATGAGGATCCAGTTTATCAAGACTTGGAGTAAGATTATGTACAAAACAAACACACCCAAAAACTAGAAGAGGTAAGGAAAAGAGAGGATGATTTGGGTGTAAAAGTGAGAATGGTGTCTTCCCTTGAAGAACTGAAGTGGGAAACCTGTTAATTAAATAACATGCCGTAAGAACAGCATGACCCCAAAAGTGTTTAGGTAGATGCATATGAAACATGAGGCAATGGGCAACATCAAGAAGATGGTGATTTTTACATTCAGTTACACCATTTTTTTTTTTTTTGTGGAGTGTATGAGTAGGACGTTTGATGAATAATACCATGAGATTCCGGAAAAGGCTGGAAACCAGAAGTTGTAGCAATGTATTCTCTAGCATTATTTGACCGTAAATGTTTGACAGAGATATTATATTGATTCAACATCTCAAAATAGAACAATTGAAAGCAACGAAAAATCTCTGTACGATCTTTTATTAAGAATAACCAAGTCATTCGGGAAAAATCATCCACAAATGTAACAAAATATTTGAATCCAAAGACATCAGACACACGACATGGACCCCATACATCTGAGTGAACCAACTCAAATGGACTAGACACGCGACTCTGCATACGGGAAGGAAAAGAAGCTCTATGATGTTTACCAAACTGACAAGCCTCACACTGAAATGAACTCACAGACTTAGACTCAGGAAATAGATGTTGAAGTAGGTTTGGTGGTGGATGATCAGCACGACAATGCATCCGATATACATCAGTAGATGTCTGTTTCATAGCTGCGGTAGCTAATACCTTCTTATCAAGGTAGTACAGGCCATTTGATTCATGTCCCCCACCAATCATCTATCCAGTCCTCAGATCCTGAAAAACACAATGAGAAGATGAAAATGTCACAGAACAATTTAGTTCTTTAGTCAATGAGCTAACAGAAATCAAATTATAAGGAGATTTTGATAGGTGAAGGACATATGATAAAGAAAGAGAGGGACTTAAATGAGCAACTCCCATACCAGTAACCTGAGACTGTGAACCATTTGCTAATGTAACTGAATTTGATAATGAAGGAGATGTAGAGTGAAAAGAAGACAATATGTTAGAGTTACCAGTCATGTGATTGGTAGCTTCAGAGTCTACAACCCAAGAATCAAGCGATGTAGACAACAAACACGATGAACTACCTTTAGAGGTTTGTGCCAGAGTTGCAGTAGGAGTTGAAGATCTCGTCACTTGTTGGGAGCGAACCAATGTATCATATTCAGCACGGGTTAATGTAACTGGGTCACCTGCCTTAAGAACTTGAGTTGAACTTGGTGGAGCCATTGAGGGAGGACTAAGAGAATCCTCAACCTCTGCATAAGCAGCAAGAGGTGGTTCGAGCTCTGGATGAAGTGTATAGCAATAAGCTTCTGTATGTTTGGCTTTTTGATAATGATGACAATAGCGGGAACCACGATTATTCACAGAATTGATTGTACCACGAGTCCTAACTCCCCCTTCACGGCCTCCACGACTTCCACCATGAACAACACCATGTCCACGACCTTGATAACCACGACCTCGACCTCCACATCCACTAGAACCACGAGAACGCATAGCACCAATCTCCATCGCCAGCATGGAAGAACTCTTCTCAGGAATTGTAGAACGGATAGCTTGGGAGAAGACTTCATCTACTGTGGGAAGAGAACTCTGAGATGTAATATGCTGACGAAGAGATGAATACTTAGGCTCCAATGACTTGAGATATAATATTACCCTCAAATCCTCTTGGCGTTTAGCCAGAACATCTGGATCGTTCAAGGTAGGAAGATAAGTATCCAATCGTTGGTAGAGAGTGGTGAACCGAGCATAATGATCAGACAAGGATTGATCTCCACGCTGAATATCAAATAACTTTTCCCACGTGTCACATACTCGCGTCATATTATTTTGCCCTGAATAGAGTAATGCGCACTTATCCCAAACTGCTTTAGTGGAGATGCATTGAATAAAGTGATGACTAACCTTAGGGTCCATGCTATTCCATAATAGGGTCCGAATCATCGCATCTCCTGCAATCCAATCGGCAGCTTTACTTGTGTTAGACAGTATTGTAGACGTGAGATAGTCCAGTTGTCTGGTGGCAGTAAGATAGACTTCGACTGCTTTAGACCAGGATGGATAATTAGTTTCATCTAACTTGATAGATGTTAATTGAAAATGACCAAAAGGAGATCCAGAAGTCAATCCAGAGGTCGCCATTAGTGAATAAAAAATGATTGAGCCCAAGAAATGAACTTCACGGTTGCAATGCTAATTCCAATAATTCACGCAAATACACAAAAAGAATTCCGAAAAGAAAGGCTTGAATTGAATCACCATACGAATCACCAAAGCACCAAGATACTTATTCTCAATATCCCCATTGATTCAATGCAACATTACTTTCAAGTGCGAAAAACAGCAACTCTATCCTTTGTAATAACTATCAAATCTATATTCCACAATGGCCACTTCTAAAATTTTGTGCAGTACAAATAATAAAGTGGGTTACTGTTCAACCGCCAGAAAATAACCGATCATTTGCCACTTCTAAAAGCCTTTCCGTACTCCACAGCCAGCACAAAACTTTAAAAGTAATAATTAAGATAAGATAAAGAATCCATCATTCATTGTGCGCATCTAAACCTCAGGAAGGAAGAGGCGATGCACCAATCTCTTCTGCTTTTCTCCTCCTCCTTATTACCTCCCGACAAACGCACCAACTTCCAATAGCAGCTTCAAATTCAACCTTCCAGCTTCCAACAGCATCGATTTCCCAAAAAAAAAGAAACAAAAGACAGCGAATTTACTTGATGTGGCTACTGATCGGTGATTCTAGGGCAGCAAATCCAAGAACCCTCCTACGCCATCAACCGCACGGACCAGCTCCCAAAGATGGGTCTCGAGTTTACAGCGGCATTGGCGCTAGGGTTTTGTGGAATCGTGGTTCAAGCTTCACAATTTCAGAACTTACGCCAAGTATTCGCAAGCAGTGCGAACAAGCTACTAGCGCGAGCAAGCCGCGTGAGTAGCGTGCAAGAGTTGCGCAAGCTACGCAAACCGCAAGCAAGCTGCGTGAGTAGCGTGCAAGAGTTGTGCAAGCAGAGCAAACCACGAGTGCGATCAAGTTGTTTGAGCGACGGGCGCAGTCAAGCCACGCAAGCAGCGCGTGCGAGTTGCACGAGCAGTGCGTGCGAGCCGCACGAAGAAGCGAGAGAAAGGAAGAGGGACGCTTGAGTGGTAGAAGGTTTAGACGATGAGTGGCGGCGACAGCCAACTATTCTGGCAAGTCGACGGCGGCAAGTGGCTGCTCCGTCATCTAGGGTTCCGGCCAACCTTGCTCTGATACCATGTGAAAGAGATAATTATTTTCTATATTATTAAAAAGTGAAAAGGGTTACAAATATATATGCTCATATGTGCTTAACCTTAATCATAACTAAGTTACTATTTTACCCTTATTACTCATAATATTTCTCAACAAGGAGTAATGTCATTGTCCTTTCTCAGACTTACATTCAGGAACTGAAGTATCTTTAATTAACAGATTCTGATACAGTATATAATTCATTGTGCCCATACTTGTCAATAGATTTACATTAGGACAGTGTCCAAATTGGTCAATCATGTCAATTAAGCAACACCACAGAACTAAAAAAGCAGGTGCTTAAGCTAGTACTATAAGGGCGTTCCAGTGCACAAGGCTCCACTGTCCAAATTGTGGGGTAATATAATGAAAATCGGACAGGCCGCTCCTGCTTGTCTTGAATCCTTTCCTAGAGTCCTAGACATACAGTCAAGTACTAACTTGCATTCTCCAATATTACCCTTTTCTCCAGGGAAAGTATAGGATCAGGTAAATGACACAATAAAAGCTCTAACTGAAGAGCTATTCATGGATAGGAGAAGAAAAAAACAAAATAATAACAATAGAATCGAGGAATACCATCCAAAGAAAACAATAAAAAACCAGGCATCTAAAGTTTATGTGTCATGTGGTTTGTAGTTAAACACGTTATTTGGGTTATGTGCCATGTGATTTAGTAGTTATCCATGTCATTTGGATGATGTGCCATGTGGTTTAAAAGTTAAACATGTTATTTGGGTTATGTGCCATGTGGTTTAGTGGTTATCCATGTCATTTGAATGATGTGCCATGTGGTTTAGTGGTTAAACATGTGATTTAGATTATGTGCTATATGGTTTAGTAGTTATCCATGTCATTTGGATGATGTGCCATGTGGTCTAGTGGTTAAACATGATGTTTGGATAATGTGCCATGTGGTTTAGTGGTTAAACATGTTATTTGGGTTACGTGCCATGTAGTTTAATGGTTATCTATGTCATTTGGATGATTTGACATGTGGTTTAGTGGTTAAACATGATGTTTAGATCATGTGCCATGGGGTTTAGTGGGTAAGCATGATGTTTGGATAATGTGCCATGTGGTTTAGTGGTTAAACATGACATTTGGATAATGTGCCATGTGGATTAATGGTTAAAAATAATAATTGGAATATATGTCATGTGAATTGATGGTTAATTATGATATTTGGATTATGTGCCATGAATTTAAGAAGTGAATTACGCATATGTGTGTGATATAAGCAATGCACGTGTATGAAATGATGGCATATGACAAGTGAAGCTACATATTGTGATGAGCATCACATGGGTTAAATGAGGAAGATAAGAAATGAAGCATGTGATGGTATGCCCATGTGATCACCTAAGACCCTAATGCGTATTACATAGGATGTGAACCCATCCTTAAGCAATTTACGCGAGATAATGCCTAATTAAATTCGGATGTTCCTAAGTCAACGACATGCCATGTTCGATAAGGCAAATGATGCCCAGTTAGGTTAGATGATTTTGAACCTTTGGGTTAGCCTTGGGTCCTAAGTGGCCGTAATAATATGGACAAATGTTTATTGGAAGTGCATGATATTCGTAAATGCGGAGGTCCGAATTATTGCATGACATGAGCGCATGACTTAGATCATAATGCATATTCATATGTTTGGCTTGAGAACATGAAGTTTATGTTATGAAATTGTTTAGGCATCTACATTGATGGCCTTGAATAGTAGATTGGTAGTTATGAGATTGATGAGAGTAAAGTGAGAGATGTGTTGCCATGTTTCATCATAAATAGATAATTGCATGTTTAGGGCGCTTCCAAGGTGAATGACTTTCCTACGTGAGGTCTAGGAAGTTCACTCATTGAGTGTATCTCATATTTGTTTGTTGAAATGTTTTCATCCCCTAAGAATGGCTAAGCCATTTGATCATATTTGTTTTAGCCGCCTTATCGAGCATAGTCAAGGGGTGACGAAGTACCCAATAGTGGGAGCAATCGATATGCACTATACGCAATATGTCACGACCATTTGGGTCAATGAGGTTATGCCTAATCTCATACCACACCGACTCGTGGCTTGGTACTTTTGGGTAGGTGGCGAGAGTCACGATCCCATCTGTAGCTTTGACGGTCTGCCGAGTGCTGGAGGCTCTGGGGCAACATTAGCTAGGATGCCAAGGATGGGGATGTTCCTGATGGGGAGGTGTCTGATCAACCCTATGCTCATCGCCGAGTCGAAAACCTAGATCCCAAAGACCATTGGGGCTTAGGTAGACGTTGGGTGTTAGCACTTTTTGAACCACCCTTGTAGTACTAGGGCATAGGTATACCCTCAGGCCCTTTTTGAAAGAGGTCGTGGCGAAGCAATTAGGTGTGTTGGAGGTGAAGAAGCTAGTTGATTAACGCTTGAACTTGTGTTGTATGAGATGTTGACTCATAACACTTTTCTATATATACGAATATGTTTTTAGTTATCCTTGTTGTTTGATGGTTATAGATTTGTTTACGTTATTGCTTGTGCGTTTTAATGTTATTACGAATTGGATCAGTGATGCCTCCTGGAACGTAGTAATCAAATGACCAAAGAATAAGTAAAGGTTCGATGGGCACAGGTTGTCACGTGACTGTAAGGGTTTGGGGCATGATAGATTTTGAATAAAATTTCATGGTTAAAATTGATCAAATGCAATTAGTATGACCTAAACTATGTTATGGCTTTTAGAGGTTTTACGTGATTGACCCTTGGTAGATTTCCGATCCACGTTTGTGATCTTCAAATCATGGATGACCTTCGATTATCATGTAATCGCGATGAATCAATTATTAAGCCTGAGTACAAAATCAATAAGAAATTGATTTACCGTAGTTTGCAGCGATTATGGTAATCGTGCAAAATCACCCACAAACCAACTATATATTCTTGCCAAATCAATTTATATTCGTTCATTAATTGACTTATAATAGTGTAGTATTGTCCCTTGTTGATTCTTATGGTCGAGCGGTTTATCCTTGATTGTATTCTTTGGTCATTCGGGTTTTAATCCTTTATGGCCACTCAATAGATTAATTAACTTATAAGTGATCAGTTAAAAATAATTTAACTATCAGTACACTGATAAAATAACAATTTCATATATTTTGAAAGGGGTTGAATTTCAAAATATCACATGGTGATCCCAATTTATTCGATTAGTCACGTTTGGCATTGTTCAAGTTTTCTTTTTTTCTATTTCATCCTCTATATCATGACAATATTTTTATCCTGAATTGTTAGAAAATTTGTGAAAAACCATGATCTCGATAATCGAGATCAATTGCAAAAACATGTAAATTTTGTAATAACCTCTAACCATTGATGATATTAAGAATGGATATGCAGAGCTTAAACGACCATGAATAGGCACATATAGCCAATTGCCCTCTCAATGTTAATGGTGCATTCTCCGATTATCAGATAATTACAATAATGAGAATAATCAAAGAGTTTGCCTTAGATGACCTATTTATATACCCATACAAATCCTAATAGATATAGTCTTCTATCAAGACTAATCCTAGTAGGTATGGACAATCTCCATAGTTGTCGGCAACTAGATTTGGATAATAAATCCTCAATGAAATCTAAAGTAGGTAATTTAACTAGATGTGGGATCATATTAATTATAGCATTCTCCCACTTGATCCCAACATTTCATTGAACAAATATTTAACCAAATCCATAAAACTTCACACTAAAAATAAAACATATGAATCATGGCGATGAGTCTTCTTGGAACAAGTATTATCTTTCATGTATCACAATATGTCTCATCAACCCATACGTGATAACATAGCATAATGAATAAACCTTATTCTAGGTCAAACATGATTGTTTTTCTCAAAATAACTGAATGTTTACAACTGTATTGAGAAAAACATTGCAAATGAATAAAAATTTCACAAATCTTCCATATAAAGAAAAATTTACATGGTTGGACCAATGCCTATTCTAACTACATGTCCTTATAACTCATTGGTGGCATGCTATTAGTTAAAGGATCAACTATCGTCAATTTAGTACTAACATGTTCTATAACCACTTTCTTCTCTTTAACACGTTCCATGATGGCTAAATATTTGATATTGATGTACTTAACATTCTTAGGCATGAAAACTATGAATTGTCGCAAAACATTCTCAATGACCTAGCGATGGAATCCATAACTCTAAATCACAATATGAAACTTTTCAACCACATACCATGTGATGTGGCCTCAAAATAGGAAACCAACTTAACCTCTATAGCGGAAGTGACAATCAATGTCTATTTCGCACTCTTCTAGGACACAGCTTTGCCAGCATACATAAAAATATATTCCAATATAGATTTACGAGAATCAACATAGACAGCAAAGTCTAAATCCAAGTAAACAATTACCTCCAAGCTATCAATATGCATATACATAAGCAAGTGTCCCTCTATACCTTGAAGGTACCTCATCACCTTCTTTGCAGCTCTCTAGTGGTTCATAACTAGATTACTTTGGTATCTACCAAACATTCCCACAACAAAAGCAATGTCAGGTCAAGTGCAAACCCAAGTATACATTAAGCTTTCGACAACAAAAACATACGAGATATTTTTCATTTATTCCATTTCAAAATCGTTTTAAATGTACTAGTTCAAATTTAACATGTCACCCTTCACAATGGGTGTTATACTTGGTGAGCAATCTTTCATTCAAAATCTCTTTAAGACCTAATTAATATAGGACTCTTGAGATAACCCTAATATACTTTGAGGTCTATCCTTATGGCTCTTAATGCTTATGACATAAGATGGTTCACTCATATCATTCATGTCAAAACTCATAAAGAGGAATTGTTTCACCTCATGTAACAACTCCTTACTATTGGTTAAAAGTAAAATGTCATCCACGTATAGGAGAAGAAAATAAATCTTGCTCTCACTAACCTTCTGGTATATACATTATTACATGACATTCTCTACCAAACTGAAAGAAAAGATGATCTCATGAAATCTCAAGTATGATTGGCGGGATGCTTATTTCAAAACATACAAAAACCTCTTAAGCTTGCACACCAATTACTCACCAGTATTAAAGAAGAATCATTTTCGTTATATCAAGTAAATCATTTGTTCTAGTTTTCCATTGAAGAATACCATTTTCACATCCATTTGATGTAATTCCTTATCAAAATGAGTAATCAATGCCAAAATAATACAAAATGATTCCTTTTTAGATATAGGTGAAAATGTCTCCGTGTAATCAATTCTTTCTTTTTGAGTGAATTTCTTGGCAATGAGTTTGACTTTGTATCTCTCAATGTTGTCCAATGAATTTTTCTTAATTTTAAAGACTCATTTACAACCAATGGCCCTCACCCCATTGAGCAACTCCACTAAATCTCAGACTTCATTATATGCCATAAAACTCATATTTTTTTTTCATGGCATTGTAACACAAATTGAATTTATCACAACTCATGGTTTGTGAAAACGTTTCAAGATTATTTTCAGCTCAAACATTATATCAAATTCTTGCAGATACACAACATAATTGATAGGAATTGCTAATTTTTTTTTTCATTATAATAAACATTCTTAATGCTACATCAAAGTATCATGAGGAATCTACTGTTCAATTGAATGCTCAACAATTTCTGGTAATTGTTGAACAGCTTGGTTTACCAGATCAATATTAGTAGGTTATGGAATTTCAAGGATTGGTTATTCAACGAGTAGTTGAATTGAAGGGATGTTGCAAACAACAACCAATTCAGTACATGAAGTGGAAGGTTGAATATCTAAATGATCTTCTTCAAAAACAAGATCCATAAATTGATCTCTCCCACTAATCGGGTCATTCTCATAAAACTTAGCATTTATGGATTCCACAAACCTAGTGGTGTCACATGGACATAAAACTTATATCCGTTGGACTTTTCAACATATCTAACAAAATACCCACCTATAGTCCTTAGGTCTAACTTTTTTTATTGTGGGTTGTAACTCTTACTTTAGACGAGTATCCCCATGTACATACATATTGCAAATTTGGTTTCCAACCTTTGAATAACTCAAAAGGCATCATAGGGATGGCCTTAATCGGAACTCAGTTTAATATGTATACTGTCATTTTAAGAGCTTCAGTCTACAAGGACTTAAGAAGTTTGGAGCTACTAAGTATACTCCACATCATGTCCAATAAAGTTTAGTTTTTTCTTTCCACTACACCATTATGGTATAATAGAGAACCAGGCATAGTATTCTTTATTTCTATATGATCTCATAATCTTAATTTGTTTACTGTATTATTTCTCTACTTCGGTTTTAAATACCTTAAAGACATTTAGTACTTTATGCTTATTATGAAGCAAGTAGAGAGACATGAATCATCAATAAATATTTATGAAAGAGATGAAGTATGTTTAACCATTTGAGTCCATATTTAAACTACAAATATCTATATGCATATTTTCTAATATTTGTGTATTCATTTTGGCATCTTTTTTTGACTTGTTGGTCTACTTTCCCTTTATGCAGTCCACATAAGTATTATAATCAATAAAATCTAGAATACTATAGGTGCGTTTGTTTCGCGGAATACATTTTCGGGAAAACATTTTCCTCATTTTCCGGCGTTTGGATCACTTAGGAAAATGATTCAATGGAAAACGTTTTCCTAGTCAATGGAAAAAGGTTTTCCTAGCAAAACTTAAATTCAAGAAAATGATTTCCCTTTTGAAAGGACTGGAAAACGTTTTCCGAATCTGTCAAAGCTTAGATTTGATGCTTGGTTTACAAACAATTATTCTTATAAACATATATTTTTAAAAATGAATTTGAATTTTTATTTTTTAAAAATTAAAATTTGGAAAACGTTTTTAAAATAAAAATAAAAAGTCGAATTTGCTTCTTTTTTCTTTTGCTTCTTCTTCACCCGTCACCAACCACAAGGACGCCCAGTGAGTTTTTGCTTCTTCATTTTTTTCTTGTGATGAAGTGTCATTATTTTTTAATGGGATACAAAATGGCAGAAAACATTTTCAATTATACATTGCCAAACAAAGGAAAATAAATCATATTCTTGGAAAATACTTTACCAAAAAGCATTTTCCTTTATCATTGAATTTTCCGTGAAATAAACGCACCTTAAGTATTCCGTCATTTACTAATCGCTCAATTATATCTATGGAGATATGTCACAATCTTTAATGCCACATCATTGAGGAATCATCATTCACAACATATCACTTTATGCTAGCATTATTATGAACATGCATCGCATTATAAATGACATTGTATTTTAAATTAATTTAAAATAGACCGTCGACAAAATACCACTTTGCCAACAATTCATATTTATGCGATAAATTGAAGTTGAATATGAAAATTCAAATAAGTATCCCAATGGTATAAGTCTTGAAACTTAAATTTAATTCTTATAGAAATTAAGAATATAAAAGGTTCTTTCTAAATTCAAGTTAAAACCACTATTGAGAACTAATCTATGTGTTACAATAGTTTCACTCGAGTTTGTGACACCTGTAGAGTGCCATAACTGGGGGAGGACACTTAAGTGCCATAACTTCCAAACTAAGACACTTAAGTGCCAATTTTGGAGTAAAGTGGAACAAAGTGCCACTCCGACCAAAATCTGGCCAAATGGGTGACGTGGCAATTTTTCGGCGAATTGGAAACAAACGACGCCGTTTTGCATGCAAACGTGGTAAGAAAATGCAAAAACAACGTCGTTTTGTGTCTCATGTGTAAATAATTAATATAAAAATTAATTAAATTAAATTAAAACTTAATTTTATTTAAAATATTCTAAAATTTAAAAAAATCAAAATTTAAAAACGTAAAATTAAAAAAAAAATTAAAATTTCAAATAAAAAAATTAAAATTTAAAAATAAAATAAATTTAAAAACTTAAAATTTAAAAAACTTAAAATTAAAAAACTTAAAATTTAAAAAACTTAAAATTTAAAAACTTAAAATTTAAAAAAAACTTAAAATTAAAAAAATTCAAATTAAAAAAATTCAAATTAAAAAAATTCAAATTAAAAACTTAAATTTTAAAAAACTTAAATTTTAAAAAATTAAATGAAAGAAAAACATAAAATTTAAAAATTTAAAAATTTAAAATTTTAATTTTAAAAAAACTTAAAATTTGAAAAATTAAAATTAAAAAAATTAAAATTAAAAAATGACAAAAACTAAAAAAAATTAAAATTTTAAAAATAAAATTTAAAAACTTAAAATTTAAAAAAATTAAAATAAAAAAAAAACTTTGAATTTAAAAACCTTAAAATAAAAAAAATATTAAAATTGCCACCTCAGCCGCCCCCTTTAGCCACCCCATTTAAAAAAAATTAATTTTTTAATTTTTTTTAATTTTTTTTAATTTTAATTTTTTATAATTTTAAGTTTTTAAAGTTTTTAAATTTAATTTTTTTAAATTTAATATTTTTAATTTTAAGTTTTTTTAATTTTAAGTTTTAATTTTAATTTTTCTAAATTATAATTTTTTTAACTCGTTGGAAAATTGTCACGTCACCCATTCGGCCGATTTTGGTCGGAGTGGCACTTTGTTCCACTTTACTCCAAAATTGGCACTTAAGTGCACGTTTGGAAGTTATGGCATTTAAGTGTCCTCCCGTGCCAAGTTATGGCACTCTAGGTGTCACAAACTCGAGTGAAACTATTGTAACACATAGATTAGTTCTCAATAGTGGTTTTAACTTGAATTTAGAAAGAACCTTTTATATTCTTAATTTCTATAAGAATTAAATTTAAGTTTCAAGACTTATACCATTGGGATACTTATTTGAATTTTCATATTCAACTTCAATTTATCGCATAAATATGAAATTGACGGCGTCATTTTGTTTTCAACTCGTCGGAAAATTGTCACGTCACCCATTTGGTCGGATTTTCGCCGGAGTGGCACCTAAATGTTCAATTTAACTTCGAAACTAGCACTTAAGTGTACCGTTTTGAAGTTATGACACTTAAGTGTCCTCCCGTGCCAAGTTATAGCACTTGGCTGTTTTTCTGCCAATTTCACTCGTGAACACATCTTGTTTCTTGAATAGATGCTTTGTTCACTTCTTATTGATTTCCGATGATTTTGAAAACCTTGCAAGGAATTGAAAATGTGGATTATAAAACCAGAATCAATCCATCAAGTATTATGACTTACATCAACCACATTAGATTCATAACAAACACATGAGAGTTTGTTACATTTCTTTTTGAGCCAAGTCTTAAATTTGGCACAATCCTTCTTCACGTGCCTCTTCTTTTTATAAAAGCAGAACTTGGATTTCTCCTTAATGCCAGCTTGGAGAGGTATTTTACATTTGTCTCTTTTGCATACTTTGCCCTTTATACTTATCCTATATGGCCATATGATCACTTTTTCCCCTTTCTGTCACGTCTCGATCCTTGAACGCATGCCTATCTCTCACTTGGTCGATTAATGGCGACGTCCCATGACGCATCGCCAACCCATTTCTTTTATTACGCATGCAGAAGTATAAGATAATCCCTGGATAATAAAACATTGGGATATAAAAGTAGGATTAGAAACTCGAAAACACCCACACTTATATACATTGCAATTCATTATGCAAATATTTACAAGATCAACTACTAAGTTTGGTCCTACTCAAGCTTGTTCAACAACACAGTCTAAAAACAGGGGTGGGGTTTCAGTCTTTCGTTGAGTCCTCATCTGGGTTCTCCTCTTACTCGACGAACTCTCCTCCTTCCACGTTCCCGCTGGAGCCTACTTTAGCATACTCAAGTGATACTAGGTCTTCGAGACCGGGAGTCACTAGGTCAATCACCTCTCCACCTCTGAGTTTTGCAATGCCCTCACCATACACTACTTCCAAAGCATACCTAGGCACCTCAAATTCTGATATCGGGTCCACAAATTGCCCATTGCTATAGTATCAGTACCATGCTCAGTATTGATGGGGCATTTTTTGGGGTTTGCCCATCTCAACCCAGACAATGGATTTCGCCATTAAGTACTCCAATCCTTCAACATGCCCCGGCATCGATGCGTTGAACTTTTGTTTGGTGATTTCTTTCAATAAACCAAAACCTATGGGAGAAGGTAGAGGTACTGCCATATATGGGCCTAAAATGGTTATTTAATAACCAATGAGACAACGTCTCAGCAAATTCTACCCCCTAAGACTCAATTAGTAAACCATTACGCTATTCGGGCTACTTATGCACACACAGTTAGAGGAGTTACCTTGGCCTCAGATTCCACCTGTAAATCATCATAGTTCAATAGGCATTCAAGCAATTATATCACAAATCGATATCTCAATCAATCAACCTAGTCGATTACATGTTAATCGGACCATTCACCGGTTATTTCCATCAATACTTTACAATTTCCAGTATAATATACCTAGTCGCTGAGCCACATACATTATCTAAGGTGCCGATTCACCAAAGCGACATACTTAGTTATCGACCTACATGCATTCTCTAAGGTGCCATATCACCAAGGCAACGTACTAATCTCCAAGTCCCGTGCATTCTCTAAGGCATCTTATATGCCAAGGCAATGTACTAATTACCAAGCCACGTGCATTCTCTAAGGCGATATACCAAATCACCGAGTCACATGCATTCTCTTTCAGGTGCCGTTTTCACCATAATAACATACTAACAACCGAGCCATGTGTTTTTTTAGGTGATATATATATATATATATATATATATATATATTTATTTATATATTCAACAATTTACATGCATTCTTTAAGGTGTCCTCTACACCAAAGCGATGTAATAATCGCCGAGCCACGTCACACTGCATTTCTTCTCATCTTTTATCATACTCAATAAAATATCGTGCGCGGGCACACAATTGGCCTAGTCTACTAAACAAGGATTAGTAAACTAAACGCACCCGCTTAACAATCCGCCCGGATTGAAATGCCGGGAACGTTGTGGGGGACTTTTTCTCCAAACTGGGCCTCAGGTTCGGGGCCCGAAAACACCCCAAATTGAGCCTCAAATGTGTTGCGAAACCCACTAAAAGACTTGCTAGTTGCTGCTAGAAATGGAGAGAAAACAACTTGGTTTAGCGTGGTGAGGCTCGGGAAAGATAGAATAGGCCAAACCGGGCCTTGACGGAGGTTTACTGGTGAAGAAACGGTGAAGGGCAACTCCGATTGAGCTCCTCAGGTCACAGCACAATAGCCGGAGGGCGAGGGGAGGCGAGCAAGGTGGATGGCAAGCGCGGCCTGGCATGGGTAGAGGTGGAGCGGCAAGACAGTGGTGATGGCTTGGCGTGTGGCGAGCTGCTCCGATTCTCCTCTTCAACTGCTGGCGTCGCATAAGGCTGGGAGAGGGAGAGAATGGAGGTGGATGCACGACAAGGGAGAAGGGAGAGGAAAGAGTGAGGAACAAGTTGGCTTTGGTGGGGTCCTTGGTCAAATTTTTCCATACCCTTATCCCCTACAAGCTTGTCCATCAAGCCAGCCCTCCATGGCTGTTAATTGGCCACCAAGACACTCCCCCACAACATCTCAAACGGTCCAAAATGCTAGGGGGAAGAGGGAGCTACAAATTTGGCTTCCATTAGCTTCAATTTGCCACTCACTTCTCTTCAATTTAACCTCAAATGACTTATATAGAATCAATAGATACCTCATTGATCATTTTAGCATTTTTCTTCACCCATATATCCATCTTGCTTCCCAAATTTGTGATAAAAATAATCCCGGCCTTTTCTGCACAAAACGGTCATAAACCGACTTTTTCCTAAAAAGTCTCGGTCGTTAGAAAATCTTCTAAGACTAAGTCGTGGGTCCTAAAATTTATTGTAACATGATAGAATCTTCATTTTCTGAAATCGGACTTGAATTGGCAGTTAATTTCCATTCGGCGTGTTTTTAGTATGACCTAGATTACTAGGTAGTTTTCAAAACTTTTTAGGGCAAATGACCCGTGGTCGATTTTCTTCGAGTCATTATGAATCCACTTGACTCATTGACAACACAGGGTACTAAAACGACAGTAAAATCAGATTGGTGCAGGTCAACGAGAATTTTCCAATTTAGTGGAGTCACACACGATCGGCCACACATCTCAGTCGAACAGACCTATCTCTAATCTCAAATCAATTTTATATTGTGCCATAATGGCCTCTAAAGATAAGCATGGTCGAGAAGTCGATTCTTGGTCGAATTCTCAAGTTTATTTGCCTTAAAGTCTTTAGTAGCTTCCCCAGCTAGTCTAGTTATTTTGAGAGTGATCAGCTCTGAGAACAGCCTTATAGGCGCATTAGTGAAATGCCCGATTAATTCAATAGAAAACATGGTTGGAAATCTAGGATGTCACAACTTTTCCCTCTTATAAAAATTTCATTCTTGAAATTTAAACCTTTACCAATCCTTAAACAAAAAGGTAGGGGTATCGTCGTCTCATCTAGTCTCACTTTCCTCAGTTGCTTCTTCAATCCTGTGGCGTTGTCAAACCATTTTGACCAAGGGGACTATCTTGGTTCATCGAATCTAATCTTTATGATTCACGGTTTGAACCAGGCTTTCCACATACTCTATCGTCCACGTCTAATTCTTCAAGACTCATGTGGGTCGGGTTAGGCTCATATGTCCTCGACCTCGACACGTGAAAAACGTTATGCACTTGCGCCAATCTCGGCGGCAACGCAAGACGATACGTTAGGTTCTTGATTCTTTTCAGAATCTCAAAGGAACTTATGTACCTTAGTTTCAATTTTTTCCCCTCCTTGCTGAAGTGCAAGGTATTCCTCATTGGTGACACCTTCAGAAAGATGTAATCACCAATTTAGAACTCTAAGAGCCTTCAATGATCAATGATACAACTTTTCTGGCGGCTCTAAGCGATTTTTAATCTTTTTATGATCACAACAACTACAATAACTGACTGTTGAACTGACTTTGGGCCTGTGATATTTCTTTCTCTAATCTCATCTTAGCAAACTGAAGTTCTGTACACTTTTCCATACAGTACTTCAAAAGGACCATCTTGATGCTCTACTGATAACTGTTGATGTAGGCAAACTCCATTAAGTGTAGCTGATCTTCCTAACTTCCCTTGAAGTCTATGACACATGCTCTCAGCATGTCCTCACGGAGAATTTTAATTTAGTGGAATCACCCATGATTGGTCACACATCTCAGTCGATCAGACCTATCTCTAATCTCAAATCAATTTTATACTTTGCCGCAATGGCCTCTAAAGATGAGCACGGTCGAGAAGTCGATTCTTGATCAAATTCTCAAGTCTATTTGCCTTAAAAGTCTTTAATAGCTTCCTCAGCTAGTCTAGTTATCTCGAGAGTGATCAGCTTTGAGAACCGCCCTATAGGCATGTCAGTGAAATGTCCTATTAATTCAATAGAAAACAAGGTTGGAAATATGGGATGTCACACTTTCCATGAGCAACCTCCATTCCTTTTGAACACACATGGTCATAAATTCATTGATTGACCATTTAGTATTATGTGTATTGTAAGAGATCTTAAAAGGGGTATACTTTTGTGGGAAAATATTCAGGATATATTATACAATAAAATATTTGGATATCCTAATCTTAGGATTTTTCGGCCGAGCTACAATGTCTCTCATCTTTATGATGTGCTTAGGCACACCTTTTACATTGGTAAGCTTTAATGATGAGACTTTCATAATCAGGGTCATGGCATGCGCTTTCTCTAAAAATTCAAATTGCACATCAATAACCTCGAGTAATTCTTTGGCATTGTTATGCTGAATGGCTGAACCATGAATGCTAGTAGAAAGTTTTGTCTTTATATACATCACATTGAGGTTCCATTGTGCATAAAGAGTAACTTCAGCATGAGTGCTAGCCTCAATAGGAGCAGGTAGTTTGTATGACTGTATAGCATAATCAATATCAATCCACTCAATTAAAGAATAATTAATTCTCTCCATTCTTTATAGTTATCACCTTTTAGCTCAAGAACAATTATACTAGAACTAATCGTAGGCGGTAAAACTATGTTATGATTAAAGAAAACTTATGTATCATATATTTGAGGCAAATAAACTTAAATCATATTTTATCAATGTAGAACATGTTATAAAATATGTATCACATAACATTAAAAACTACCCATGGGCTAAGTTATCACCGCACATGCACATGCATCTCACGCGCTTGATATTGCGTGGGCACGTGGTCACATGCGCCTATGCCAACCCGCAGACGCACAGCCCTCACATGCCTCAAGCCTACACGAGTGCATGGTCGCACGTGCCTGAGTTTTTTTTTTTCTTCACACGATTGGCCATTCTTCGTATCAGCTACGCCTTTTGCCATCCGGTTCTCCTTCGGTAGCTCACTTCGAACCAAAATAAGGAATGGGTTTTGGAGACCACACCAGCATGACCACACGGGTCCAAGATTCAGTGAAAATAGCCAAAAATTGCTTAAAATTGCTTAAAATCAAGTAAAATTCCTCGAAACACAAACCCTAACCGCCACCACCATGATTCTTGCGCACAAATTTTGCCGAAGTCATCGGTTCGATTTTTTTTTTATTCAATCAAAAGGCCCCACGAAAATTATTAAGGCAAAGATATAAACATGCTTTGATATCAACTGTTAGAAAATTTGTAGAAAACGATGATCCTAAAATCAGGATCAATTGTGGAAACATGTAATTTTTGTACTAACCTCCAGCCATTTATGATATCAAGAATAGATATGCGAAGCTTGAATGATCATGAATAAGCACTTCTAGCCAATTACCCTCTTGATATTGATGGTGTGTTCTCCGGCTATCAAATAATCAAAATAATAAGAATAATCAAAGGGTTTGGCTTAGATGACCTATTTATATGCTCATACTAATCCTAATAGATATAGTCTTCCATCAAGACTAATCCTAGTAAATATGGACAATCTCCATAGGTATCAGCAACTAGATTTAGATAATAGATCCTCAATGAAATCTAATGTAAGTAATTTAACTGACCCAATGGGTTCGGTCCAGTATCAAGGTCAACCAAGGACTAACCAATATTTTTTTATTTCATTTTTTGTACTCCTTGAAAGGGCAACCAAGGACCGTACCGATCCAATGGGTTCAATTATGAGCAAGGTCAGCTAAGAAAGGTAAACAGTGAGGGTCAAGTGGGGTGAGTGTCGAACAGAATGAATATCGAATGTTAAGCGAGAAGCAACAAGCCAAGCGAGCATCGAGCGGCGAGCGGCATGAGTGACCCAAAGCGAGCGAGGCGAGTGTCGAGTGGAGAGCAGAGAAATTGTTTTTTTTTTTTTTTAGCAAATTAAAGACTAAGAGAACAAATGAGATAAAAGAGAATGAATACTAGAGAACGATACCATAATGTGCCTTTTTGGACGCCATGAGAACTCTCCACAAAAACATTTTTTTCGTAAATTATGACTATTGATGCCATAAAAGACATTAAAAACCTAAGTTATTAAAGAATAATGTAAAATTATTTGAACTCCGTACTAAATAGCTATTTAATGTTGTTGACACCGTTTATTTTAAGATTTTCTCTATATAAAAAAATTATAAATAAATAAATAAATAAATAAATAATATATATATATAGAGAGAGAGAGAGAGAGAGAGAGAGTCAGGGTTGGTTTGGGTTGGACTGACCCAGAACTCTTAAGACCAAGAACCGACCCGCACAGTGTTAGTTTATGAATTCTAGGACCAATGACTGACCCAGTCTCCTTGGAAATCGGACCAGGATCGGTAGGGTTGGGCTGGTCTAGGGTCGGTTTAGAGTTGACCTTAGATCGATGCTCACCCCTACGGGAGAGGATGATCATAAACAAAAATTTTCAGTGTCTTGTCTAATCACATACGTGGCTTCATATATGGAAGATCCCTATCGCAGACACAAGGAGCAGAAAAGTCGTTTTTCATATTGAAATGTACTGAATGATTCCGTTCAATTTGGTCAATAAAGACTTGCAATGATTATCCCATATGATGCAACGGCAATATCGAATCTGTTATTTATTTCAAAACTCTCGTTCCTTCCTATCTTGAGGTGAGCCATGGACTTTCCCTTATCTATCGAGGACGAGTCATTTGTCCTCCTCCTCCTTCTCCTCCTCCTCCTCCTCTTTCTTCCTTTTTCTTCTTTTAAATCTTGCATTTCTTTAAACTAGGACCCCATGATATTCTTGTTTTGATTGCAGTTAAAGTGACATGTGTTAAGTTCGGTCCGGATTCAAAGCACATTGCTTTCGGATCCACGGAAATCTTTAGCTTGCCTTCAGAGGGCAATGCTATGCAAGCATGGAGTGTTGGGATTGCATCAAGCAGGTAAAATAAGCTTTTATGAGGGACAAGTTGTCACGCCCCGAACCCCTGAGCACGCAAACATGCCACATTGGTCAATAAACTTGTGACATCCTAGGATACACTGCCGACCCATTTTTTTTCTTTTTTATCTTTTAATTAAACACAATCGGAATCATTTAATACATCAACCAACACCCATTAAACATAAATATAGGAATAGTAAAGCAGTACAACAATAACACTTCCAAAATGCTACTTTGTTTTATATTTTTTTAACATCGGGAAGTTTTATATTCACAAACCATTACAAAAAATCAGTAAGGGTCAAGGGTTAACTTAAGCTTCTCTAACACGAGGCCAACCCCTCGTCTCCACAGGAACCTTGAACCGAATATGAAGATTCTACATACTATGGACATGAAAATAATAAACAACAACTCGCTAAGATATAGAGGCAACCTAAACACATAATGGCGTACAATCTTATCTCGCCTTGGAAAATCTCTGCATATTAGTACATCAAATATGCCAACACTAATGCAGAAAGCATAATCAATAATCAGAATACATAACTTTCATGTACCAAGCATTCACACGATCCCAATTATAAGGTAAAACCTATTTTAGCCCATCACATACCATGCATCACAATTTTATCCCATAATTAGGCACAATGCATCACAATCATTTACATGTATTCTAATTATTAGGATCCCTTGGGCCACGGCCAACACATGAGTTGGCGATCTTCCAATATAACCGGGTATCGTCCCGCACTATCAGGCAAAGCATCATCTAGAGCTCCCGTCTAGACGGCATTCCATCAAGAAGTATCAGTCCAACCTCAATCGTGATTCAGCATCCCTAGCCGGGCATCCAATAAACATTGAGTATCGTCTCCAAACCCCCATTGGGTGATAGGTTCAATTAGGTAACCACTCAAGCATGCCGACCTTCAAACCAATGTTAATTTGCCATCACTTAACTTGATGTAAAAGAGTGCATGCTGAAACAACAAGTTTTGAATATTTTTACTTTTAAAATTGCTGTAAGATATTGGTACGTGGTCACCTACTTAAAATCAACCCATCAAATTTTGAACGCTTTCATTTTAAAATCCTATTGCCCAATTTAACATGTAAAATTCGTCGTCCAAACTCGACACCTCAAAATTCGCTATTTTCTTGTCCATAAAGCCTTCTTTGGAAATAGTAAGTAGGGCACATACATTGGACATGTCAATAACATGGCATAACAAGTTCAATCAATCAGAATTACGCATAAATCCATCCAATAAAACAAGAATAAAATTATACTTAATGGCTAATCCATCATTAATTTACACTAATCGCAATTAATTAGATTAAACTCAATTAATTAATCTAACTATAGTTAATTAAAAATTAATCTTCATTAATAAAAATAATTGCGATAATTAAAATAAAAATGATTAATTAATTTAACAACGATTAATTAAGACTAACCGTAATTACTTTAGCTAATTACACTTAACTTGAATATAAACCATCTTTAATCACAATTAGCGCTAACTAATAATACTAACTGACATTATCCTTAAACTAACCTACCTTCTAAACATAATTAACTACCTAATCAAGGATTAGGGGTTAACTCATGATTTTCTAGCGATAATAGACTTGCAATGACGGTGGCGCGACGGTGGCAGGAATGCGACACTTGCGGCTCAAACGGTGGCACGAACGGCACGGCAATGACAGCTCCTCAAGCTCATGGCTTGCTTGCTTGAGGGTTCAGTGGCGGTGAGATGGGCGAGCAGCGATGTAAGGGACGATGAGTAGTGGCAGCACGGTGACAACGAGGGTGGCTCAAGCGATGGTGGCACGAGTGGCTCGAGTGGGGGCGACTTGGTAGGCTTGGCGGTGGAGTGGGTGGTGTAGTGAGGCAAGTGCTCAACTTGGGCGGTGAATGGCAATGAGTGGTGGTGAGATGAAGAAGAATGAAGGATGAAGTAGGACACAAAGAAGAAGGTGGGGGTGAAAGAAAATGCAAGAGGAAATGGGAGAAAGGGGCTGCTCGCTGCAACAAGGGGAAATGGGTGAGAGAAAAGAAGGGGGTGGGGAGAGAAAAGAGGGGGAGAGAAAAAAAAACACAATAACAAAAGATTTCCCAAGATTTCTTCGAAAATCCCATGATTTCCTCATGAACTACCCTCGTGGCCTAGCATTATGTCCCCACAATATCTTTTTTTTTCCCTTAAAGCCAAGATTTTGGCCAACAAATCACAATTTTGCCACTGTGTCCGGTTTCCTTTTTGGCTACCAATTTCCATCCGATAACTCTTTTTCCGAAAGATTTTGAACTTGTCAATAAATTGATGGACAATGAGTGACCTTCAATAAATTAGTCTTAAAATTCTCGAAAGTTCGATACCTGAAGTCAAATTAGATTTCACGGTTAAAAATAGATCAACTGGGACTTTAATAAGACCTAAACTATTGGAAGGCTTTTAAGGGTTCTTGCGCGGTTAACCTGTGATTGATAATTTTTATCCACATTTGTGTCTCTTAGAATTGTAAACAACCCTCAATTGTTATGTAATCGCAAGAATTCAATTACGTACTATGTGTAGAATATCAATAGAAAATCGGTTTTATTGTCGTTCAACTCAAATATCATAATTGTGTCGAAGCACCCGCGAACCGATTATGTACTTTCGTCGAATGGATTTATATCCGTTTGCTAATTGTTTTATAACACTGTAATATTAATTCTTGTCAATCCTTGTGATTGGTGATCGATCCCTAAGTAAATTCTTTGTTCTTTCGCGTTTTAACCCTTTACGGCCCACTCAATACATTAGTTAACTCATGAGTGCTCAGTTTAGAGTAAAATAACAATAAGTGCATTAATAAAATAACCATTTAATATATTTCAAAATATGGGTCAAATTTTGGGATACGTACAAGTAGAGTTTTGAAGCAAGTAGAGTTTTGAAGCTTTATGGTAGCTGAATTCGAGGATGAACCGTCTTGTACTACTATAGTTTACATCTATGGCTCTTAATGTCTAACATGATTATCATTCCTTTTCTTTCTTCTCTTTTTGAATTTTGCATTCTTGAACACTCTGTATACTAATGTTGTACGAGACATAGTGAATGATCCATTCTCTATTCCTATCACGTCCCGGTCCTTCGAGCACGTGCCAATCCCTCCTTGGTCGATTAATAGCGACATCCCAAATGCATCGCCGACCCATTCGTTTTAATACACATGCAAAAGTAGATAAATAATCCCCAAACAATAATACAATTGGATAGAAAAGTAGGGCCATAAAATTTTCGAACTGAAACACAAACCACACATATAATACAAGCCAATTCAAGAAAACAAATCTAAAAGCAGGGTGGGGTTTCACAACTCTACAGGTCCTCATCCTCCCCGTCATCTTTGATTTCACCTTCCTCTACACTCCAATTGGAGCCTTTAGTAGATTGTATCTGGGACTCTGGAACTTCAAGGGCAGGGTCCACCACGTCTACGATAGAGCCTTGAGGAGGATCGGTTATACCCTTCCCAAAAGTAACCTCTAGAGCATACAGAGGAATCTCAGATTCCGGAATAAGACCCTCTCTCTGGCCATCTTGAGCCTGGCGGTACCATGATTTGTATCGATGGGGCACCTTGTGGGTGAGACCTACATCGACCCAAGCTATGGGCCTTACCAGCTCATAGTTTCAACTCCTAGGACCCTAATTCATCGAAATGTAGGATGTCTGCTCTATAACACTCTTAGGTCTTCCAAAAAACTCAGGAGCTGCTATCTAAGGACTTGAAATGTTATCCCACAACGGGGTGAGACGACGTCTTAGCAAATTCTACCCCCTAAGACTCCATTAGGAAGAAAATACGCTCTAAGGCTACCTAAGCACAACATGAGTCAAAGGTCTTATCTTTGCCTCTGTTCTTTCCCGCAAATTAGTACAATTGACATTCTCAACCAATCACTTCAATACATTAAGACAGATTGAACTATCGATTAATCAACTCAGTCGATTACATGTCAACGGGACCATTCTCCGCTCATCTCAATCAATACTACCTATAAGTCCGATCATACCGGTATTGCTTATTATAAGCTGATAATAGGTAGTATATCTCACCAAAAGCTATCGCAATATATAATATAGTTCACAAGAAGCTGCCGCAATAGATAACATAGCTCACCAGAAGCTGCCTCAGATACTTTATAATATACTATTATACTCACTAGAAGCCGCCGCAATTATAGATTATGATCGTCTGATCAAATCTTCATTTTTATCATTCCCGATAAAAATACTCGTGCATGGATACATGGTCGGCCTTAACCAAAATATAATATTTTCACACTTAAAAATCTCACTAATTTCACCGATCCATAAACTCATTTTTGGCATTGTAAACTGACGATCGGTGATTTTCCAATTTATTACTGAAATTAATTAATTTTTGGAATAATTTTCCAAAATACAAATTATACAAAATCTACACAAATTAAAGCTCAATTAAATAAACATATCACACCACTACAATCAGAATAAAATTCCAATCACCGGTTATCCCGGTCTAATTTTCGGAAAATAAATAATTAATTAATAATTACGGAAAATAATTAAATAATGCCAATAAATGCAACTTAGACCCGTAAAGCCTAATTGGAGGCCAGAACGGGCTCGGGAAAATTCCAAAACTCGTTAAATAAATATTAGAGCCTATCTACTCGCTAATTACATAAGACTAACCACCTAATATGCATCAGTAATTAACTAATTCACTAAACCATTCTAATTATCCATTAAATCAATCTTAGTCTAAACTAATCAACCCTTAAGTATCATTAACCTACTAAATGAGGATTAGTGAGTTAAATTCACTTGATTAACGAACCACTTGGTTCGAAACGACGGGGACGTGGCAATGATCAACTATCTCTAAAGCGGGCCTACCAACCAAGGTCCGGAAGGTACCGAAGCGGGCCTAAACAGCAGCTGAAAAACCCACAAGCTTAAGCTCTGTTCGGTGGCTAAAAAGGGTGGACGGAGGCTCAGTTGAGACGAAGATGGGTTGAGATGGACTGAGGAGGCCGAACCGGGTCCAGGCAGGACTCCACGGCGGCTCCCGTGACCTCCACATGGCTCGAGCGGCTTGCTGGGTGGCAGAATGGGCAAGACGATGTTGCTAGAACGGCTAGGGACGCAGTTGAGGCATAGGGGCACGCGTGGGCAGACGGTGGCGTCACTTTGGCTTCGGCGGGTAGCAAATGGCGTCGGCGGGTCTTGGCGGGCTGTTGGCTTGCGGTTCGGTCTTCTATGTGTTTTTTGGACTTCAAATAGCACAATGGAGAATGAGAGGAAGGCTGGTCGACGGTAAAGGAGAAGGAGGGGGCAAGGGGGCCACTTTGGCTTCTATCTCATCTTCTTGTTCCCTTACTTGGCCCACCACACCAACTGTAATCCTCAGCCAATCTTCAGTCATTCTCAACCTTCTATAAGCCTTTTGAGGTGGTCCATAAGTCATGGCAAGGGGGGCTACGAATTTGCATTGATTTTCCTCCAAATGGGACATCAAATCCTTCTTGAATCAACACAAATCGGCCTCTATAAATTCAACCAACACCTCATCGATCCAATTGATTTTTTCCTCACCAATTGGTCCCACTTGCTTTCCAATCGCGCAATTAAAAATGGTCCCTGACATTTTCTGGACAAAAACGACCATACCTCGACTTTTTCCCAAAAAATCTTGGTTTGTAGAAAAATCTTCAAAAATTGAGTCAATGTTCCTAAAATGATTTGTGACATGACAGTAACTTTCAATTTCTGAAATTGAATTTAAGTTCGCGGTTAATTTCAATTTGGTGCGATTCTAGCGTGACATAGGCTACTGGGTAACTTTCAGAAATTTTTTATGCAAATGACTTGTGGTCAATTTTCTTCAAACCACCATGAACCCATTCGACACATTAGCGACTCCCGGTTGTCACGAAAATCTCGAGGTTTCAATTACGGACACAGGTACCAAAACGACAGAAAAATCAGTCCAATGTCGGCCGATGAGAATTTTGTAATTTAGTGGAATCACTCACGTTTAGCCACACATCTCAGTCAAGCCAACCTATTTCTAATCCATGATTGATTTTTAACTGTGCCGTAATGACCTCTAAAGATAAGCATAATCGAGTTGCCGATTCCTAGTCGAATTCTCAAGTCTATTGCATTAAAATTCCTTACTAGCTTTCCCAAATAGTCTAATTATCTCACGAGTGATCAGTTTTGAAAACAGCCCTATAGGCACATCGATGAAAGGCCCGATTAATTTAATTGAAAGCAGAACTGAAAATTTGGGATGTCATAATTCCGGCTGCCCTTGCACAGCATGAGAAACATTCTATTATCATCAAAGGAAAATGTAGTCTCCAATTATAGAAACTGGGATATTGCTATTCCCTAATTGACCATAGAATAAATTATTGAATCCAGCTCGCTGTAATCATGGATCTCTTGTTCTTCTATGATTTAACTTCATGATCAAATTGTTTATTCCTAGCGGAATCCCTCTGGCCAATAGGAGAATCACTCAGGTATACTACTCTGCAACGTGATCGAACTATGTATCTTTTCTTCTCTATTAGTTCACACAATGAAGAAAACAGACAGCAGAAATAACCAGGCGCACCTGCAAAAATTCCCTACGCTCGTATAAGTTGAGGTTGAATCATAAGTTTTACAAGAATTGCAACAAAGCTTCATTTGAAGTCGAAATGTGTTTAAACATGAATAAATCTTAAGTAACCGGCCCAATCAGCCATTTGGCCCCATCACAAATTTGGAAGGGTGCCTCCAACTAATATAGATAGATTAATCTGGCGGGATATTGATAGTATGGCCACATATATGTCTGAGGATAGATGTGGATATATTAAGGCAAAAATGAAACAATAAAGAACTGACTTTAGCCTAGAACAGACGCGAACGGACCTGGTCACAACTTCAGCTCATGTAGTATAGTGTGATGAGTGAGAGAAGCCCCACAACTGCACCACAAACGAGACAATGTGATTGACAATACGAAATGTTGAGGCTATTCTTCACGGATAGAGATGACATGTGAACATCAACAGCCGAACTTGCAATTTAGTTAAAGCCTCATTTTTTAAGATGAAAAGACCTGCGTGAAATGTCAAACCTAAAGTAAGCAAGGCAAGATTATTCCATGCAGACAGCCAATCTAATTAGCGGGATCAACATGATGTCTTATTCACATTGATCCGCTTTTTTTTTTCCACGCACAGTTGGACAGATCAGTCATGCAACTTTATACACCAAGGTCATCAACCTCCTCAGACAAAACTAACTTGTCAGAAAAAGGCAAGTTGAAAGATGAATTTAATGCCTTTGGAAATCGCAGGTTGTGCATCAAATTAAACGCTTCATCTGAGGGAGCCTCAACTGACAACATCAAGTGAGTGCTATTGAAGGCAGGCATGGAGATTTTAGCTTGTTACCTCAAAATTCTTCAACTTGAACTCCCAGTTGTGAGCAAAACACAAGCTCCCGAATGTTTCACAGGATCCACTTGTTCCACTTAACCTTTTCAACATGAGATATTAAAGATGATTTAAAATGGACCTCCTCCTGTAATAGAGAAATGGAAACTTGTAAACATGACAACTTATAGATCTCCATCTAAGGACAAGGCAAAGTTGCCTCCACCGCCAAATGCAGGTGAGTCGTTCATGCATATGTAGTAGTACCTATTGGCACCTAATCAAGAAAACCAGGTCAATTATCTATCTTCAAATCATAAGCATCTGAGAATTGGTGACTGCCCGCCCACTTTACCATGAGCATAGGCTGGTCGGGGAAGTTGGTCTATGTTGTTATTCTTCAGAATGTTTTCGTGTGTGTCCTATTTTTTCCACTTTTTTTTTAATTGGACAAGGTTTGCAATATGCTCGTTTTCTCAGCCTTATGTTATTGTCTCTCTTACAGAAGCAGACATGCTGGCGATGGATGAAGAACCAGACACTGTGAACAAGCTCCTTCCCTTTTGGAGCAGGATTAATAACCTACTTACAGGCAGTCAAATGAAAAGCTGGAGCGGTCCCTCTTACATTGCATTATGATTCATGAGGTGTCTGGGGATAGGTTTCTAGACATCGGAGGAAGGGAGTGCGTGATTCACTGCCAGCTTTTGGCTTCAGCATTTGAGGTGCGACAAGTGGAGCAATGGCCATGATCTGCTGCATCTACTGAAAAAAATAATGGATAACCTCTGCATTGGCACGAGGAAACATGTTTGCTCTTGCACTTATACTATGATAAGGTCCCATGTTGACTACATTTGCTTGAAGTAAAATGAATGTGTGAGTCCCAAGTCTGGTGACGCGATGCTCTTTGCAGAAAATGAAGTATTTCATGTCTACATGGTTGGGAAAGGCCCTTTAGGCTTTGTTGTGAAAGTAATTATATCCTCCTTTAGCAATGTTATGCTGTGCATTTAAGCTGCAATAGAAAGTAAATCTACTTCCTCTCAGTTCCCAGTGAATCTTAAGGGGAATTAGAAGACACCTCTTTAGCTGATACATATAGAATCAGTGGACTAGTCCTTGAGGTGTTATTGTTGTGGCATTGCTCAGTATCTAAGCTCGTTCGAGTGGTCTGTTTATTCTGTTGTTACAAGCCGAGTCACAGCAGTATTTTGCCGAAATTATATATCAAATGAATTGTGGACATTTCATGCCTTTAGGAAAAGTGACGGTGGTAATGCTAAAACAGCAGTTGACGAGTTAACACTTCTTTGGTGGGTAAGGTAAACCTCTCTTGGTTGGAGTTGGAAAGGGTGAAAAACAAGAGAAATTGAGCATTGTTGGGAGGCTTTTGGAGTCCGTTTCTTCTGTAAATTTGTAATGCCTATTTGAGTGTTGTTCCGCAGAGACAACAAGGGTGAAAAATCCTTTGGTAAGCACTTGAGAGAAGTGATTGTGTTTAGAGCGATAGTGTTTGTCTAGGTTAAAGAAAAAGTGAGGAAGGGGCTCTTTATAGATACCTGGTGTGGTTTATAGCCTAGGGAGAATATTTCTTATACTATGCGTATTAGGTGTGAGAGCTAGTATTAGGAGGTCTAATAGTTACTTTGTCTACAAAGGTGGTTGTAGAAGGAAGTCGAGCTCCGCGAGAGTTGGTTTTACACTTGTAACAAGATGGCATTAATCCTCTTGACATAATTAGTGGAATTTGGTCTACTTTGAATGGTAGAACTGGAAGAGAGAAGTAGGCACGCCCAAGCTAATCCTCTTGACCGAAACGTATCGCTCGATTAGGCGGGCGCTTCTCAATGACGTGGCCGGACTTGGTCGAGATGACCGGCTCCTCTGGCACCTCGCCGGATACTACAAGCACAAAAGGAGGCAAAACCCATCAAGAGCTCAGATCAAACAAGCACCAAAACCCACCGAAGCAAGTACACGGGCAAGACACGAGGTATAGATGTTTCGACACAGTGAGCAAAAGAGCCGAAAGAGAGAGAGAGAGAGAGAGAGAGAGAGAGAGCTAGGGCTTCGGTTCCGCCACACGCGGCTTGAGGAAGCGAGAGAGAGACCGCTGCTGCTGCTTCTTCTTTGAAGAAGAAGAGATTTTGGTGGAAGATTTTCGAGAGCAGCGGCAACGGCAAGAGAGTAGAGGAGAAGTGGGGGGAACGCGGGTGTGAGGAGAGGGTTAAAAAAAAAATCGAGGGAGAACGAGGAGAAGAGCGCGTGAAAAGGCCCTGCGATGTGCGGGCCCAATTAACGCAGGCCCAAAAGCTAAGTCAGCCCATTTGAGCCTGGATCTTTGCTAACTGGGGCATCTTGTCTCTTTCGAAACGGCCTTCAGCTCCTCTCTTTTTTTCATCGCCTGCTAAGTAAGAATGGATGAGGAGATGGTGAGATGAGCGGAGAAGATGAGCATTTTTTTTTTTTATGAGGTTGCTCGAGAATTGGACATGACAATTTAGACGGTGATGGTTAATTTGTCGATGGTTAATTTTAAGCTTCAAATGTGGCAATTGTAATGAGAATGGGCCCTTTGGGCTTTAAACCTTGCCCAAGCCACATGGGCCGTTCCACTTCGATCTTATGATGGGTCTTTTCTCGCACTGTAAAAAAAAAAAAAAAACCTTATCCGTACGAAGACCAGCAAGAACTAGCAAATTATGTTTTTTTAACCCTATTGCCTACGAATGGACACTAAGGGTTCAAAATATTTAACGCGGTTGTTGACTAATGTCGGGATGTGCAACTAAGTATGTGTTGAGATCAAGCTTTTTGTTCTCACGTTGAGCATTTTTGGTATGGATTGATATCTTCTGAAATTGGATTTTATATTTATGTTTTAAAGTTAATCCTTAATCCAAAATATCCTCAAATTTCGCATGGAATTACACAAAATTAGAAAAAGCACGTCTACTCTTCCTTCCTCCCATTCAGCCACCATTGCACGTAGCCCTCTTAGCCACACCTTAACGCTCATCACCAGTCATTGCTCTTCACCATCGATGCCCGTTGCTCGCCTCCTCGTGTCGCGACCTGACATGAGCTCCCCACCAGTCTCTTCCCCCACTATTGCATCCTCTAAACCAATAAAATCGGCGAAAATGGGGGTCCTCGCCTCAAATTCAAGGCCATGGACCTATGTTCCCACCGACCGTGAGATGGATCTAGAGAGAGGTGGAGATGAATTAGTGAATAGCAAGGCACTTGGAAAAGGTGGTGCAGATTAATGACCTTGGGTTGTCGTAGGCAATAGCGTTGCGAGGCTCACAAAGGGGCGATGGAGATGGAGGCAAGGCGGCAAGGCGACGGAACGGATGGCTAGCTACTGCAAGGTTATGTTTTATGTGTGCTACAAATGTGTTAGATCACAGTAGAATGAGAAGACGGCAAAGGGAAATTAGGGAAAAAGAAAGAAAAGAGAGAGAGAGAGAGAGAGAGAGGAAAGAACCAAAAAAATAAATTTGAAAAGAGAGTAGGTAAAACCCATATTAGCCGTTCATTAAAACTGACTAATGTGTCAATCATTTAAAGTGATAAATTTGAGATTTAAACATTTCCTTAACTTTAGATAATCACAATCATTTTGGAAAATCAGCCAAAATTTTGATGGAGCTAAAAGCCTTAACCGCCCTTAAACACTTGTAGTAATTTTCCTTTGAGTAAAATCATTGTTTCATATGCTACCCGAGAAAACTTTAATTTTTACTGAAGAAAAATGACACAAATGATCTCTAAATTTTGAATTCAATGTACAATATTATCCCTGAACTTTTAATTTATTTAACGTGGCCCACAAACTTTAGTCTAATGTGCAATGTCATTTATAAACTTTTAATTTGTTTGATTTGGTTCCAAACTTTTAAACATTTTATATAAACTAGAGACTACATTGAACATTTACCAATAACTTAGGAATCATATTGAATAAATTAAAAATCTAAGATGGTATTGCACATTGAGTCAAAATTTAGAGACCACATTGCATAAATAAAAAATTTAGTGACGATATTGTACATTAGATTAAAGTTTATTGACCATTGTGCTATTATCTCTTTTACAAATCAACAAGTGACATAACAAGTTATTTTCAAAGACTTCTCTTTTCAACCCTTTTAAATTAAAGTACATCTAGACATATTTTTCTCAATTAGTCCAAAAATTAAATTCCTCCTAGACTCTATGTAACGGGCTGATGCCCATAGGTCTCTCACCTCTTGTTTCAAGTTGTATATTTTTCTTCTCCAACAAGGTGGGAATATCCTTGTGTTTTATGTCTCATAGTTCAAATGAAGCAGTTTAATGACTTACTCAAGTCCTCAATACAAGTTTACTATACCATTATAAATAAGCAATATAACCTATTCACCCCGAGTAAGCTATGAGGCAATTTTTATTTTTTTGGGTGATCCCAAATTCGATCCCATGTGTTTATGATTTTTGAGGTCGCCTGCTTATAAGTATTAAACTTGCATGACTTTGTAATTTCTCAAATAGCCAAGGGAGAAATGGGTGATGCCGCCTCAATCCGACAGTACTGAGCATGATTGGGCTCATGCCCAAGCGTGGATCATTTCGAGTTGGGCTAGGCCGTGCTCCTTTTTGGGCCTTGACCCAGCCCTAACGGGCCAGCCAAACTCAGCATTTTTTCATTCGGCCTTGAAGCCCAAATCCAATGGTTTACGAATTTTTAGGGACCGCGATCCGAATACTCAATCAATCACTACATTGGGTCATTGAAGGCTGCAACGACGCGAGCTGCTTCTCTTCCTACAAACTGATGCTGCACATGAACCTTTCCAGAGGTAGTTCACTGCGACAGGGTTGAGACTTGAGAGAACCGAAAACATGGTGAAGAGACATCCTCACAACAGGCATCGGCTAAAGAAGGGTCATTTTTCAAATTCAAATGTATGTCATTTTGGCTCTTCTCCGGAGAAGAGAGCGGCCAGTTCTAATCTTCCTAAAAGAGGGACAACAAAAAATAAAAGGATAGATGAGATTGAAAACATAGTAAGAAGAAGGAGGAATGTCATCAAATGGGCGGTCATCAAGAGCTGAAAGGAGAAAGTTGAATGGACAAACGTAAATTAATTATGTATTTTATCTTTCACGTGCTCCAATTTTAAAGTTTGAATATTCTATCTTATGAAACATGTCATCAATTTTTTTTTTTTTTTTCGAATCTTAAACTACATTTTCTTTCTCTACATACATGCGTCAACAATTACTTTATATTAATTAGGAATAAATGCATTGGAATTTTTAAAACTCCTCATGAAAGTATAATTGAGTTATAAAACTCAAAATAAAAAGGGCATTAAAACTTGGCAAATTGAGTAAATCAACACCATTTTGGTCAAAATTTGATTTTTAATACCAGTTTTTATCTAAAATAAATTAAAAAACTTAATTAAAAAAGAGGGGGAGGATAAGGGCAGAGAACTAGGTGGCTAGGGCTACTGTGATCGCCATTTTGGGAGTGCCGGACACTTGGAGTGTCAAAACTTGATACGAAATGACACTTAAATGTCAAAAGTTAGGAAAGTGATACCTAAGTGCCAAAATCGGAGCAAAATGGATCACTTAAATACCAACGGCAAAAAAATCTAGCCAAAATGTTGACGTGATGATTTTCCGACGAAATAAATGCAAAACAGCGTCATTTTGCACGCTAACGTGACTAGACAATGCAAAAATGAATATTTATAAATAAATAAATAAATAAAACCAAGGGAGGAAGAAGGCGGCCGAGAGCCGAGCCCTCATCGCCGCCACCTCCTCACCACCGCTAGAAAAGGCCGACAATGGTGAAGGAAGGGTCGGCCAAGGGTCGGCCAAGGGCCGATGACCTCGACTGTGGGCTAGCGACCTCTGGACCGGGCGATGAGGGCCCGTGAGCCCTCGCCCAAATTTAGGGCGAGGGTTATGGCCCTCCCCTAGATTCGGCGAGGGTTGGTAGCCCTCATCTAGCTGAGCCAAGCCACTACCCACTGGGGTGCGCTAATGCCAAAACTTGACATGAAGAGACACTTAAGTGCCATCTCTAGTGAATCTTGCCAAAAATCCTACATTGCAAATTTTTTATTATTTTTTCGCCTATATGGCTTGTCGGAAAGCTAACTTAGCAAAGAAATGCAAAAACGGTGTCATTTTTGCGCGAATTCAAACTTTAATATAAAGGAGGAGGAGAAGGGAGGAAGAAGGTGGCTGAGGGCTAAGCCCTCGCTGCCACCACCTCCCCATTATCGCCGAGAAGGGCCGGCAAAGGTGGGAAGAGGGTCAACTAGGGGGCTTGAGCCGCTTTCTTCCTCCCTCCTCCTCCTCCTCCTTTTTTTTTTTTTTGGCTATTATTATTATTATTATTATTATTATTATTATTATTATTATTACTACTACTACCTACTACTACTACTACTACTACTAGTACTACTACTACTACTACTAATGACGTCGTTTTTGCATTTCTTTGTGGAGTTAGTTTTCCAACGAGCCATGTAGACGAGAAAAATAATAAAAAAATTACCATGTAAGATTTCCAAGTGAAGTTCACCAGATATGACACTTAAGTGTCCAACTTTTTAAAAAAGTGGTACTTAAGTGTCACTTCCTAACTTTTAGCACTTAAGGGTGCGTTTGTAACGTTTCGTTAAAAATTATTCTAGAAAACAGAAATAGAAAAAACTATTTTGTTATAAGGAACAATTTTTGAACAAAAGAACACGTTTGATAAACTTGTTCTTGAAATAGAAAAATAGCATAAACACGTTTTGTAAACTTGTATAATTTTTTTGTTTCTTTTAATTTTTTTATTATCTTTTAATTTTTCCTTTTTCCTTTTTCCTTTTTTCTTCCTTTTGGCAGGTTGATGGCTTGGCCATGGCCAGCGACCACTGACGAGGGCCGGCGAGGTCTCACCTAGCCATAGCGAGGCTTGCCAGCCCCCAACGAGGCTGAGCTCGCTCTGCCACCGACGAGGCTCAGCCAAGGCGAGGCTAAGCCTCGCCGGGGTTGGCGACACTCGGCCTTGCCTGGGGCTGGCAATGCTTCGGCGAGATCGCCGGCCATGGCCGAGGCCGTGTCCAGCCAAAGAAAAAAGAAGAAGAAAAGGAGAAAAAAAAAAGAGAAGAAAAAAATAGGAGAGAGAAAAATTGTTTCTCGGGAGAAGTGTTCCAGGAACAAGAAACAAGTTTTTCTTGTTTCTTGTTTCTGTTCTAAATTTGTTTCCGAGAACAAAAAAAAATAGATTTGGAACAAAAAAAATAGAAATTGTGTTCATGAACAAAAGAAAAGAACGCAAACAAACATGGCCTAAGTGTCCCTTCGTACCAAGCTTTGGCATTTGAAATGTACTTCTTACCCGTTTTGGTCAAGATTTGATTTTTTTTTTCCTTTTAAGATTCAAAGGACCATTTCCTCAGATTAGCACGCGATTTGCTCTCATGCAAAAATAGGTTGTGGACATGTGGGAAGTTTAGACGTCTATATGATGTATAAGCTTATTGACTTTTATTACCTTTGGGGCTAAATTTTAGCTGTTTTCGGCTAGGTGTTGGGGTAGCTAAATTAGGGTTCTTGAAATATATCAAAAGAGCTTTCTAAGAACTATACCCTTGCTTAAAATAGAGTTGTGCGGAGGAAGTTATGGTGCAAAGAAATTTAACGCATTTGTTGCGCATTGGAAACAACAATAGGTTTCTGTTAAAGAAAGCTTTTTGTCGGCGCGTAGGTGTCGTTTTATTGACGAATAGGTGTAGTGTAGTCGAGTCGTTCATTAAATAATCATTTTACTTAGCCTTTTGATATCGTCACTTGATTAATTGTTAAGAATTCAAGTGTGTCGGCTCAAGTAACCAACACTGTTTGGTTTGGACAATACTAGGTAAGTGATTAGGTCTCCACCAATTATTAGCCGTGGCTTAGCTCACAAAAATATCCTAGACTAGTATGCATATACCCATAACTCCCTCAATAGGCTAACAACGATATTGATTATTAATACCAATCCACATCATCCTACAAAATTTACAAAGTCAAATCCAAAAATCCTTTTGTATATTGCAATACATTTCATGAATCAACTACATAACCTTTAGCAATTCAACTCATCTACTGAAATACTTTTCGTAAAACATTCTCAAATCACATCAAGACTCGTCTCATAAATCGGTTTTACAACTAAATCAAATGAAATGCATGTCATAAAGTATTTTGTAAATCACTACATAAATATTTCTCAACTTCTTTCATCCAACAAAATATATATTTCCACCAAACAATTCTTACATCATTTACAGATACCAAAATATAATTAATGTCCAATCCAAATTTGATGCAACAAACATGTTGTTTATAACTTGTAATATGTCAAATATTTATAATTTTGAAGGCATGAGTTTACAAATTATTTAAAGAGATATCAAAAGACCACTCACCTAGTAATACATAAATCAAATAATGATGGTTACTCGAACCAACATACTCAAATTGTTAACAATTAATCAAATAACAATATCAAAAAATCAAGTAAAATGATTATTTAATGAACGACTCAACTACAATATGCCCGTTCATCAATAAAACAATAGCTACGCGCAAACGAAAAGTTGGCCTTACCATAAACCTATTGTTGTTCGCTTTGAGTAACAAACGCACTAGACTTCTTTATGCCATAATTTCTTCCATGGAACTCTATTTTAAGCAAACGTATAGTCTTTAGAAAGTCCTTTCGATATATTTCAAGAATTTATTTAGCCACCCCAACACCTAGTCGAAAAGAACTGAAATTTAGCCTCGAAGGTTACTGTTCCAAACTTGACCAGCACACGCAATTAACTTAGAAATTTCATTTCAAGTAAACCATAAGATCAAATTGAGATCCGTAAAATCCTATAGCTCCACAGCACACTAAACCATCATTTCAATATATGTAGGCAGCTTAACAAAAGACTTAGTGGTGAGGAGAGGAATTCAAACTTAAAAAACAATCGTATTTCTTTTATTCCTTTGGATTTAAAATTCTAATGCTAAAAAATATTTGAAATGGAAATTGATTACTAAGAAACAAAAGAAACTAAGAACGGTAAACGGCAAACAAAAGACTAACCTAGAGCTGGAGAGAGTAATTCAAATAAATTTAAAAAAAAAAATGCATTTTTTTTTTTTTTTGTTTCTTTAGATTTAAAATTCGAATATTCAAAAAATATTCAAAATGGAAATCGATTATCGAGAAACAAAAGAAACCAAGATTAGCAAACGACAAAAAAAAAAAAAAAAAAAGACTTGATGGTGGGAAAAATAATTCAAATGAAAGAAAGAAAAATCACATTTTTTTTTATTTCTCCGGACTCAAAATTCGAATATTAAAAAAATATTAAAAAGTGAAAATCGATTCACGAGAAACAAAAGAAACTAAGAACAACAAATGACAAACGGCAAACAAAAAAAATTACTTAGTGGTGGGGACGTTGTCACAAAGCTTTTTGCTGTACAATATAGCACCTTTGTAGAGCTATTTATGGCCATTCATGACCACAGTGCACCCCTCAATTCTTGAAGTGGATGGACTTGAAGGTGATGTCGTTTAAGTTTTTTTCTAAGAAAATATACACACCATTTATCCCCATTTCCTAGCATAGAAAGAGAGAGAGAAATGAGGATTGATCATTCCTTCTAGGCACTCAAAAGAGAGAGATAGGGCACTCAGAGTCGAGAAAGAGCGCTAATGTCCAGTCTTCTTGTTAAATAGACAAAGAAAGTGAGAACATTGAAAGAGAAAGAGCACAAAGAAAGCGCTAATGTCCAATTTTCCTATCAAAGACACAGAGGGTATAGAGAGAGTGCTCTTGAATATTTTCTGAATATTTGAATTTTGAATTCGAAGAAATAAAAAAAATACGAGTTTTTTCAGTTCGGTTAAATTCCTCTCCCAACCATCAAGTCTTTGGTTTGTCGTTTGCCATTTGCTATTCTTAGTTTCTATTGTTTCTTGGTAATCGATTTCCAATTCTAATCTTTTTTGAATATTTGAATTTTAAATCAAAGAAATAAAAAAAAAATATGATTTTTATTCTTCCATTAGAATCATTTTCCCGTCATTAAATAAGTCTTTTATTTGCCGTTTGTCTTTTGCTGTCCTTAGATTCTTTTGTTTCTCAAGAATTGATTTCCATTTCGAATATTTTTTTAATATTTGAATTTTGAATCCCAAGAAATCTAAAAAAATGCAATTTTTTTTTTAATTTCGTTTGAATTCTTCTTCCCACCACCAAGGAAATCTTTCATTTGTTGTTACCATTTGTTGTCCCTAGTTCCTTTTGTTTCTCAAGAATTGATTCTCATTTCGTATTTTTTCAATATTTGAATTTCAAACCTGAAAAATAAAAATAAAAATGTGATTTTTTTTTTTTTAATTTCGTTTGAATGCCTCTCCCCACCACCAAGTAAGTCTTTTGTTGAGCTGCGAATATACATAAAAATGATAGTTTAGGATGTTGTGGAGCCGTAGGATTTTATGGATATCAATTTGATCTCATGGTTTGCCCAAAAAGAAACTTCTAAGTTAGTTGTGCATACTGGTCAAGTTTCGAACAGTAACCTTCGAGGCTGAATTTTAACTACTTTCAATTAGGTATTGGGGTGGCTAAATTGGATACTTGAAATATATTAAAAGGGCTTTTTAAGGACTATGTGTTTGCCTAAAATGGAGTTCTATGGAGAAATATATGACATGAAGAAGTTTAGTGCGTTTGTTACGCATAGCAAACAACCATATATTTTCGCTAAGACAAGTTTTTCATTGGCACGGAAGAGTTGTTTTATTGACCAATAGGCATAATGTATTGAGTCATTCATTAAATAATCACTTTACTCTATCTTTTGATATCGTTATTCGATTAATTATTAAGAATTCAAGTACATATAATCCTCAACACGCAAACCAAACAATGGTGATTACTCAAGCCAGCACACTTAAATTCTCAATAATTGATCGAATAAGGATATCAAATATTGAGTAGAACAGTTTTTTAATGAACGACTCAAATGCCCTACGCCTATTTGTCAATAAAACATACGCACCAACGAAAAGTTTGCCTTAATGAAAACCCCTATTGTTGTTTACTATGTGTGACAAACGCACTAAATTTCTTCACGCTATAAATTCCTCCATAGAACTCTGTTTTAAGTGGGTGTATAGTCTTTAGAAAGCACTTTCGATATACTTCAAGAATCCAATTTAGCCATCCCAACACCTTGCTAGAAACGGCTGAAATTCGGCCTTGAAGATTACTCTTCAAAACCTGACCAACACACGTAACTAAATTAGAAATTTTATTTCGGGCAAATCATTAGATCAAATTGAGATCTGTAAAATCCTACCGCTCTACAACACCCTAAACAATCATTTATGTGTGTGTATGTGTGTGTGTACGCGCGCGCGCGCAACCCAACAAAATACTTGCTTTGTGATATCCTGAATTTTCAATGTTGTTTTCAATTAAATTAAATTGGGCATTTCATCGACGCGTCTATAATACTATTCTTAGAGCCAATCACTCGTAAGATAACTAGATTATCTTGGGAAGTCATTAGGAGATTTTAATGAAATGGACTTAAGGTTTCGACCATAAATCGATTACTCGACCGTACTCATCTGTAGAGATCATTTCGGCACGGTTAGATCGAGTAAAAATCAAAGATAGTTAGATCGAGTAAAAATCAAAGATAGGTTGATTCGATTGAGATGTATGGCTAAACGTGGGTGATTCCATTAAATTACAAAATTCTCATCGCCCGGTACTAAATTAATTTTTCTATCGTTTTGGTACCTTGTATTTGTATTTGAATTTTTGAGATTTTCATGACAATTGAAAGTCATCAATGTATCGAAGAGGTTCACTAGGGCTTAAAGAAAATTGACTACAAGTCATTTACACTAAAAATTTCTGAAAGCTACTTGGTAGCCTAGGTCACGCTAAAAACGCACTAGACTGAAATCAACCGCAAACTTAAATTCGATTTCAGAAATTAAATGTTCTGCCATATCACAGGTCATTTTAGGAACATTGACTCGTCTCCAAAGATTTTTCTCAGCCAGAGACTTTTTGGGAAAAAGTCGAGCTAGGACCGTTTTGCCCAGGAAAGTCCGAGGACTGTTTTTTATTGTTGAATTGGGATGCAAGGTAGTTCAATTGGTGAGGAAAATACCAATTTGATTGTTGAGTCGATAATTGAATTTATAGAAGCTGAATTGGATGGATTCAAGGAGGATTCGATCTCCAATTTGAGAGAAAACATTTCAAATTCATAGCTCCTCCTTGCCCATGACCTATGGACCATTTCAAAAGGCTTCTAGAAGAGTTTTGTGCTGGAAATGTGCTATGCAAGCCAGCTGAGCTTGGTGGGCCAAGGTTGAGAGACAAAGGGATAAGAGAGAGGGTGAAGTGGTCCCCCTCTAGCAACAACTAGTTCCCTCCTTCCTCTCTCTTCTCTCACCCATCAAAGCCTTCCTCCCCTCCATTGTAGCTGCTGTTCGAAGTTCAGAAACCAGAGAGCAAAGCCAGCGAGCCGTTGGAGCAACCGCATGCCATCCCCTCGCCTCTCGCTGCCCCCACGCGCTAGCCAGCCCGTCGCGCCTCACCGTCGTTCAGCCTTAGCCACAAGCCTAGTCCACCTCCAGAGCTGTTCGAGTTCACCTTACTATCGCCAGAGCTCTCACCACCACCGCCTAGACCCGATTCAACCTCCTCGATCGGTCTCAGCCCGTTGTCGCCTCAACTGGCACCGATCAGCCCTCCTTTCGGCCTAGATCAAAACCAGTTCAAGTGGATCTCAAGGCAGCTATTTGGCCCATTTTGGAGGCATTCCCAACCCCAAAAGGCAGTCCTCCTTTAGAGTTTCTTGCCCCTCGTCGTATTCTCGTCATTTTGAATCGAGCGGTTCATCAATCAAGTGAGTTTAACTCACTAATCCTTTCTTAGTAAGTTAATGACGCTTAAGGGTTATTTAGTTTAGACTAAGTATAGATTAGGTGGATAGTTAAATTAGATTAGCAATTTTTTTATTTCTTTGGATTGAAAATTCAAATATTCAAAAAATATTTGTTATGGAAATCAATTCACGAGAAATAAAAGAAACTAAGATCCACAAACGACAAATAGAGATATATTATTACAAGTCGGCCCCTTTTGCATTGTGATGCCGGGCACCTCATTGGCTGCTAATGGAACGTCGCCTTCACAAGTAATTGATAATGCTCACATCCCACATAGGAAAACAAAACACAACTCATGAGATAATCTAGCCCCTATTATCCTTTCAATGGGACTGATACTTTGTTGGATTGGGACAATATCTTCTTTGCGTGGAATGGATTATGCTAAATTATTGAGAACTACAAATATTTGGGATTGAGCAAAAATGTGCCATGCCTTCTCAATTAGAGCTTTGTTGTAGGACTCACAATTGGACTGCAAAACCTTTATTGAATAATGAATCTCCTTGTCAATATCATATGTGTTCTTTGGATGATAAATCTTGTGAAGATTGTAATAACTAAATTGAGTGATGATGTATTTTGAGCAATTTCGTTTTATGCATATGTCTTTTATTAATTCAAACATGAGTTTAACTACAAACTATGTTTTACTCTTTTCTACAAGGATGCGTGTGATCTTTTTCTTGTCCTTTTCCAACATCCTCTTCAGTCAAACTCCTGATTATGGTGGTGAAAATCGCATATCAGCATCAGGATGGTTGTAGGCATGAACGCTATATTGCATGATGTTTTTTCTTTCTTTTTTTGGTCGAAAGTATGGATGAGATATATTACTTAGCTGATTGCTCGGTAATTACATCAAGAGCATTTGTGCAAATTAGATCTAATATAGCAAAAGGGGTTGGGAAACCCAATTTTTAGGAAGAAAATTAAACGATGGGCTTTCGCTAGCCAATCCGCAACTTTGTTGGTCTCTCTGTGGCAATGGGCCAGTGTTAGGCCCAGTAAGTCTTGCATCTTTACCTTAACCCGGTCCACCAATGGTCGTACGTCCTAATTGCAGTTATCCGGATTGTTGATGCTTCGCACGAGACTCAAGCAATCAGAGGGTACTTCTAGTGTAAGTTGAGTTCTATTAAGGAGAAACGTGAGGAGAAGAAAATCTAGGGTTTCTACAAGTGCCATAGCCTCTGTTTGTTCTGCCGAATTGGTTTCCATTGATTTGGTGAAACCGTCCACTATTCTACCCATGGAGTCTCGACATATGCAAGCAACAGCTCCTCAGCTTGGGGTGGGGCTTGCGCGTGCCGTGATGGACCTAGAGGTGCTCCCTCGAGTTGGACCGGTGGCTGGAAAGGTGTGATTCTAGTTTTCATCATCCCTGTTGTTCATAACATCGGCATGAATGTGGCTCACGACGCAGGGGACGGCTCCTCTGTTTACCTCGAAGATGGAGTGTGCTTCAGCCTGGATTTGGTTCACTGTCGAGGAGGTTGCATAGCTCTTCCGAATATCAGTAGGAAGACTACTCATAGAGTAGGGGACCGCTCCTTTTTTTGCCCTGAAGCTAGGGTGTTCTTTTGTTTGGGTCTGATTCGCCGCCAAGGAGGAGGCATAATCGCATGAGTCTACTCCCCTGTATGCATCAGCTACTAGGTGAGCTTCCCCTGCAATTGGTGTGCGTAGTCCCCGTTGGTTGCTTAGGGCTGCTTCTTTGAGTGAATCAAGGCCTCTCCGGACCAGATTGGCTACTAAGTGTGATGAACCACTTCTGGAGGTAAGTCCATCGATGGGAACAGAGTTCGAGGGGTTATTGTTGCATTGGTATCCAATCCGTATGGTTAGATCTGAGGTAATCGAAGCCCCTGAGTTGCAGAGGATCCAGTTCAGAGTTTATTACAACATCTTGGGGTTCATCGGGTTGGGAGGAAGAGGAACTTCTTGTTAGATCTGAAAATGGAGATGTTTCCGTGTTGAAAAAACTCCCGCCTTTAGATGCTTTAGCGGCTGGGTAGTTGTTGAGGATGTTGCTAAAAGAGGCATCTATGTTGATCAGGATCATTCTGGGGATTGGGGATTGCCACTTCTGAGATGAGGTACCCTATTTTGGTTGTTCTTTTGGTTTAACATTCCAGTTCATAAAGCTGTCATGTGATGTTGAGGCTTTGAACAGGGTTCTATACGGGTTCAGGGGGCTTTTTCTGAATATAAAGTGATTTATGTCCTTCCAAATACACCATAACACCGTAGCGATTTGAGCAAATTTTGGTAAACTCTGTGGGTCTTCTTTTACTCTATTCAACCGGTCGTCAAAGCGGGTTAAACCCACTCTTGAAATTTTTACTTGCAGGGTATGGGCGTTCCAAATTTGAGAAGTCCAAGGGCAAAGTAACAGGGTATGCTCCACCATTTCTGGTTCAAGTTTGCAAATTGGTCATATGGGTGTAGGTACTACTTTTCTCTTGTATAGATTCTCCATGGTTGGTAAGGCGTTTTGACATGCATTCCATAGAAAGAATTTGATTTTAGGGGTTATTACTAATTTCCAGATGAGCTTCCAAAGTTCTGGTTTAGCTTTATAGGAAGTAGTTGGAGTTAGTGAGTGTGGGTTGGCTGTAGTAATTTGGTTGCAATGGTATCCACTTTTCACTATATAGTTCCCCAACTTGTTGTCTATCCAAACTAGTTTGTCTTCAGTGGATGGGAGACCTATAGGGATATTTTTTATTTCCAATACTAGCTGATCATCAAACATGGACCTCAACAAATTTTCATTCCATTGTGCAATTTCCATATCAATAAGCTCAATCACTTTGAGTGGCTCATCTCTGGTCGCTTGACCACCTATAGGTCCGTTCTTTAGCCACTTGTCCTCTCAAATAGAGATTCTTTTTCCGTTTCCAACCGCCCACATGACTTGTGAGGCAATAGCATCTCTTCCTGTTAAGAGGCTTTGCCATCCCCACGATGGACTAGAGCCTTTACCTGCTTGCCAAAACTCACAATTTGAAAATTATAACCCCTTCAAAATGCAACTCCATAGAGTGTCTAGAAGCTGAGAAAGTTGCCATGCTTGTTTTCCTAGCATAACTTTATTGAAAGCTATAAGATCCTTGAAGCCAAGTCCCCCTTCATCCTTGCAAAGCTTCAAAACTTCTCATCTTTTCCAATGTAGGCCAACTGACTTATTGCTATTCCTCCACCAGAAATTAGCTACTTGTTTTTCAATAGCTTTACAAATGGAAACTAGGATTTTAAACACAAATATTGCATACTGAGGAATTGTCTGTACCATGGATTTAATAAGTATTTCCTTTCCTGCTTTTGATAACAAACTTTCTTTCCAACTTTCCAGTTTCATGTTGACCCTTGCAAGAATCCATGCAAACATGTCCTTCTTGGTGGCACCCCAATCTGACAGAATTCCCAAGTATTTTCCTGTTTTAAAATTTTCTGGAACTCTCAACTCTGAGACCATTTCCTTTTTAAGCCTTTCGGATAGCCTTTGCTAAAGTAGATTCTTGATTTATTTAAATTTATGGCCTGTCCTGATGCAAAGCAATATTGATGCAAGATAGATGCCAAATTTTGACACTCTAATACTGTACCATCTAGGAAAAAAAAATTGAATCATCCACAAATAGTAAATGGGAGAGGATAGGGCAATTTCTATTGAGCGTAATTCCCCTTAGTGTGCATGCTTCTATGGCTTCTTTCATCATGTAGGATAAGACATTAGTCACTATAATGAAGAGATAGGGGGAGAGCAGGTCCCCTTGGTGAATACCTCAAGTTGGCTTGAAATATGGTATAGGATCCCCGTTGAATTTAATGCTAAAGGAGACCGTAGAGACACATTGTATAATCCACTGCACCCACTTCCCATAGAAGCCCATCTTAGTAAGGCATTCTTGGAGAAAGTCCCACTTTATTCTATCATAGGCCTTCTGCATATCTAACTTTAAAACAGCTTGGAATTTCTTCTTCCTCTCTCGAGTTCTTAATTTGTGTAGAAGTTCCTGTACAATCATAATGTTATCTTGAATCTGCCTACCCCCTACAAAAGCACTTTGTTCTGCTGTGATTAGATCTGGAAGCAAAGGTTTTAGCCTGTTTGTAAGTATTTTGGAAATGATTTTGTATGTGAAATTGCATAGGCTGATTGGGCGGAATCGTTCTAGCTTTTCGGGGTTTGAGATTTTGGGGATGAGGGTGATAGCGGTTCTGTTTAGGTTAGGGTTTAGTTGTCCAGTCTTGAAGAATTGCTGCACCTCCTTGAATATATCATGGTTAATGTCTTGCCAATGATTCTGAAAAAATATCCCATTTAATCCATCCGGCCTAGGCGCTTTAGTGGCTCCTAATTGATAAGTAGCTGCTGTAATTTCCTCCATAGTAACAAGTTCTATTAGATTTTGATTCATAGATGCATCAACCAAGGTAAGAATTTTCCTTAGGATAAGCTGGAAATTTTGGGAACCCATTGTTGTAGAAAGATTAGTGAAGAAAGAGCCTGTCATTTCCTTGAGAGTATCCGCATTTCTGACCCATTCCCCTTCTGCATCCTTAAGCATAGAGATTTGATTTCGGGTTCTCCTTTGAATAGTTGTTGCATGAAAGAACTTAGTGTTTCCGTCACCCCCATTTCAGCTAGTTGACTCTCAATCTCGTTCCCCAGCACATCTCCTCTTGTCTCCACAAAGCTTCTATCTCTTTTTTCATTTGCTGAACTCTTTGATTATCCTCATGTATATTAGGCCTATTTTGCAGAATCTGGAGTTCATTTTTCAGCCATAGTACTCTTTTATGTGCATTGGGGAAGCGATTTTTGCTCCATTCAGCAAGTTGTTTAACCACTAGGTTTAGTTTCCACACTATACTTTCTCCAGGGGATGCTAAAAAAAACAGGCTCTTTTTACAATGCTTTTACACTCCTCATCTTCAGCCCAAAAGGCCTCATATCTGAACTCCTTCCTCCTACTTTTCCTCTTCAGAATAATTGACAAAATCAATGGGCTATGGTTAGAACCAATAGCTAGTAGGGCTACTACTTCAGCATTTGGATAAGCAACCCTCCACTCCATTGAACATAAAGCCCTATCCGGCCTATTCTTTACAAAATCCACCCCTTCTCTTCTATTAGTCCAAGTAAAAGCACACCCCTTGGATTCCAAGTCCATCAAAAAACAAGCATGAAGAAAATCTCTAAATGCCGTTAGCCGAAAATGTTCTGCCTTCTTCTTATCCACTTTCTCCCAAGGGTATAAGATTTCATTAAAATCGCCCATACCTAACCATGGTAGAATATTTACAGCACAAGCTTTTTGTATCTCCTCCCATAATAGTACTCCTTTTTTAAAATCATTGGGGGCATGTAGGAGTGTAATTCTCATGAGTTGTCCGCTCTCATGTAGTTGGCAAATAATATTTATAAAGTGATTTGTAGATGATTAAACTGAAATTTCTACTTAGTCATTCCAGAAAATCGCCATGCTCCCACCAATTCCTATAGGGTTTACAAGAAAGCTATTCTGAAATTTGAGCATTGTCCTTAACTTTAACACCTTTTGTTCTTGATTTTCTATTTCCATTAAAAAAATTAAACAAGGCTTTTCCTAAGTTACTAAAACTCGTAGTGCTTGAATTGTCGGGGGTGAGCCCAACCCCTAACAATTCTAACTCAGAAACTTCACGGTTTACCTGATGGCTTATTAGGGCTAGCCACCAAAGTCCATTTCATTTCCTTCTCCTCCAATGTGATAGGGTTATCCACCAGCTGTGATGTATCGAGAGAAACTGATTTGGAAGAGTTTGCGCCATAAGGGCAGAATCTCTTGCCCTTCTTTGCTGTGGTAAGTTTAGTGCCTTTTGCTTTACATCTTACTAGGTTATGATAGGTTTCTGGGACTTCCAGCATCTTGGATTCTATTTCCTTCATTTGTTCTTTGTATAACACTAAGGTAGACTCCTCATATAAGCAACTGCTTCCTCTTTTTTGTGTGTCTTTGTCATCAACTAACATAATTGCTAATGAAGGGGAGGAGTTCTCACCCTCCTTTTTAGCAGCTTCTACAATGAGCTGCTATCCATCCCCTGTTTGGTTGGCTTGTCAACTCTATTCTTCAGTTTCTGAGTTTCTTTAGTAGCAACAAAATTAGGAGTTTCCGGAACCCTTTCTTGTGCTATTTTGGTGTCAACTTGTTTTTCATAGAATATCTTCCCATAAGGACTAGTTCTTTCACCTCCGCTCAAAGCCATTGCCCAAAAATTCCTGGTAAGTTTTCCTCTAGCCCTGACTACTCGTATGGGATTTCTTTATAGGCCGTGGCATAGTGCCCAATCTTTCCACACGAGTAGCAATAATGAGGGAGTCGCTCATATTTAAATTTTATCTAGAGATTTTTCGTTCCTAGATTGATAACAATGCCTGTCTTGAGAGGATTAGCTAGATTCAAAGCTACTCTAGCTTTGCCGACTTTGTAGTTGTTATTCCCCTTTACTTCCAGCTTGACTTCTATTACCTTTCTGAGTTTAGAGGCTATCTCTTTCACTATTTCATTTGATACTCTCCCAAATGGGAGTCCGTGCAGATGCACCCACAATGGACAGTATGTGAAGTCATAACACATTTCTGGAGTGTCTAGGTCACATTGTTGCAGCACTAAGAGATTGCTTGAGAACGACCAAGACCCTAAATCTAGCACTTTCTGTTTTTCAGCCTCTGATTTAAAGGAAAAGGAAAAAAGAGACCAAGTTCTAATAAGGTGCAAGTAATAGCTTTAGTCTTCCATGCCCTTTTCATCGTGTTTAAAACACTTGGAAATTCACATTCGGTCTGGAGTAGAGTTTACCGAACAATGTTAATCTGCATTATGCTAATCTATCTTTAGAAATGCTTTCTTTGACATGTATCACATCATCCTCTGACCATAGCTTGCCTAGACTTTTACATAGAGCTGCTAACCTTCTATCTTCTAGATTTTGACCTTCCATTTTAATTTTGCAGCAGATACAGAAGTCATAGGGGAATAAAAGAGAAAGCAACCCCCACAGCTGGACACTTGGACAGCTTACTAGAAAAAATTTGGGGGAGAGAATTGGCTAACCCTAAAGTGCCAGTGATGCCCATTCAATGCGTCTCTTGGATGAAGGGAGCTCTAAACATACCTGGAAAACAGCTGATTTCGCCAGATTCTTATCACATAATCCGCATTTCAGAGGAGTCGAAGGAAACCAAGGATGGGCCTGCAATTCGTTGGGTGGTATTCAGCCATTTAGGGTTCAGGAATGTCTGGGTAAATGGAAAATCAACTGGGTATGGGAACGGGAAGGATGGAACTATCTGAAATCATCTTGTAGTAGAGGATTTAGGGCGATTGGGTGAGGTGGATTAGGGTTTATACGGGATTTGGGAACCAAAAACTACCCTAGGGTAGAGAGTGACTACCATCTGGTAGAGAATATATTGCATGATGGTTGATTTAGTGTAATGTTGGTTTGCTTTTCAAATTTGCTCATCTCATTATTGTTTCGTTTGAGCTCATATTAAAGAAGTAATTCTTGATTGTAGAAGCGGCTTTCTTATTTTTCTGACAATTTTTCCGTTATCATCTAGGGATGGAACTATCTAATTACGTTGCTGGCATCATGTAGTTTATAGCGGTCAACTTCAAATTACTGCAAGTTTTGACTGTGGATGCTAGTGGATGTTAATTTGGTCTTTGATGATAGTCATACTTACTGAGAAAATTATGGGGATATCATTAGCAAGTATTAAAAGAAACTATCTGGAATAAGAATTCTTTCTCCCTAGATAGCACGACTATGTCCTAAAAAAGTTTTGCTTGAAAAATTCATTGGCAGATTATCATGGCATAACCCCTATTTGTGATTAATGTATGATGTAATTATTCATCTTTCCAGGTGCAAGCAATCACAGTTCATGCCACAAATAATTACTTTGCAATAGCATCTATCAATAGTACATGGTGCTTTTATGCGTTTTCAACTGGTTTATGTCTCACTCGGGTTTCAAAGCTATCTCTCTCTCTCTCTCTCTCTCTCTCTCTCTCTCTCTCTCTCTCTCTCTCTCTCTGAGGGCGTGCGCGTGCAATTTTACTCGTACATCGACAGAAAACTTTGTATTATTTGTACTATCTGTAATGGATGCTCATGCGAAAAAGCAAATATATATAATGATTGAGCAGAAAAAGTGCTAGGCTCCTCCAAAAACTGCATCTGCTTTGCACTTGCAGTGCTTTTGCAACACATGTGGACTGAATTATTTGCCTTCAGCCATACCCGCCGCTTGCCTGTTCTTATTTGTTTTGATCTTTGTTCAGTTTCCATATAGGTGTTTCCTGCACCGTTGGGTCTAAGATTTTCGCGAATTGACAAAAGTCAAATGGAATAAGGCTTCGCATGTGTGCCTTGATGCTCAATGTAAGGGTGTGTTTGGGAAGACTTTTGGGGAAAGTCCTTGAGAAAATGTAAAGATACTTGAGTCAAAGGAGTTTTTGAAAATGCAAATTGTGTTTGATAAATGGTGCTTGTGAAAGTCCATTGTGAAGTATGTTTGAACAAAATAGTGTTTGGATAAATTAAATTTGTAAAATGCTTTTGTTATTAAAAAAAATGGAAAAAATGAGAGTTGGCCGGCCAAGGGCTTCGCCGGTTACCACCGGCGAAGGGTAGGCGGTCCGGCGAGGGGGAGGCGGCGCGGTGAAGGGTAGGCTGTCCGGCGAGGGGGAGGCGGCGCGGCGAAGGGTGGCGTTTGGCTAGCGTCATCATGTGGAGGACACGGCTCGACGAGGGTCGCGGCGACCCAGCTCGCGAGATCTTGGTCGCCGCGACCCTCGCCGAGCCGTCGTGCAACCCACCGCGCCGCGGAGGTCGCCGACGCTCGCGATTTGGTCTCCGCGACCCGGATCGCGTGACCCAGATCTCGCGCACGATCCGGGTTGCCGGCGTCCTCCGCGCAGTGACCCTCGTCGGAGGGTCGTGGGACCCTACCCGGACCACTGCCTTTCACCGCACCGCCCGCCCTTCGCCGGACCACTGCCTTTCGCCGGCGCACGCTCGGCTGATGCTGGCTGTGTTCTCTCAGTAGAGAGAAGGGAAGGATGAAGACGATGAACAGTAGTCGGGGTAAAGCCGGAAAAACGAAAAATTAACAAGGACAATTTCGGAAGAAAAAACTTATTATCCTCAAAGCTAGCATGCCGAGAATGCCCAAGGCAGCCCCCAACCTGCCTTGGGCTTTCAGCCTTGGCAAGGCTTTGCCTTTGGCAAAGGCAAGTGAAAAAAATTTGCCAAACACTCAATATTTGGCCCAAAGGCCTTTAGCCCCTCAAGGATCCTTGGGAAAGTTGTTCCCAAACGGAGCCTAAGAGCTTTTGGTGATTTGAACCCTTTTTAGGTTCCAACATGATCTCATATGCCGATGCTTGTTTATTTGTCATATCTTATATAAATCTTCAACCGAGGTGAAAAGATTGGGTTGAATTTTGCTTTTCTTCTCTCCCCTTGTGGCTGCAGCTTTTGTGGCAATAGTATCCATTTAAGCAAATGGCGGAGCTGGCAAGTGGGCCAAAAGAAGCGATCTTATGATAAAGGAAAGGGAGAGAAAAAGATCTCGAACCTTGTCCCTTCAAAGTGCAGCTGGGTTTATGGAGAGCTGCTTAGTGATCGGTAGAGATATGTTGTTTGCAATCGTAGCGTGCTAAATTATTGGAGTCCCATGTAGTTTATATAATAGATGAACTTTTAATCCTTCACTAGTTTCGTGTTATATTTTTCCATTTTTCAAAATGGGCAAGATGGTGCGAACTAGACCTGAATACTCTTATAGGGATTAGACCTTACAAAATGGGCAAAATATGGCCTGGGCCTGAATCGAGTTATTTTCTATTAATCTTAAGTTACCACCTCCACAACAGAGTTGACAAAGCAAGTAGTTAAAAAAATTAGACAACGCAAAGCCACTAAAAAAGTTGAATAATTGACCATTCGATTTAAACTAGCAGCATAGTATCCTTCAGTGCAAATGCCTTGTATTATACAGCAGGGGCGATTGTGGTATACACTAATGTTGGTAAGAAAAACAGGTGTCAGAAACCAAGAAGCTCTTGGTAGTCAGTGTTTCAACCAGTTCAGCTAGCCGATTTAGTATAAGTGTGTAAGGTGATACAGTACAGACATCACAGCTGATTGAGGTCATGGCTTGTGGGCTCGAGTCCCCTCAACACCGAGTTAAATATATATGTTGTTTTCCAATGATAGCTTCTTTGGCAATATTTAGATAGGAAGAGGTCCCCTGAGGGTTAAGCATCAGGAAGTTACTCAAGGTCGGGGGCTCAAATCCCTCCCCAGCAAGAACCCATTTTCAAAGGCCTACGTTGACCTACTTGCTGGTTTACCGAGTAGAACCAGCTTAACCTGGTCGAACCAGGTCAACTCTGGCTCTTGACCTGGACATTTTACATAATGAGACTAAATTGGACTAGCTTCCAATACCTAGTTGAACCATTCAGTTCGGTTAGGTGCTCAAAACACTGATGTGCATTACCATCACCAGATACACGTCGGCTAAAATCACATGAATTCAGGAATAGTACGTTACTCAACTTCTTTAAGCAGATATATAACCAACACACTGTAACTCTAGCGGAAACTAGGGGTGTGCAAAATACCCAGGAATCGCCCGGACCGCCCGGAACCGAACCGGAACCGCCTGGAACCGGCAGTTCTTGAGGGAACCGGTCCAGTTCCCGGTTCCAATTTTTCGGAACCGGTGGGTACCGGTCCGGTTCCCGGTTCCATGGGTGGATCCGCCCACCCCCTTCGTCTTCGGTTCTCTCTCTCTCTTTGTCTCTTCCTCGGTTCCTCCTAATCCTATCACCATTTCGATTCCTCCTCGAGCATCGACGCCGCCGTCGCTGCTCCTCCACCGCTATTGTTCGCCCCCTCGCGTTGGCCGCCACTCGCCACAGCCGCGGAAAATTGTTCCATGACCGTTCTATGTTGAAAACCCAACCATAGACCTCCTCCCCTCCTTCTCAACTCATAGACCCGACCGTTCTATGTTGAAAACCAAAATTATTTCGCGCCAAAATCAGTTCCATGGATCCACCTGGGAACCAAACTGGACCGGCGGTCCGATTCTCGGATGGATCCATGTAACAAACGGGTGGATCCCGGTTCCCATTTTTCAGAACCGGTCCTTAGCGGGCGGTTCTCGGTTCTAGGTTGGGAACCGCCCGCCCGGACCATGCACACCCCTAGCGGAAACACTTCTTTTGATTTGGAGGATGGGTAGGGAGGAGCAAAATAGTAAGCAAACATAAGGCCCCCTGGATCTTGGTAAACTAGGTCAAAAAGTTGTACGGTTGCATTCTTGAATACAAATTAGGCCAAATGAAAAGGACCTTTTTTAATTGGCAGCATGCTAAGATGATAGAAGAATGAGACAGATAAGTCAGGAGTCTTTTTCTGATGCCAGGTCCACTGAACTAGGACATTTTCCAATGGCCCTCATATTCAGTTTTTAATCTTTTTCTTATTGATGACGGATCAATGAAAGCAAAAATAAGATAGGATTTGCCCAAAATTTTCATACATCAGGAAAAGGCTAAGGAAATGGTTCATACAGAAGTTTTCGGAGGTCTCTAAAGGGAAAGGGTTGTTTTTTTGTTTCCCCCTTCCATACAAGCAATAAAGGGTAGCAATGATAGAACGGTGGTGACTTCAATTAGAACACTGAGAGGAACAAAGGATTTCCCAGTAGCAATAGCCTTACATCAATGCTTAGCTTCAAGTCCTTACATCTTAGCTTGGAAAAAAACAAGCTTACCTAGAATATTCAAAAAAAAATATTCCCCAGCATAGGCTTCTGCTAGATGATTCTGTGCTAATGGATGAAACTCATGACGATGCACAAGCATGATCGTGCAACATAGAGAGAAACTTCAGAATTTAAACTAGTTCAGTGGCACAGTGGCACAATTCATGGAAGGCAGATTTAGTAAAGGAAAAAGCTAAAATTGGAGACCAACAGTACTTAAGGAGCTGATTGTTTTTGCGATCCTGTGACCATTTCTCAAAAAGAGGAGAAGGGGGAATGTCACCAATCATACTAGAGAATACATGCAGCAGACAAGCCAACATATGGCATCTTTTACAGTAACAAAATATCACTGAAGATAAAATAAACAATATCTTCCAGCAGCAGCAACGTCTTTTCACTGTGTAGAACAAAAAGAAGTTTTATATTCATACGGGAACAATAGTTGAAAATAAGTTTGGCAGAAATGAAAATGCTCTTGTTGATGTGCGGATACTCAGGTGAAGTAATAATTAGAATTTAGTGAATTCCTAGAGAGGAGTTGGGGTGACTTCATTTGAGGATGCGATGAGAGAATACAATGGGAGTGAAAAAAAATTTGGCACAGTTTGGACCTGTGTAGACGCGTCGGTGAGAAGATGTGATGAAGACATGAGATAAAAGGCACGAGATGTGGTGAATATATGAAGAAAGATATTTAGTATTAAATATAGGAGATACAGTTCAGGTCAAACAAAATGGAGTGACTAGATCCATGTAGGAGACCTGCTTAGAGAGAAGTGACTCAATGGTCATTGATGATGAAGTAGAGATGTAAGCGAGTAGATTACATGCTACTATAGCCGCAGTGACTACATCCAAGATATCAGGAAGAAAGACGAATAACTCACACAATTCTTCTTGTCTACAGTACACTAAACATCAGCAATCAAACTCCAACCAGAGGGGTAGCCGGCTGAATTAATGTTGTACTGATACCACAATTGGTTAGTTCCTCTTTTCCAACAAAAGAAACGCCAATGTCTTAGTCAGAGGTTATTATTAAGCAGTTGCACTAATATCCACCAGGAACGGAGGCTCCATCTAAGTTTCTCACAACATATACAAACAATGGAAGAGAAACTCGGCCTTCCTCCTTTCCAGAATGCTTAAAACAAGCTGTGCTACCCATGTAACTACACAAGATTTTTTTTTTCCAGTCAGAATAACTACAACAGATTACCGTATCAGCAATCTGCCTAGTCTGAATTAAACCATTCATAATCAAAAGCAATTCAGCATTATGACCTAATAAAAATTGCAGCAACAGTAAAACTATCTTAAAGCTTCAAGCAATGTTCTCATAATATCATATATACTCGGGTAATGAATTTTAAAAGTTAAGGGAAGCTGTTCTTAGACTATTTAAGTGAGAAACATCCTGATGCAACCAAAAGTCATCAGCCTTTTTTTTAACTATAATGTATGTGTTAATATGTATATATGAGTTGAAAAAGCACCGTAAGTGCAAAGCAAATGCAATTTTTGTAGGAGGTTGGCACTTTTTCTGCTCAATCATTATATGTAATTTATTTATTTTTTCCTGAACAACCATAACAAATAATACAACTAATATATGTCTAGTGTCAATGTACATGTAAAATTGCATGCACTCGCGCCTTGTCAGAGAGAGAGTTCTGAAACCTGAGTAAGACATATAAACCAATTGAAAACTCATAAAAGCACCATGTGTTATTGGGATATGCTGTTATGAAGTAGTTATTTATGGCATGAACTGTGATTGCCTGCACCTCGAAAGATGAATAATTGCATCACACATTAACCACAAATAGGGGTTATGCCATAAAAATCTTCTCAACTAGGAACTTTCAAGCAAATTCTTTTATGACATAGTTGGGCAATAATCTAGGGTAGGAGAATTTCTTATTCCAGACAGTTTCTTTTGATACTTGCTAATGATATATGCAGCATTTTCTGGTTAATTACGACTATCATCAGACACTAAATTAACATCCTACCAGCATCCACAGTCAAAACTTGCAGTAATTTGAAGATGATCCCTATTAACTACATGACGCAAGCAACATCACTAGATAGTTCCATCCACTTCTACTATTAAGAATCACTTCTTTAAAAATAGCAATAGTTCCATCCGCTTCTACAATCAAGAATCACTTCTTTAATATTAGCTCTAATGAAGCAACATTGGAGATAAGCAAATTTGAAATGCATTCCATCATTACGGTAAACCAATGATCATACAACACAGCAACAGACCTACAACCAACATGCAGATACACGAGGCACATGAAGATCTTAAAGATAAGTATGATAATTGTGAAGAAGTTGGTAAAGTACCGATCAATGCAAGAATTTCCTGAATATGTAAAAATTTGTATGATGTGACATGTTGACATAGCATTGTATATATCAATATCAATGTGTACTAATATTAAAACCTGTACCTACTAAGAAAATCCTCGCATCACATGACGCCAAAGGCTCTAGGTTCTTGATGGCTAACCGCCAAGATAGGGAGAAACAAGAGTTTCCAAGTAGATAGCATATTCGAAACAGTCATCCATCCTTATGGGATAATCCTTGTAAGTATTATCCTCCGGATTGAATAGAATCGCCCGTTTCGCATTTATCAGAAAAACAATTTGTCCGCTCCTTGTGTACGCACGGGGGCAGCATCCCTAAAGGTAGGTAGGCGATCAACACTGAACCATTTTGTCCATGATCCTCCTCTCCCATACTCATCCGTTATCCATGCCTCGATGTGGTTATCACAGTGGCTGTTATACATGAACAGACTGGTCCCATGAATCCCGAGTCCGCTGAAAAATCCAACCTCATTGACTTTAGGGACCGAAAGCACCCGGTTGAATTTCTCTTCCGACAAATCAAGTGAGATAATCGCAGGCCTGAAATAGTGATAGACATACCAGTGTAAGGCCCCTTTCCAATAAACTCCATTGCCGGAAACCGAGAAACCACTTTCTTCCTCGATAGGGAAATTTATCGATCTCCAAGAACCGGACTTAAGCGAAAATATTGCCGCCTCCCAAAAATATTCAACTTCGTGGATGCCCTCTACTATTTTGTAGTCATCAGATCGAGGGTCATATCCGATTCCATGGAATGACTCATTTTCACGATACTCCCTAAACTTCGAATCTTGAGCAAATTCGGGACAGCGCAACTCATTACACTCCCTGGTGGCCGGGTTATATATGAGAATAGTTGTCGGGTAATCTCTGTAAAGATTGCCTTCGAGATAAAGACACACCAGGCCATCACAGGAACCAACGACGTGGCAATCGCAGAGAGGTCTGATCGTTTTGATCCTATGTGGTACCACCACGCCACCCTCACTGCCGTCGAGCGCTGCGTAGTCTATGGTCTCGTGGGACCCGTAGAGTCTGCCAATGAAAATTCTCTGGCTAGGAATTAAATCCCCTGCCTTGAGCCTCTGCAGATGCGACTTGGCAAAGCCCGGGTCGGAGATTAGAGACCGCCACCGTTTGCAGACGAATTTGAATCGCGCCAACGACTCGGCCGGAACCCTCAAGAGTATGTCGATGAGTACGTCCTCGGGTAAACTTTCGGCCATTAGTTTCGGCAAATAGCCAGCAGCCTGTGTTCATCGGCAAGGTTTTGAGTGAGCAAGGCTCCATATAAACAAGCGTTCGGTAAAAGCCACGCAGCAACAACGATAATTCAAGAGTCAAAGAAGCGCTTACTCAGGGGATCTTGGATGAGGTCGATTGGGTCCGCAATGGCAGTAGGCGGCTTTGTCGAGAGCTCCCAAGGCCGTCGCCGGAGCCGGGCGGAGGAGAGGCGCTCACAGGGAAAAGGCGGACGAGGCAAGGCGGAGGGAAGAGACAGAGAAAGAGAGACGTAGCGTGAGGCTGAATTCTAGGAGCCCTGATATAGATATACTTATACATATACATACATATATACATATATATATATATATATATATATGATTTTGCACTTATCAACAAATATAACCTCTTACACACACACACACACACACACATATATATATATATATTGTTTCTTTCTTCGTTCTGTGCACTCTGCGGTGGATTTAAAGCTTAGTGATAGGAGAAGCTGTTGGAAACTCTAGACATTAGAAGACATGGAACTGTGAATGGACAAAAGGATCATTCAAAATTTGTTTTTTTTCCCCGTTGGACCTTACGATATTGACTCAATTTCTTTAAAGGCAGACCAAATATTCGTATTTCTCTGACTTGTCCTCTCATAATTTTTACGAGTTTAGGGAATTCCTGGTTCCTTGGGGAATTTCTGGCATGCCCGGTTATTCATGTAGCTGAATCCAGCGAGTGTCGCCAACTTCACGGTATCGCAGCGAGAAGTTCCCAGCCATCGACTCATCGTACGAGCACATCTTCAAAAGTTGTGGGATGTTTTGGTTTTTGGTCAAAGCGGTGGAATTTGTCTCTTATTGCATGGTGAATTCTGAAGACTTGATCGTGAGTTTTTGAGAAAGAAGCAGTAAGTGAGATTGAAGACAAAAAATGATCGTGACTTCAGAGTTCTCGGTGGAGATTATTTGGTCCGACTAATTGACCAAATATTGATACACTACGATCTCCTTTGGCGGGCCGCCACAATCGTTGTCCATTTAATCGGTCGTGCTAAGCCACGGCGATGAGTACCACCATCACTGTGCTAGTCTGCGAGTCGCCCACTGTCATTCCTGTGCAAACCTGCGAGCCATTAAGAATATCCTCAAATTAGGTAAGATACTATCTTTTGTATATTCCACATATTTTACTGCCTTATTTGAGCTATTTAGTGTATTCTGATATATCTTGTTAGATATTTGAGCTATTTAGTATATTCTAATATATCTTGTTAGATATTAAGAGATGTTGTGTTGGATACTGGAATATTATGTTAGATATCTATTTAAATAATGTAATCCATAAGATACCTTGCTCAAACTAGGAAACTTTCCTAACTTAACAATGTATCTAGACGACCTTCCAATCTCTAACTAAACTATACATTATTGAAAAATACACTTGATGATTTGTCGCGGTGATGCGTAGCTTGCAATTTTTTCAGTTCAATTAGGCCTTGAACCAAGCTAAAGAAATCAGGGGAACAATCATCAAGAGCATAATGGTGTGGGTTTGATAGGTTTGTAAGCTCTAGATTCTCTAAGATACATCGACACTCTCTGAAAGTTTTCATATCATGTTGAACACTTGAACATATATTTGACAATCTCCAACACTCTTTAACACTTAGTCGATAGGTGTCGGATAATCGACTCTCTTGACACCATCCAACATGTGAATTCGAGATTTTGACATGCGAGTTTGAAATTCTAACATATATGAGGTTAATTTTAAAAATTTCAATAAGTGAGAAGTCAAAATATAAATATGAAAAAAATAATAAATTGGAAAAAAAAAACCTAGTTTTTCTTATTTTCTTACTCTTACTTAGCCCCAATACGCTCTTACACGCAAATCTAGATTATGGATTACTTATTTTATTCCTCCAAGTTTTATGGATAATTGGAATGGAGTTGAAACAATGAATAATATTAACAAATTGTGGATTAATATTTTTAGTGTAAATTCATTTTAGGCTCTTTTATTATTATTTATCTGTTTGTGAATTTGAATCAAATTAATTTGATTAAAATAATCATAAAAATGATCATTTATCATATATATAATTATACATTTAATACACAGTATGTCTCAACATATTTGAATTCTCTATTTACTAAGACACGACATGCTAATGTGTTATGTCGGGTCCTATTGCATATTGTGTGTCGATGCTACTGAGCTGGGACCTTCAAAGACCGTAGACTACAAAGCACTTGACAGCGATAGCAAGTGGAATTAGCAATTTAATTCTAAGGGAACTTCACTCGATAGAGTGATAGCAAAGTATTTAAGGAAGTATCACACCGAGGAACAGAGCCAAGGTAAAACCCATGAGGTCAACAACGTCACAATGAATGTAAATCTGTTCTATAGACATTGTGGTAAAAGGAGGTCATCCAGGCTAAATCTTTTGCGTCGCGTGCAATGTAGCAGGCCTTCGTATGTGGACTTTGATAATTTATTGGACAATCAATTACGAAATGGCAATATTACCCGTTTCTTTAATTGGAGAAACTACAAATACGCTTTGGTGCCAATAGCACGTTTCTCATGCCACTGGAAAGTAGCCCAAAGACAGGATGGGTCATTCACGAAATCTTGTCCAATAATAATATGCACGACTTAGTGTTCAACAAGCGCAAATTCGAAAAGAAAAACAAAGAATTGCAATCGTGTTAGACAAAGAGCCGCTGAATGTTAACTGCAGCAATGACAAGATGGTTCGTACTCCAATTCAGCCGGCACAAAGCTTAAGCGCGCGAGTTTTCCAATCCAAGCATAATGAAACTCAAACTCTACTTTGCCGTCTCTCACAAAAGCTTATTCTACCTCCTTGATGCAATTCCAACACTTCATGGCATGCCAAAGATTTGCCAAATTGTGATCCATTGATTCGACTGCAATGTATTTTGAATCCGGACCGAACTTAACACCCATCACTTTACCTACAATCGCAACCCGAATAAATGTCAATAGGGAGTCACATTTTGGACGTGTTTGGCAATCATCTTGTTTTTCTATTTTATTTTATTTTTTTATAAAAGAGGAGAAAATGGAATCAGTACAATGCATTACCTTCTTTGAGGGAATTCTATAGAAAAAGTTCACTCTTCAAAACAAATTCAAGCTAATAGGAAGGTATCTAATGCTCACTGCCATCCCAGATCTAATTTGACTATAACAATTTGGAACCATCGATTTAAACTTGTATTTTAAGATTGTGACCTTTACTTTGTTAATATTTCTCATTCTTAGTATGTCTAAATATAAGTTATGATCAGTTAATTATTGCAATTAATGTGAGTCATCAAAGGTGATGATTTATTGTAATTGTTTGATTAATACATGTAGAATCTGTAAAAAATCTGCTTTAGTCGATAGATTCCAAGTTGCAAGTAGAATCTGTACAGAACCTAGAATCAATTTGGAACCTCTCCCACCTATTGTCCTTGACCATCTATGTTCGTCGGACGTTAATCCCCTTCACTACTACGACTCACCGAAATGGCACATCAACAATCGGAGCTAAGCCTGTTGAGATGCTTTGGTAGCCTGAGTTCAACTTTGTTTCCGGTGCAGGAGGTTTATTCCCAGATGGGCTTATTCGTCAAATATAAATGCTATGAACAAGGTCGGCATAAAGCTGATTCTCTTATTCCAGACAGCATTTTGTCAGAAGACAAAATTTCGTGAGGAAGAAGGTTCGTTCGCCTTACACGAAGTCATTGCTGAGCCGTTCAAATCTCATGCTTTCTTTCTGAACCCAGAAAGAAAAAAAGAAAGGAAAAAAAAAATCTCTTGCTGTTTCAGCTGTTTTATTTAGAAAGACATTTAAGGTTTAATGGAAAACGTCAAACATCCTAGACGAGGATATGCTAAATTCCGATCCGACGCGAATACATCTGTCAAAATCTAAAAGAGTTATTCGAATTCATAACATCATAAAAGAAATTATGCGTATCTACTTGTTGATATTTGAATACTATAAAAGTTTAGGAGTTTCGAATGTAAAAAGAAAAAAATGCCATCGTACATGAGCCAAAATAGTTTCGATTAGGAAAATTGTAACTGATGCTTTGTCGACTTGGTTGATGTAATTCATAAATGACAAATTTAACTAGTATGATTTAATATCGACTCATGTATGTATCGTGTTGACTTAATAATTATTCGATTGAACCTATAGGCTCATTGGGTCTAAATTTATTTTAGAATTTTCTTCATTTTTAACTAATTATGTGAGCATTGAATTAATAAATCACTATGATTTGCCTGTGGTTACTCTTCCCACATGGGAAAGAGGAAGTAAATGATTTGAATTTACACATTCTCGAAAAAGTTGAGATGAAAACGATTTAGTTTGAAGTGTAGATTTCAACTCACATACCCTACAATGAGGCATGACAAAAGTCCATCACCTTCCTTACTCCATCTAGCAAGGTGGCGAGGTGAAGGTTGGTTCAAAATCAATAGAAAAAATGATAATATGAATGAACGTAGAATTTCAACATAAATAAAAGGAGATACAATGAAATTGGTAGGCACCAACGCGATATAGTGAAATTGGTAGACACCGGGGGTGTACTCAAGGGCCAAACTTTGTCTGGTGAGGTGAGGTTAGTTCAAAATCAATAGGAAAAGGATAATGAATAAATACAGGATTTCAGCATAATTCGAAAGGGCATAAGGCGAAATTGGCAGCTTTGCCGACAAAATCAACCAATTCTAACCGGTCCCGAGTCACGACACTAGGAATAGATAAGGATTGATAAAAAAAAATCAAATTAATATTGCCATTATTGTATTATAGACTAGTCATTCGATTGGACTTTCATAACTTGGGCGGTGCGGTGAACGCGCCGGGAATGAAATGGAGGGTGGGGATTCCTTGAATTTATGTTAGGCGCCGAGATTGGCGCCAATCGTCCAACGGATTCCGGAAGTACCCTGCGAGACTGCCACGTATGAGCCCAAACTTCGTGCTCTGGTCCACGCTCTGCGTGCGCCCCATCATTGTCTTCTTGGCAAATGCACTGGTCTTAATTTTGAAAAGCTCTTTGCTTGTTTTAATCACTCCTTGACCGGCCTTTCCCCCTCGGTCCGGCAAATGATCATAATTTTTTCTTTTCTTTTTATTTTGACATGGCACGTGCCACGTACCTGTGGCGACTCAGTCAACATTTGGACGGAGGAGACGCCGAGTTCTTATGTGGGATGCTTAATATATAGTTGATTAGAGAATTTTTAATTTTCAAAGTATTATTAACTCTTGGTATGGAAAAATGCCAAAAGATACACCAATAGAAGCACAAGGGGCAAAGGATGAAAGGAAAATCAAAATCGCATGATACATGAAATTTATGTGAAAAAAGTTCAAAACAGGAAAAATCATGGGGAGAGAGGGTTTCATTATTTTTAACAAAGAGTACAAGAGTACAATACAAAAGCTCAAAAATCACTTGATGAGCCATAAGATCCAAAAATCTAGCGAGAAGATAAGAAAAAAAATAAAACGGGAAATACTATGGAGGTTACGATTAGAGATATGTTATTAAACACATTTATTTATAGTTTTCCATAAAAAAAACCTTAAAGCAAATGTGCATAATCTAAAATACCCTTACGCATCTTATCTTTAATTTTCAAAGTATTAATTCTTTTCTCACTACGCTAGTCATCTATAAACATCTCAAGGCACTCGCATAACTTGTATTAGATTTAAAATTAGGTTATAGCTGAGAGTTTTCAGGAGTCGCATCAATGAATTCGATAAATGAGTATGGGAGACACGACAAATTTCATGCAAGTTGTTTAGGCAAATTTTCCATACATCCTGCTTTGTCCGTGCCGTGTGTAACTAATGCTTCGTGAGATTAAGAAATTCCTTATCAAGCACGTGGCCGCCCGTTAATAAGAGTCTACGCGTACATAATGCTCCTCGAGACTCGAATATTTTTCTAGAATAATCTTTTTACGCTGGCGTTGCACATTTGGGCAAAGAACGAGATGACTATTCCATTATTGAAGAATTCAATTGATTCTGGTGCATATGCCGTCGCTTCCACATAACATAAAGTTCAAGATATGGAGATCTTTCCTCCAAATGTTGATTGTGTAACGTTAGCCGCCATTGAATAGCTTCTCTCACTAGGTCAAAGCAAAATCACCTACGCCCTACGTAGAAGATGCTGGAAAAGTTGTCTTTATTTATTTATTTATCAATACCTAGACATTTGTCTCTGCATTGTGCGACTTATCGATAAGAAGCAAAATTATTAAAATTGAGTACGGAACATTTTAGATTATATACAACGTTATTTTAGCGTATTCTTAGTTGTAAGAGGCATGCATAAAAGGAACTATCGAAGTATAAAGTAATTAATTAGTTATAAAAACAAAGATTCACGAACACAATATTTTGTATAATATAGTTACTATAAGACTCTCTCTGAAATGTGTGTAACAATAAAAATTTCTGTCTGCTAACTAAAATAGGAATAACTTTGGATTACGTTATTATATTAAAATTGAAATAATATTTCTAGAAGTAAAATAACGAATAGAGAGAATGACAAGGATAATATACTATAAATTAGTATTTTTTTTTGACGTTTTCCGCTACTCTATGGAGTAAATACAAAAAAAACCTAGTTCTTTCAACGGGGAGGCGCACATCTAAAGATGATATAAAATATTAGTATGAACTTTAATAATATAATCTGGTTGTCGTTTTTCGAAAGCTTGTAAGGTTCCTCTTTTGTTTGTTTGTTTGTTTTCTTTGTTGGGTCAAAACGCCCCCTAAGTTTTATGATTTTATCTTCTCTTATCACTGACACGTTAGCATTCAATTAATTGAGAAATTAAAGGGCATTATGTAAAGTTTCACACCGGAATTTATAGAACACGGAGTAGTTTATATATCCTAAGGGATTCATATGTAACTTATTTTCAGATTTTAAAATGAACGTAGAAACAAATATTAGATTACTGAATTTGATTTGGAATTTTCTCTTTGATCATCTCCTCGACATAAAGATGTCCCGATTGGGGTTGATCTCGGTGACACTTATAGATAAAAGAGAGGAGCGACAACCCCCCTCCCAAATAAAATAAAATAAAATAATGTTCGCTTCTACTACTTCACCTCGATGGTGCTATATGTGATATTTTGTTGAATTTTTACACAAAACAAACGTCAAAATAAACGAAGGTTGTTTTTATTTATATAACCAATATGTTAAAAACAAAAATAATTACTTGAACGGTTCTAGTTAATCGATAGATTTAATTAAAATGGTACAAATGATCTTTGAACTTCGACTCAATGTGCAATGTGATTTATGAACTTTTAATTAACTTAATATAATCCTTGAACTGTAGCCAAATATGTAATATAATCCATAAAATTTTAATTTGCTCAATATATTTGTTAGACTTTTAATACATATTCAACTAAATTCCTTAACTAAATCAAAATATTTAATGATATACTTAAACTTGAATTAATGGAAGGAAAATATCGATCATTTCCATATAATTCAGGGACTAAGTTGAACATGTATTAAAAATTCTAATATCACATTACATATTTAGTTACAGTTTAATAATTATATTGAATGAATTAAAAGTTAAGGGATCATTTTATATATCGAGTCGAAATTTGATGGTTATTTGTGTTATATTCTCTATATTTTGATTGGAGAGCGGGTCCCACCCTATAATTCGTCATTTTTGAAGTCTTTGGTGCCGCCTCCAGCAGCAGTCGACACGTCAACGAGTGCGAAGATCTCAGAGAATGATGCTCATCTCCGTATATTGGGGCATGCTCTTTTGTGTTGTGTTGGCCCATAAACACTAAGACAATTTCTTACCCAAAAAAAAAAAAAAACGCTAAGACAATTTTATATATTTAAATTATCAAATGATATCTAATCTAATGTATTACTGGAAATCTTATTTTAATCTCGCTTCTTATCCCTTCAAAAAGTACCCTCTATGAAATAACAAGGAATAGTTAACATATCCACTCACCACCCAGACACCCACTTCCGCCACCAAAACAATAATTTAAACTCATTCGTTTCTCCATTGGAAAGACTACTATCTTTTTCCTTTTTTCGAAATAACTCTTGATCTACTTTACGTATTAATTCAATTTCACACACACACACACACACTTAAAACTTGCCGTTTTACTTGCTAATTATTCAATAACATTCTACCGCATCCCCTAATAAACTCAGACACACACACACACACACACACACACACACACACACACACACACACACACATATTAACATTATGAAAAATGTTAAAGGGTGTCTCTTAAGCAATTGTTAAATCTTAATAAATGTGCTTTAGTAAATATAAGATTTACTATTTGAACCAAGTGACTTTTTTTTTAAAACATGTAATTCTTCCGATTTCAAAGTGTTTTGAAAAGTGTTATTTCAAAATTTTAATTAATTTAACTATCATTGCCAGGTATTTAATGATAAGACTTTAACATTATTTAAATTCATTTTTATGGCAAAAAGAGGGCTACTTTGGCTAAATTAAAAGGAAAAGCGCAAAACCCACCAAAATTCTAAATTATGCTAACTATGATACATTTATCTTAAAAAAAAATTTGTGACATAAAAAATCTCGAGTTTATATGTGTGACACATTTACCGTCCATCAAGTTCTATCAATGAGAATTGTTTTAAACTTAAATGACCTCCAAATTTAACTTCCACCAAATACATTCGTAATTATTTTAGATTCCATTTGTTTCATGGAAAACGAATGATTTGAAAAATATTTTCAAAAAAAGATAGATTGTATCACTTAAAATAATTAACAAATGAAAAATATTTCATTATTGACAACAATATAAATCTAAATATTTTCGTGAACAATAACAGTAATTTTTGCTATTTTTTTTTTTTTTGTAAGTGATATAATCAATATCTTTAAAATATTTTTAAAATTATACATTTTCTGTGAAAAAAAAAAAAAAAAAAAAAAACGCATCCTTCGTTGCTAAAAGAGGTAAAAATGGTACAATGACTAGAGGAAGCTACACTAAGAGCATGAAATCATTTAATTCCTTGTACATTTACGCGAGTAATTGTCAAGTTAAATCGAATTTGGAGTGCTATGATTTCTTTCCGTTGAAGACTTAAGACAGACCTTCTCGGGAGAACTTAAGTAAATCTTATCCGAAACAATTAATTCGTGCGAAGCTTGTATAGAAGTTGAAGTACTCAAACGACTTCATAAAAAGTTTGAAATCATTTACAGATGAAATTCCGCATTAACTTTGAATTACTTTGAATTCTAGCATTTGTATTCTTTGATAAGTTGAATGTGCTCGACGTTAAGTGATGGTAAAATCTCGAATAAAATAGAAGTCATTCCAAATATGCCTTACTAATTGTATGGGGGTTGTTCCATAATTGCCAATTTACTAAATCATTCAATATATTCTTGCACAACTTGTAGAGGACTGTGCATATCAATGTAGGGACATGCTCTCTTACCGTGATTACCAGTTGTGAAAACAAACAGATTAGCTAGCGATCTACTACTAGTCAAATAGATTGACTAAACTACTTCAACGGTAAAATTTATTAAATATAAGCTTATACAGCAGGAAACGCCAAACGTTCAGATTTTTTTTTTAATAACGTTTATCAATTTAAGAATGTTTAGCATAATTATAGAAAAAAATAACCCATTTCTAATGTCGTCCCTGAACTCTAATTACTTAAATTTTGGCTAAATGTGCATTGTCATTCCTGAATTTTTAATTTGTTTAATGTGGTTCTTAGACTTTTGGTGAATGTTTAATATAGTCCCTAAATGGTATGATAACATTGAGCAATTTTCTTATGGTCCCATAAGCCAAATTGAACACGTGCCAAAGGTTTAGATATCCCATTGAACAAATTAGTGTTCAAGGACAATATTATACATTGACAAAGTTCAAAAACCATTTGTGTCATTTCTTAAATATAAAAGTCATGCTGCATAAAATTTATGCATCAGAAAGAAGACATAAGTCGTTATCAGTTGATCCAATCTCCTAATTTGAGGGCATCTTTGTTAGTTTAAAGGGTATATAGTTCGACCCAAAAGAGGCATGACAGACCCTAAGAAATATTCATTTACCCCGACTGCCACCTCTTGGAATTGGTTATATTGTCCATCTCTGCAGTCTGTCCCATAGGTTCCTTTTTCGGACTAACAGAAAGTACATGAAGAGCTTGAGCTACGAACGATGCCCCATGTACTGAATTTAAAAAGTCAATTGTATCCTCAATCCACGCTAAAGAATTTTTCTCTAAGTGAACCAGTTCAATAATAAACAATAGAATCTTGAAAGCCCCACATGTGCATGTTTATGTACTCATTTCATCTAAGAATAGTGTAGCACTTTAAATTTTGCAATTTAGAGTCACTGACTAGTAACACCTCACTTCCTAAATTTTTCCCAAATTTTAGATTATGATAATCCCAAGGTTTGTGTTATCATGAACTTGAATAACCAAACTAGAGTTGCTACCTAGTGACTAATGTAAATTCAAATTTTGGTTGAGTATATGTGAGCATTTTGAGAGTGATTGGCCCGTCATACTAATTAAACAATGTGACTTGTGCAAGTCTACAATAGACACCACTTAGCATAGTAGCCTAGTGGTAAATGAAACATATGACTTTCATGATGTTACAACAAGCTATATAATGAGCAAAAATCTAGCCAACTTGTACCTTGAGTATTTGCTACCACATTTGGGGAGAGTTTATGATTTCTACAATTATACCAAGTAGGTATGATTCAATCCGAATATTTGAATGTGAATATTTCATAACGAGTGTGAGACTTTTATGATAAAATCCAAAGGGTCTGTGCTAGTCACGTCTCCTCAACCTCTCAAGCATACTAGATAAAGTCTACAAGACACCACATTTTCTTATGGTCCTAGAGAGTATTCAAACCTTAAATAGCTTTAGACGAGGAGCATGTACATGATTGAGACAGAAGAAGAGCAAAACCAAACCCCGTTCAAGTCGCATACGTGCCACCCACTCACCCAGTCGCATTCAGGGAAAGGTCAAGCCTTACATGCTTCCCATGCCGAAAAAGAGGAAATTGGTGTGAAGAGAGGTCTATGAGTTTGGTGAAGTGCGGTCCACTCTGTCGACGCAGTGCAGCTTCCACTACCGTCTTTTGCACAGGAAAGAGAGTCGGGTTCAGATGCTCCTATAATTCACCCTTCTGAAGTGGACTTCACATAAACTATTGAAAACATGGAGGCCACTTCTCCCATCAAGCTTCTCTCATTCGCGTTCCTATTGGTCCTCTGTCTTCTCAGCACCGGCGGAATCACTCCTCACAAGGTCGATGCTCGTGACCCAGCGTGCAATGGCTCGATAGCTGAGTGCAGTGAGGAAGCGGAGTTCCAGATGGACTCTGAAATCAACCGGAGGCTACTCGAGCAGAAGAAGTACATATCTCCCGGTGCGCTCAAGAGAGACCAGCCAGTCTGCAATGGGGGAGGGAGCGGCAATGCCTACACCAACAGCGGATGTCTACCTACTCCGTCAAATCCCCATACCCGAGGTTGCGCCAAGTACTACCAGTGCAGGTCTGGATCGTGATGGTCTGTGAGTTTCTTGCTAAGTAAATGATGGAAACACAAACGCTCTTGATTAGTTTGGTAATATACTTCATGAACTGCTTCGAAATTATCTCCTCATACAAAGTTTATTGGGTTGATCTACAGTTTCTGATTAGATTCCGATTATGTTCTAATTCTCTAGAGTACAACAACATCCTCAGTTTGCAGCATAGAAGTCTGTTTCTCTCAAAAAGATTACTGTTTCAACCAGAAGTGCTTGACATTGAAGAAGCAATTTCTTGCAAAATAGTAGCTCATATTGTTGGCTCCGCTTATCACAAACATGTAAGGGGCTGAGAAAAAAAAATTATTTGCAAACAAATTTAGAAAGTGCAAAATACTGAAATCCCTAGTGGATTTCCACAAAAACAGGAAGACGTTCGAGCGAAAATTTCTGGAGAGATTATTTGAGGGACTCGTCAAATCAACTTGAAACGTAGAAAATAAGGTAACTATAGCAAAACTGGACGAGAAAGAATAGACAATTCACCAAAATCTGTGGCTGCCTTTTGACTCAGTGAATGCATGATTTCATTTGTTTGAATCTTTATCACACAATCATTTCTTTTGTTTGTTTTCAAATCATGCGTGCTTAGACGGAAGCAGACAGGACAATCAAAATGTCTGGCTAGAAATGATGCATCTGCAGATCTCGGAATTAGAACAGTAGAAGAAATAATGCTGGGTGGGACAACCGTAATATTTGAAAAGATGATAGCTGTAGCACTTTTCTGAGCTGTGAAATTAAGTTACATAAACCTCCTTTGCGAGATAACACCGTCTAAACTTATACTGGGAGATGTAGGGGACATTTGGACCACATTTTGTCATAGAAGTCGAGAGTGGTGATTTGAGGCACCTCAATTTACCATGTTTTCTAGTAAGAACAAGCCAACTAATTTTTTTCGCCGATAAAAAAGACTAGTGAGGACAAGTGATTGAATATTTAAATATTAAAAAACACCTTCATCAAAATGATTATTTGATTATGGCTGTTATATTTGATCCCTGGTTAAACAATGCATCCATAGAACTATGTAAACAATTGTGAACTCATCCCTTCTAAGAAAATATAGCCTAAGTGCAAATTCTGTAAATATTTAAGGCTGTGAACAGCAGAAAGGTAAAATTGCCCTTTTGAAGAAAACTATGCACTACGTCCTTGGCCTCGTAGAATTAGGTATGATGACGAAAGTCCGTCGACTTTGTGGGGAGAAAGACCTCCTATGACTTTTCCTCGGCGGACTTTTCATCTGTCAATTGAAGGTTTAGAATTGGGCTAAAGTGGCCCCATTTCGCCTTACCAACCCCGGGAGATACGTATCGTTCTAGAGAAAAGGGAGTGTTATACACTCTATGTTTCCCACTCTTCCTACCTCGCTGGTCCCACGTTTTTTTTTTTCTCTTTTGATCAGTTATGACGGTAGGGTACAAATCGGACAATAGTGTCAGTTTTTGGTTTTTATACGCTACTTGGAAGTTGATGGAAAATGCGTCTAAAGTGGTACCGATTTGGACATTTGTATGTACTTATGCCTTATATTTTACATTGAAAATTTCTCCAAACTTTGAAAAAAAAAATCTTATCTTAATTTAGCAAGAATTCTTGGAAAAGTTTATATGAAAATATTAAGGCTTCATTTATTTCAAGAAAAATATTTTCCCCATTTTTGACTTTTGATCCGCTTAAGAAAATGGGTCAACGAAATTGTTTTCTTAGTCAATGGAAATTCTATGTTTAAATTCAAAAAATGATTACCTCTTTAAAAATTATAAATAATTTTTCCAAAATATAACTAGAATTTGGCACTTGAACCCATAACACCATGTTTGGGCACAGAAACCTTAAAATTGATTCTTGGGGACCCAACGTTCAAGACCACATCTAGGGCACTCGGGCACGAGTCCATTGAGGCCAGACTCAAGACCCTAGTTCCTCGCCTGTGCTTGGGACCCTAGTGTTAGTGCGGATCCCGATGCCCATGCTCGAGTTCATCGAGGTTGAACTTGGGACCCTAGTGCCTGTGCTGAGGTTCCCGGTGCTTGCGTCTAGGACCATCAAGGCTAGGCTTGAACCCTAAGCACTCGGGCTTGGTCCACAATAGCCAAGCACGGGATCCTAGTATCCGAGCTCAAATCCCAAGCACCCTAGTCCAAGCCCACCAAGGCCATGCTCGAGTCCCCAATGATCAAGACTTGGCCCCTTTAGTTAGGCCTGGTTCCTCAATGCTCAAGTTGGGCTCAAGTCCCTAGTGCCCGAGCTAGGGTCTATTGAGGCCAAAAGCCAAGGACCCCAGTGCTCGTGCCTTGGTCCATCAAAGGCGAAGCCAAGACTTTAGTGCCCATGCTTGGGGTCCATTGAGGCTGGCTTGGTACCTCGTTGCTTGTGCCATAGTCCATAAAGGCTGAGCCTAGGAGCCAAGTGCCCATGCCTTGATCCCATGTGTTTGGGTCAGGGTCCATCAAAGACCGGCCATAGGACTTTGATACCCATATCCGATTCTTTGACTGCTCATTCGTAAGTTAGAAGTATCCGAATAGCGTATGTTTATCTAGGAAAATTAAACAAAAATATTCATTTGAAACGATTGAAAATATTTTATAGCTCATTTTCAGGTTTTAGCCAAACACGAAAAAATATTGTCATTCTCTTGAATAATAATTTCCCAGAAAATATTTTTTAAAAATTTCATTTTTGAGAAATAGATGGAGACTAATTATTTCAAGGACTTGTCTGCTCCATCATCTACGACCCCCCAGCAGAAGATACTGGATGATTATCTTCTCCTTTCTCCACCCGTACAATTGGAGTTGTTGCTCCTTAAACAAGCACGTTACATTTGAATCTTGTGGTCCTCGAAACATTTCACCAGATTCACGCGGACGCTTCACGGCTGATCCGGGCGAGGCCGAGCTCGCCCGCCGGGCCGGCGAGGCGACCTCGCGCCGGCCCGGGGCGAGCTCGATCTCGCCCGAATCCGGCCTCGAGCTCGCCAGCCGGCGAGGCCGAAGGCTCTGCCAGTGGCGAGCCTCGGCCTCGCCCGCGGTGGCTCCGCGAGGCCGTGCCTCGCCCGCCGGGCGAGCTCGGCCCTCGGGCCGGTCGCCGCCAAGGCCTTGGCCTGGCGACCGCCAAAAGAAGAAAAAAAAATGAAAAAGAAAAAGAAAAAAAGGAAAAATAGAAAAAAATAGAAAAATAAAAAAAAAAAAATTATCCAAACTACCAAACAGCACCCAGAGGCAAGGAACGTGTCCATATGTAGAATCCGTGTGTAGGATTTGGCGGCCGAGTAAAATCTGGGGCCTTTGCTTCGTTGAGATCCGCCCTCTCGCCACGGCCATTCTAATAAATACCTCCAATCCCATCTTCACTTCGCATCACCCAATCAATCTTTCAGTCGAGTACTTCGAATTTCCAGAACTTGAAATATCGGAAGCGCGCGTCTAAACCCAGAGCAGAAAAATGTCTCACCGAGGACATCAGCAGCAGCAGCATCACAACCTGTACCATGGCGAGGGGATCATGGCCATGGAGCGCATATTGGTCACGGCCATGGTCATCATGGGGGAGGACATCACGGCGGGTATGGTCTGGGAGGAGGACATCATGGGCATGGGCTTCTGGGACACGGCCATCATGAAGTCATGCAAGGGCATGGGCTTGGGCACGCCATACATGGGCCTGTAGGGAAATTGCAGCATCATCAATATGCCCATTCTCATAGGCATGGTCTTTTTGGACACATGAACCGAAGTCATGCTGTTCCGGTTCATGGATGGGGACATCATCCACATGGCCTTGGAGGAGGACATCATCATCACCACCACTACCATCATCACCATGGTTGATGTCGCTGACTTTGTGAATTAGTGTTTCAACAAGTCGATTTTGCGCCGTTTAGTGGCTGATCGCCTCCGCATTGAATCTCAGGGCTTTTGTTCTTGTTTCGTTCGTTCTTTTTTTTTGTTTTTTTTTGTTTTTTTAATCTTGAGAATATTAGTGTTGCTTGTACTGGATTTGTTTATTATCTGTTCTTTTATTCCCTTGCAAATTAAATTGACAAAAAAAAAATTAACACAAATCAAAGCATGATGAAGTGCTCAAACGAGAATTGCTTATTTAATTCACACAACAAGTGATATTTGTGTCTGCCTCGCCAGGAAAAAAAGGTGCCGAGTCTTCTGCGCTGACACACCTTTTAATCTCATAGCACTTATATGACTTCGGTGATAATCATATATTACAAGACTTAATATAATAATATTTAATTATTAAGCAATAATTTCATTTAACGGTTTGAATTTTTAGAATAATTGATAACAGTCCCACTAAATCTCATATTGTATTAGAGCAAGAAGTCCTAATTTCGAATTTTTAAAGGCTTATATTAGCTCCCAATGAAATATTTTAACATATAGTAGTTGACAATAAAGACTAGATTAAGCGTAACAATGAGTCATAAGAAATTTAAATATTAAATCACGCATTCATTGAATTAACTAATTGATTATTGCTGTCATATTTGTTTCCTGGTTAAACATTGCATCCATACCATGTAAACAAATGTAAGCTCATCCTTTTTGAGAAAAATATAGCCTTAGTGCAAATTCTGTAAATATTTAAGGTTGTGAACAGCAGAAAGGTAAAATTGCCCTTTTGAAGAAAACTATGCAATACGTCCTTGGCCTAATGGAATCAGGTATGCAATTGCCGACTTACGGGAAAAAGGAGGAATAACCTCTTTAAGAGAAAGGCCTCTTATGACTTTTCCTTGGTGAGATTTTTCATCCATCAATCGAAGTATAGAATTGGGCCAGAGTGGCCCCATTTCGCCTTACCAACCGCAAGTGATATGTCTTGCTCTAGAAGAATGCCTAATACCCTAAAAAAATCTCCAATTTTAAGGCTATGTTCGTTTTACAAAAAATAACTTCCGAAATTTTTTTCCAAATTTTTCGATATTCGTTTTAGAGAAAAATGAATTGCTTGGAGAAAACATTTTCCATAAAGGGAAAAAAATTCTTCTAAATTAGGGGAAAATGTTTTCCAATTTTCACACTTAATATCTCTTATCTCACACCCCTATAAGCCTTCACTTCCTCTTCCTCTAACTCCCCCTCCTTTTTTTTTTTTTTTTTTTAAATTCGAATTATTTTTAATTTCTTTTTCTTATTTCTTATTTATTTTTTTTTTTAAATTGAGCTTTTTATTCCTTTTCTTTTTCTTCTTCCTTGGCTGGACATAGGCCACGACGGCAACCGGCAATCGGCCATAGGCCAACTCCAACCTCGCCCAAGGCCAAATCTCGCTAGCCACAAGCTCGCCGGATATGGTGAGCTATGAGCTCGCCAACATCAGCGGAGCTCGGGCTTGCTTGGATCTAGTTGGCGAGCTCATAGCTCGGTTGATCCAAGCGAACCTAAGCTTTGCCGAGGTCAGCGAGCTCAAGGCTTGGTTGAGCCAAGCAAGTTGCGTCCATTGGTGGCGAGCTTGCGACTTGATTGGATCGATCAAGCCTTGAGTTATTTGGATCCGGCAATTGCATCTTGGGCGGCTGCGAGTAGCTAGCCACGTCGAGGCACATGGCGGTGGAGGAAAGAGAAGGAAGGAGGGAGGAAAAAGAAAAATAAAATAATAAAGATTTAATTTTTTTGGTAATTTTTCTCAAAAATCAAATTAGATAAAGAATAATGGAAAAATATTTTTCACTCAAATTTCAGATTTTAGCCGAACACCAAAAAATATAGTCATTTTCTTGGAAAATGACTTTCTAAAAAATGTTTTCAGTAAATGTGATATTTCCCATGAAACGAACGGACCCTAAGTTTTGTCTCAATTTTACTCTTTGTTTAAAAAAGAATCTTGAACTTTAGGTCATGTCTCAATTTTATCATAAATCTTTTTATCCAATAAAAACTCTCAACTTTAGGTCTTATCCCAATTCCATCCTTTTTTTTTGTTCTATTAAAAATCCTCAACTTTAGATATTGTACCAATTTTACTAATCCCAACTCTATCCTTAAATTTTTATAGTCTCATAAAAAATAATAAATAACTTTTATTTGAGTCATAAATCAACCCCTAACCCTACATTCAAAATTTTTCATTGACAATCGAGAGATAGAATACACCCAAGCACGAGCTATTTGAGCAACCTAAGCACAAGCTTTTTGATTGTGAGAGATAGGACATTCCCAATCACGAAAGATTGACAAGCGTAGCATCCCTAGAGCTATTTTGACAAAAGGTTAATGGAGAGCAAATTTGAGACTTATGTAAAAGTTGGTGATTATTTATGAGACAAAAAATTGGAGTGAAATTGAAATCGACCTAAAGCTTGAATTTTTTTTTTAAACCAAAAAATTTTAGGATAGAATTGGTACTTGACCTAAAGTTAAGGGTTTTTAATGATACAAAAAAAAAAGTTTAGGGTAAATTTGAGATTGTACTTAAAGTTTGGGGTTTTTTATGGGGCAAAAAAATTTAGGATAAAATTAACACATGACCTAAAATTAGAGTTTTTTTCTTTTTTTATGAGATAAAAGGTAGAATTAAGATGAGATAAAATTTAAGGTTTTTTAGGGTATTGGGCCTCTAGAAGTAATGGAGTATAGTATATTTTGTGTTTCCTACTCTTCCTCCCTCTGTCTAGTTGGTCCTGCATTTTTTTTAATCAATTATGACGGTAGGGTACAAATTGGAAAATAGTGTCAGATCGTGGTTTTTATTCCCTACTCGAAAGTTGTGGGAAAATGCGTCCAAGTGGTACCAACTTAGATGTTTATGTGTACTTAGACCTAATATATTCCATCGAAAACCAAACATGAAATCTCATCTTAATTTAGCAAGAATTCTTGGAAAAGCTTACCTGAAAATATTAAGGCTCAATTTATTTGGCAAAAAACATTTTTTGGAAAAATATTTTCATCATTTTTCGGCATTAGGTTCGCTTAAGAAAATAAGTCAATGGAAAACCGATACTTAAAATCAGGAAAATGATTTTCTTATTTAAAAAATCAAAAATTAAATATGACTAAATATCGGCCCTTATACTTAAAACTCTATGTTTGGCCACAAAAAACCCAAATGCTAGTTCCTAGGTCCTTGGCGTTCAAGATCTACGTCGCCCAAGTATGGGTCTATCGAGGCTAGACTCATAACCCTGATGCCCGTGCTTAGGACCCTGGTGCTAGTGCAAATCCTTGATGCTTGGCCTCGGGTCCATCAAGGCCGAGGTTGAAGGCCTCGACACCTTGGTCCACAAAAGCTGTGCTCAGGTCCCCAATACACAAGCTCTAATGCGCGGCACTTAGGCTTGGGTCCACAAAGGCCATGCTCAGGTCCTTAATGTTCGAGCTCGGGTCCCTAGTGCCTAAGCCAGGGTCTATTGAGGTCGAAGCCCAAGATTCTATTGCCTGTGCTCGGGTTCATCGTTTGACATTATTACACAAATTTCGCTTCTACTACAATTCGCTACGGTGATGCTATAATATTGTTTAAGTAATGAACTGTTTTGCTCATGCCACAGTTCATAAAGGCTAGGCCCGAGACCTAGGTGCCCATGCCTCGATCTAGGCACTCAGATTGAGGTCCATCAAGGCTGAACCCGAGACTCTGTGCTCATATTCGATTCTCTGCTTGTCCATGTACTAGTTACTAACACTTGAATAGTGTATGTCTATTTAAGAAAATCAAATCAAATTTTACATATCAAATAATGGAAAATATTTTCTAATTCATTTTTGAGTTTCAGCTAAGTACCAAAAAATACTGTCAGTATTTGCCAAACAAATGGATAAGTACATCAAAGACTTGTCCACTCCATTATCTACGACCCCAGCTGAAGATACTGGATGATCATCTTCTCCTTTCTCCACCCAAGCAGCTGGAGTTGTTTTTCAAACAAGCACGTTACATTTGAATTTTGTGGTTTTCGAAGCATTTCCCCATATTCACGCGGATGCTTAATGGCTAAGCAGAGAAAACTAAGCACCTAGCGATAAGGAACGCGTCTATCTGTAGAATCCGTGTGTAGTATTTGGCGGCCGAGTGAAATTTGAGGCCTTTGCTTCGTTGAGGCCCCCCTTCTCACCGCGGTCATTCCTATAAATACCTCCGATCCCATCTTCATTTCGCATCATCTAATCAGTCTTCCAGTCGAATACTTCAAATTTCCAGAACTTGAAATATCGAAAGCGCGCGTCTAAATCCAGCGCAGAAAAATGTCTCACCCAGGACATCATCAGCAGCAGCAGCAGCAGCAGCAGCACCACCACCACCACCACCACCTATACCATGGCGAGGGACATCATGGCCATGAAGCGCATTTCGGTCATGGCCATGGCCATCATGGGGGAGGATATCACGGCGGGTATGGTCTGGGAGGAGGACATCATGGGCATGGTCTTCTGGGACATGGCCATCATGGGTTCATGCAGGGGCATGGGCTTGGGCACAGCATACATGGGCTTGTAGGCAAATTGCAGCATCATCAACATCCCCATCCTCATGGGCATGGTCTTTTTGGACAGATGAACGGAGGTCATGCTGTTCCCATTCCTGGATGGGGCCGCAATCCCCATGGCCTTGGAGGAGGACATCACCATCATCATCACCGTGGTTGATATCGCTGACTTTTCCAATTAGTGTTTTAACATGTCGATATCGCGCCGGTTTGTGGCCGATCGACCTGGATCGAATCTTAGGGCTTTTGTCCTTGTTTCGTTCGTTCGTTCGTTCTTCTTCTTCTTTTTTTTTCCTGGGAATATTAGTGTTGCTTGTACTGTATTTGTCGGTTCGTTCTTTTATTCTCTTTTCAAAATAAAGTGAAAAAAACAGAATCAAGCCTTCTAATTTCCCATAAGACTCAACTCTATGAGACGATGGGACAACGCTCCTCTTTTGTACGGGCAAGGTGGGAGCCCAAAAACTTGAGCAAAGAGCTTGAGAGGAATTGTCAAGATTTGAATCTTTAACCTGTGATTGGATACCATGGATTAAGTTAGAAATTATTTACGTAACCATTTCTTCTAAAAGTTAAAATTATTATATCGTGGTACCGTATATATTTTATCTCCTATAACTTTTGCTCATGTGCATTCTAATTCAATGATGAAGGCCTTAGGCGTGCAAATTCAATTATGTAGGCACAAAATAAATAAAACCCATTGCCCTAATGAAAGGGAACCATATATGGGATGGAATAGGGATGTAAAGAATCAATAAAAGCGTAGTGGGAATATAATCTGGTTCTAATACAAATATGAAACTCATTTTTGGTTCTAATACAAATTTGAAATTGAACGTGCAACTTCAAAAGCTTAATCTATAGAAATGTAGCGGGGAATATATTCTATATCAAAAGAATAATGACTGCGGGCCTCCGCCTCACATGGCTTTTGTCTTTTAGCACCTGATCCTTTCCATATTAATCTAAAAAAATTCAGTGCTCACCGCGGCAAGATCATACTCAGTTTGAGGAAAAGATCTTTGACATTTGCAGAGTTAACTCTTCATTGAATTTATTGTCTTAGCGCTGTACTATAAAAACTCAGCGAAGTTAAACGACTGGTTAATGTTCTGACATTATCATTTTTGCTTGGGCGTCTCTAACAAAAGGATTAGGTCAATTCAATCTCGATATTTTGTGTGGAGGCTTGACACTGGACCGGTTGGTTTGGATTTTTATTTTCCCTTTTCCTTCCATATTGTCAATCTCAGAATGGTAAGATTGATGGAGGAGGCAAAACATTCCTATAATGAATTAGTCAATCTCAGAATTTTCTTCCGCCTTTCCTTAAGCATTGTTTCTTGTTCTTTTGTGTCAAATAAGATAAGTTTACAAATTCATTACCTTTTTTCCAAAAATTTCGAAATTATTTTGATAAACTTAATGATTGTAGCTCTATTTTAAAAGGATAATACATAAAGTTATGTTGTCTAGAACATTTATTTACAATTTGTGTTTAAAGTTTAATCTCCGATAACTCCCTATTGTAACCAACTTTCTAGTTCAGATTATTTTTTGAGTGGAATTCCTTGGCTAAAATTTTGAACTCTTTATCGTTATAACTTAGACTTGAGATTGTTAATTAACAAAATAACCAACAAGTTTCAAACTCGTTGCAAAAAATCTCTCATAGAATTCAGCTTAAGCACATTGTTAAGTATAAGAGAGGAAATGAAGTTTGTATAAGAACGAACAGAAAATAACAGAAGGTGGTGGAATTAATACAACCGTTGGCACCAAAAAGTCTACTTGGCATGTGAATGAGAACAAACACGTGAATAGCACATGGACATGAATGTTTACGCACATAGCGCATGGATATCACTATAAGTGTGTCAACTCATTGACACGTATAGGAATCAACTTATGTTGATTGATATTGGTATTCATTAATGCCACGTGTTTGGTTGTAGAAATATAATGTCAGATTGTTGGTAGTTGCTAATATAAACATTGTGACGAATATTTATTGAAGGGATATTAACAAGTTGCTTTGAAGTTTAAATCGATGAAGCAATTGAGACCAAAGGCACACATTTTTGAGGGACCATTTACCACCTGAAAGCAAGATTGTTGGACACCCGTTGTTACAAGAAACCACATCATGGAATGGTTTACGCAACAGCAAGGGTAATGATTTGAAAATATGGATGTGAGACTTGATGAAGTGTAGAAACATGGAGGTAATCAACAGAAGTTACTTAAGGAATTATAACCGCTAGGAATCGTCAGACGGCAGTTATCATCAGCCATTATGAATATCGCCAATCATCCATCATAAACCGTTATGAATATCGCTAGTCATCCATCATAAACCGTCAGAAAATAGTTATCATAGATATCACAATACTATGAAATGCAATTAGCAATACAATCTCGTGCTAGTAATTGTAGTTGTATCATTTGAAGGAGGTGAGGTTGGGAAACTTAATCTAAATGACACCGTAAGGTGTTAATGCCTTTGACAATGACATTTAGCACAAGAGTTATAAATAGTTATTTCAGAAACAAAAATTAAGATAATCACTTGTTTTCAACAAAAAAAGAATTATTTTTAAAAAAAATTGTTTACCTTTCATTTCTTCTTACAGGAGGGAAATATGGCACCAATCCACTTCTCATTAAGAATTGTGACACGAAGTGAAAAAAGAAGAGAACTTGCGGGAATTCTGTATATTGTATTGATTCAACTTGTTTTAATTTACATGTGCAAGTCTCTATTTATAATACAACGTATGGTTAGTAAAGGAAATAATAAAGAGGACTATATAGAATCAATTCTAATTCTAGATCGATTCACATGATAATTTTCAATCACGAATTGATTCTCGCTTATCTCCAATAAATTGTCTTTGGCTTTTCAATAAGTTAATTTAAATTATCTTCTCCTGTCTCCACCTGAACACCTGGAGTTGTTCCTTAAACAAACACGCAACTTCGAATTTTTGTAATTTTCAAAACATTTCACCAGATCCACGCGGATGCTTAACGACTAAGCAGAGAAAACTAAGCACGCAGAGATCAAGGGACGCGTCTTGTCCGTGAAATGCCGTATGTAGGATCTGGCGGCCGAGCGAAACTATGGCCTCGCTTCGTTGACCTTATCATCCCTATAAATAGGTCCAATCCCTTCTTAATTTCGCATCATCCGATCGATCTTCCAATCCATTACTTCAAATTTACAGCAACTTGAAATTCAAAGCGAGCGTCTACCAGAGCAGGAAAATGTCTCATCATGGACATCATCAGCAGCAGTATCACTACATGTACCATGGTGAGGGACATCATGGCCATGAAGTACATATGGGTCTCGGCCATGGCCATCACGGGGGAGGAAATTATGGCGGGTTTGGTCCGGGAGGACATCATGGGCATGGGTTCCTGGGACATGGCCATCATGGGGTCATCCATGGGCACGGGCAAGGGCATGGGCTTGGGCACAGGCTTGGGCACGCCATAAATGGGCTTCTAGGGAATTTGCATCCTCATCACCATCATGCCCATCATCATGGGCATGGTCTTTTTGGACACATGAACGGAGGTCATGCTGTTCCAGTTCATGGATGGGGACATAATCCACATGGCCTTGGAGGAGGACATCATCATCATCACCATGGTTGATGTCGCTGACTTGTTTGATTGGTGTTTCGACTTGTTGATATCATGCCGGTCTGTCGCCCGGTCAACTCGGATTGAATCTTGGGGCTTTGTTATTGTGACGTTGGCTTTTTCTTTTTTGGAATATTACTGTCCTCAACCGAGGGAATTGGATCAATTTGTGGTTGAGGACAGTGCCATAAAGCATGTCAATCTAGTTGTGGGTATTTAACCCACTCTCACTCACTTCAGACGTGGTGTTTACCTTGGTGAGGCTTCCTAATTCCCTGTCTATCTTTGTCTTCCCGATAGAGAGGGAATAGGAGGACAGCATGGAGTCTCTGGGGCTTTGTTATTGTAACATTGGCTTTTTCTTTTTTGGAATATTAGTGTTGCTTATACTGGATTCGTGTACAATTCGCTCTTTGATTCTCTTGTCAAAATAATTTTTAAAAAAAATTACGCCATCTTCTTTCTCCGGAGGACTCAACTCTAGGAGATGATGGATGAGGCTCCTCTTAGTCTTTTGTACGGGCAAGGTGGGAACAGTAACATGAGCAAAGAGCATGAGAGGAAGTGTCGAGATTTGAATATTTAATGTGGATAGGATGGTCTAAGTTATAAATTGATTGCATAATTATTTACTCCAAAATTTAAATTATCAAAGTGCGGTACTGCATATAATTTATCTCTTGATGCTCTTGCCACAGGTATACCAATTCAATGATGAAGGCTTTAGACATGTAAATTCGATGGAAGACATCATCACGGTAGACATAGTCATCATGGGATTGGTAAGGGGGGCGGACACGGGCATCATGGGGGGCACGGTCCCCACGGAGGAGGACTCCTCTTTGGGCATGGTCTCGGAGGACATGGGTGTCATGGACATGAACAGGGGCTTCACCTGAGCGGTGTTTTGGGGCATGGGGGTCGTGGACATGGACATGGGCATCACGTGAGGGTTCTTTTAGTCCACGGACATGGACTTTTCAAACACGGTCATCATGGTCATTGCAAAGGTCACGGTCATGGTCACAAAGGGCGCCATGCGCATGGCCGCTGCGGGGGGCATCATATCTGTATGGAGCAACCGGAACAGGAACAAGAACAGCAACAGGAACAGGAAGTCGCAGCTGCGACGCCGACTCCGATAACCGAGCAGCTCGGTACTCTCGCTCTGACTGCTGATTAGGGAGGAGGCCACTTGGAGCTGGGTCTTAAACATCAGCGACGCCCGGGTTAGCGATAAATATGTTTTGGAGATTCCGTGTCTTGGCTCCTACCAATAATCAGTACCAGTTTTATCTTTTTGGGTTGTTTCGTGGATGATCAGATTCAACGGTTTGAAGTGTTGTGGAGGTTGATGGCTGTTGTGGAGGTCAATGGAAGTTTCTCTATACAGCTTGTGTACCAATATTATGCGATGGTACACTAAAAATTAGCGTGATGGTATCGGTCATTTGAGGTTTCGGATCAAATGGTTCCATATATTTTATGCAGAAGATATGAAGGTTCTGAATTATGTTCTGAATTAGAAATGATGTGTTGCTGAGCTCTTCGAGGGCATCATTGGCATGCATGAGCAAATTGACCAGAATTAATTGATAGGTAAGGTTTCTGACAGCAAACAGCGCGGACAATGGCATATGCTTTCCATCTTGTCATTCAAGTAACTCCGGCAAAATGTTGGATTATAATGTCTCAGTGCTGCTGGTTTTTCGACTGATGTTCCTCTGTTCTGTTTTTCTTATTATGGTTTATTTTTCTTGCTAAGTTGGTTATATTATGCAGCTGGTATTTTTGTTATTTAGGAAGTGAATTAGCACGTTTAGGTGCAGTTATATGCTGCACGTGTGTGTGGTTTGTAAGCAGTTATTGTTCTTGTTTAAGTTGCCTTGTACTTGACAGTTTTCTTAGATAGAACTGATGTATGCAAGTTCGTGTTTTGTTTTCTCTGTGATTCTCTTCCTCATTCGAAATCTATAGCTTCTGGTTTTCTGTCTCTTGTTTACTGTTTGATCAGTAACAACAGTGGTATCAGAGCTTGAATGATCTTGAGGGACTGTGAAGTGAAGCAAGTATCAAAGTGTAAAGAAGTTAAAGGGTGATGGAGACAGGGTCGAGTGGTTTCTTTGCGATGGCTTCTCCAGTATTTACTGGAGAGAGTTATCAAGCATGGGTTATTAAGATGACAGCATTTTTGGAGGGTCATGATCTGTGGGAAGCTGTGGAGGATGATTATGAAGTTACTCCACTTCCAAATAATCCGACCATGAATCAAATCAAACTTCATAAAGAGAGAACCACAAGAAAAGCCAAGGCAAAATCTTGCCTTTATGCTGCTGTCTCGCCTACCATCTTTACCAGAATTATAAAGTGTGACTCTGTAAAGGCCATATGGGACTTCTTGAAGGAAGAATATGAAGGAGATGAGAAGATAAGAGGTATGAAGGTGCTGAATCTCTTGAGAGAATTTGAGAGACAATAGATGAAAGAGTCTGAGTCAGTGAAGGAATACTCTGATAGGCTAGTGGGGATAGCTGATAAAATCAGAGTTTTGGGGATTGACTTGAAGGATGATAGGCTTGTTCAGAAGATCCTGGTGTCTCTTCCAGAGAAATTTGAAGCTACTATAGCTTATCTGGAAAACACAAGGGACTTGGCTGATATAAAACTTGCAGAGTTGTTGAATGCTTTACAGGCACAAGAACATAGAAGACTAATGAGGTGAGAAGAACATGTAGAGGGGGGCATTGCAAGCTAAAGTAAATCAAAATGATGGAGGCAAAGGGAAGAAATGGGTTCATTTGAGAGGAAATGTTCCTGATTCGAGGTTTTTACCAAAAGAAGAGAACACTGGTGGATCTAGCAAATGGAAAAATAATAAAAGGCCATGTCAGTACTGTGGTGGAACCAATCATCAATCTTTTAGATGTTGGAGAAAGCCAGATGCTAGGTGCAGAAGATGCCACAAGTTGGGTCACATGGAAGTTATTTGTAAAGGGAAAACTTATCAGCAAGCAGGAGAAGCACAAGTGGCAGTAAATGAAGTTGATGAAGAGCACCTATTTGTAGCTTCAGCTGGTAAATCTTCAGTCGAAAACAATACATGGCTGGTAGATAGTGGTTGTACCAATCACATGACTGGTAATTTAAAGCTATTTAGGAACATAAACAAGACAGTAAGGTCCAGAGTCAGAATTGGCAATAGACAGCATATTGAAGTGCAAGGTAAAGGTGTAGTTGCTATTGAAGGAAACCAGGAGGTAAAGCTAATCAAGGATGTTCTCTTTGTGCCAAATATTGACCAAAATCTGTTAAGTGTTGGTCAGTTAGTGGAGAAGGGCTATAAAGTGAAGTTCGAAGGAAGGGAATGTCTCATTAAAAATGCTGACAGCAAAGAAGTCTTGAGAATTCCAATGAGGGATAAAATTTTTATGTTCAAACCACATGAGATGCAACAGATGGCTTTGAAATGCAAAGAAGAAAATACAGAGCTATGGCATAAAAGACTTGGGCATGTTCATAGGAGGAGTATGATGTTTATGCAGAAAAATTGGCTTGGTAGATGACTTGCCAAGCTTGGAGGAAGAACTTCCACAATGCAGAACCTATCTTCTTGGCAAACAAGCTAGATTTCCCTTCAAAGGAGGAGTCTCGAGGATATGTCAAAAGCTGGAACTAGTTCACACTGATGTATGTGGACCTATGTCTGAGCCCTCTCTCAATGGAAGTAGTATTTTATTACCTTTACTGATGATTTGACTAGGATGAGCTGGATCCATTTTCTGCGAGCTAAGACTGAAGTAGCTGATGCATTTATGAAGTTTAAAGCTTTAGTTGAGAATCAAAGTGGGAAGAAAATTAAAGCTCTTAGGTCTGACAATGGATCTGAGTATATAGCTAACAAATTTAAGCTGATTTGTGAGCAAGCAGGAATTGTGCAGCAATTTACAGCTCCTTACTCACCTCAACATAATGGGGTCAATGAGAGAAAGAACAAAAGTATTATGGAGATGGCCAGATGTATGATGCAAGAGAAGAATTTGCCTAAGAGGTTCTGGGTTGAGGTATCCAATACTGTTGTATTTCTATTAAATAGATTGCCTACAAAAGTCTTAGAGAAATTAACACCTCTCGAAGGCTGGCAAGATATTAAACCTTCTGTGAAAAACTAAAAGGTTTTTGGATGTTTGTGTTACACTCATGTTCCTGATGTTAAGAGGGACAAACTTGATAAAAAGGCAGAGATTGGGATCTTTGTTGGATATAGTCTTCAATCAAGAGCTTACAGAATTTTCTATCCCATGACAGGGAAAATAACTGTGAGCAGAGATGTCATGTTTTTAGAGGAAGATGAATGGAATTGGATAGATGGAAGGATCACAGAATTGAAGCACTTCGAAAGATAGCCTGAAACAGATGTGGAGACTAATGGAATTACAGAGGAAATGGAAGAGAGTATAGATGATCAACCCGTGAGAGGCACAAGGTCACTTGCTGAGATCTATGAAAGAAGTAATGTGGCAGTGCTCGAACCATCCAACTTTGTAGAAGCCAATGAAGATTAGAAGTGGATTGCAACAATGCAGGAGGAGATAGCAATGATTCAGAAAAATCAGACTTGGGAATTAGTAGACAGGCCACTAGACAAGAATGTGATTGGAGTTAAGTGGGTGTTTAGGACAAAGCTCAATCCTGATGGTTCTGTCAATAAGTATAAAGCAAGATTGGTTGTGAAAGGCTATGCTCAAATATGGGGAGTAGACTATTTTGAAACTTTTGCTCCAGTTGCAAGGCTGGACACAATAAGGCTTTTGTTAGCTGTTGCAGCAGAGAAGGGATGGACTATCTTTCAGTTAGATGTCAAGTCTGCATTCCTAAATGGAGAGCTTGAAGAGGAAATTTTTGTTGAACAACTTGAAGGTTTCGGTATTAAAGGGCAAGAGGAAAGTGCATACAGATTGCGCAAAGCTCTATATGGACTTAAACAAGCTCCAAGAGCATGGTATGGAAAGATAGATCGATATTTACAGGATTTTGGTTTTGCAAAAAGCTTAAGTGAGTTCACTCTTTATATCAAGAAAGTAAATCAAAGTGTGGTAGTTCTGTCACTCTATGTGGATGATTTATTGGTGATAGGAAATGATGCAGAACTGATAGAAAATGTTAAGCAAGGTTTGTTTGCAGGTTTTGAGATGACAGACTTAGGAAAAATGGCTTATTTCTTAGGTCTGGAAGTTAAGCAAAGTCCATATGAAATCTTCATTTGCCAGAGGAAATATTTGAAGGAAATTTTAAAGAAGTTTCAGATGGAAGACTGTCGAAGTGTCAGTACACCGATGGTAGCTAAAGAGAAGTTGCAGAAGGTTGATGGAACAGATGTTGTGGATGCCTTGATGTATAGAAGTCTGATAGGGTGTCTCATGTACCTTACAGCAACTAGACCAGACATTCTATTTGCTGTAAGTGTTCTATCCAGATTTATGAGTGATCCAAGTAAGCTTCATTTGATTGTAGCAAAGAGGATCTTGAGGTATCTAAAAGGAAACTTGTTCTTTGGTGTGAAGTTTCAAAGGGGTCAAGAATTCAATTTACAAGGTTTTTCTGATAGTGATTGGGTTGGCTCGATGGATGATATGAAGAGTACATCTGGATATTGTTTTAGTTTTGGATTAGCTTGTTTCTCTTGGTGTTCTAAAAAACAAGAAATTGTAGCTCAATCTACTGCAGAAGCAGAATTTATAGCTTCTACTGTAGCTACAAATCAAGCTTTGTGGCTGAAGAAGATAATGAAAGATTTATGGCTGAATTCTAGTGGTTGTATCGAAGTCAATGTGGATAATCAAGCTGCTCTAGCAATATCTCAGAATCCAGTTTTTCATGGCAAAACTAAACATTTCAAGGTTAAGTTCTTCTTTCTACGTGAGGTGCAACAAAATGGAGAAGTTAAGCTGGTTTATTGCAGATCTGAAGATCAACTTGCAGACATGTTCACAAAACCACTTCAAGCTGGAAGATTTGAAGTATTAAGAAAGAAAATTGGAGTATGTAGCAGCAATTGATCCAAGGAGGAGTTTGTTGGATTATAATGTCTCAGTGCTGTTGGTTTTTCGACTAATGTTCCTCTGTTCTGTTTTTCTTCTTATGGTTAATTTTTCTTGCTAAGTTGGTTATATTATGTAGTTGGTATTTTTGTTATTTAGGAAGTGAATTAGCACGTTTAGGTGCAGTTATATGCTGCACGTGTGTGTGTGGTTTGTAAGCAGTTATTGTTCTTGTTTAAGTTTTCCTGTACTTGACAGTTTTCTTAGATAGAACTGATGTATGCAAGTTCGTATTCTGTTTTCTCTGTGCTTCTCTTCCTCATTCGAAATCTATAGCTTCTGGTTTTCTGTCTCTTGTTTATTGTTTGATCAGTAACAACACAAAAGATTTGGGAACTTGGCAACCCAAATTGGTGATCAAGATATCGAACTTCTTCCACTACTTAAAGCCCATAAACTTATTATTATGAAATCTTTTGCTAATGTACCAATTTGATCAGTCCGTAAGAAAAAGGAACAAGATTCACAGATGAAGTATAAGCTGAATTGTTTGTAGTAATTACATAGTAAAGTGTGGCTTAACCTTGAATCCTCTCCTGATCGGGCTGGAGGCGAAGATCGGCAAAGTTCATCTTTTACCAGTTTTCACAGAATAGGAGGCCAAACCAATGAATAGCAGATTTTAATTTGATCAGATCAGGTAGCCCTTTAAGCAACCAGTCAAACCTGGGCAGACCTACTAACGAAGAGTAGAATTACGAAACTTACTCATCAAGAGGTAAGGAGGGGTTATTCATTTAACATTTTTGGAAATGTGAGCATAGAAAAGCTAAAGCAGCTTCTCGACATGCTGAGCTGAATAGGGTTAATAAAAAAAATTTCTTCCAAAGTTATCCTCGCTAATTATTCATTTTTTTTTTCGTTTTAACATTGATGACTATTCATCTTCTTTTTCTCTGTTGAATAGGATCGACATGGCTATGAGCCATTGCTTCTTAAGGGTAGGTAGTCGAGCGACCCTTTGGCGAGAGTCGTGGGGACCTAAATCATGCGACGCTTTGGCGAGGGTCATGCAATTTGGGTCACTGCGATCCTTGCCGAAGGGTCACGCAACCCGCCGCGCCATGACCTCTGCGTGTAGGTTGTCAGGGCTGTGCAATCTAGGTTGCATGACCCTCGTCGAACCGCCTACCCTTGCCAGATCGTTTGCATCAGACTACTTGTCCATCGCCGAGCCTCTTGCTCCTCACTAGCAATTGCCTGTCCTTAGTCGGTCAACTCCTTTTTTTTAAATAACAAAAGTCTTTTGCAAATATAATTTCTCCCAACACTATTTTTTTTCTCAAAATTACTTCGTCATGGACTATTACAATATAATTTACCAAACATAGTTTATATTTCGGAAAACTCTTTTAACTCAACGCCCTTTGCATTTTTCCAAAACTTTTTCTAGAAGTCTTCCCAAACGTATCTTATAACAAAGCCAAGCCATTAAAATTCACTACAAATAATTTGATTTTCACAACCGAAGTACACACACAATTGTCACAATCCTATGAAATAGAATTACCAGTACTATCTCGTACTAGTAATTCTAGTTTTACTATTCAACGGAGATGAGGTTTGTAAACTTTATCCAAATGACAGTTTTACTATTCAACGAAGATGAGGTTTGTAAACTTTATGAGGTTTGTAAACTTTATCCAAATGACATCGTAAGTTGTTAATGCCTTTGACAGTGAGAGTCAGCTGAAGAGGTATGAATAGTTATTTCAGAAACAAAAATTAAGACAATCCCTTGTTTTCAATTAAAAAAATTATTTTTTTTAAAAGAATGTGTTTATCTTTCATTTCTTCTTATAGGAGGAAAATATGGCACCAATCCTCTTCCTATTAAGAATTGTGACACTAAGTGAAAAAGAAGAGAAATTATGGTAATTTTGTATATTGTGTTGATTCAACTTGTTTTACTTTACGTGTATAAGTCTCTATTTATAATACCATGTATGGCTAATAAAGGAAATAATAAGGAGGACTATATAGAATCGAAGCTAATTCTAGATTGATTCACACAATCAATTTCAATCACAAATTGATTCTCTCTTATCTCCAACAAATTGTCTTTAGCTAAATTTAAATTAGAGATATGTTTAGTAAAAGTCCTAAAACTTGACAAGAAAGTGCAATTGAGCCCTAAAACTTATAAAAAAAAATGCAATTAAGTCCTAAAACTTGTCAAATTGGTTCAATTGAGTCATAAAGTTAACACCGTCAGATTTACTAATGAAAAATGTTGATGTGGCGCTAACGTCATATTTTAAATGAATTTTTTATTTTACACATGACTTTTTTAAATTATTTTTTATTCAAAATCTTTAAAAAATAGATTAAAAACTAAAAAGGAAAAGCTAAATTTATTTTAAAAAACAGAACTGTTCAAAAAAAAAAAAAAAAAAAAAAAAAGGCATCGGTGGAGCTTCCACCGCCGCTCATCGCCGGAGGGGCCAACAACGGTCGTCGAAGGGGCCGATGACAGTCACCAACCTTAGGTGGGGTGGTTGGCCCTCACCCGGGCAAGGCCTCATCGGCCCTAGGTGAGGGCCGGCCACCCTCGCTAGGTCGGGCGAGGACACCCAGATCTGGGCACGCCGGCCCTTGCGGGGGGCTGGCAACCATCGCTCGCCTTGGGCGAGGCTTTGTCGGCCCTAGCTTAGGGTCAACGATGCTCGCCCAAATCTAGGCGAGCAGGCATCGTCTGACAAGGACTTGTCAAACGGGTCTGAGGGGGAGGAGCAGCTGTAGCTCGACGAGTTGGTCAACGAGGAGGACGAGGAGGAGCTTGGGGCCGTCGCCCGCTCCGCTAGCTTTGCCGATAAGGACGACGCCGCCCCTGCCGTCGACGATGACATTGACAAGAATGGCGAGGCTGAGGAGGAGGAGGAGGACCATGAGGTTCGCCCAAATCTGGGCGAGCATCGCCAACCCTAGGTGAGGGCTGGCAAGGCCTCACTCAAGGCGAGCGATGGTCGCCGGCCCCCCGCGAGGGCCGGTGTTGTGGCATCTCAAAATTCGTGGCAACCTCCAGATACATTAAGGCCTATGAATAGGTGATGAAGTACCATCAAGTTGTATTGTAGCCATTTGATCCATGATTTGCAATAAGATTTATGGCCAAGCTTTTAATGGATAATTATTTGATAGGAAATAAAATTCTATTATTGGCCATGTGTTTTATAAGGTGAAATTTATTGATTTATGATTTCAAGTTTTATGGCCAATAGAATAAGGTAAATTAAGTATTTATATGGTGGGTAATTAGGTGATGATTAAAAGGAAAAATTAGAAGAGTGGGTTGAATTTTATTGGCTCAAGATCAGCCCCACCATTTGGCCATTTGGGCTTGGCCCGCGAAGCCCAAAAGGGAGAGGAGCTGCCGTCGACCAAGGCTGGCCCAAGCCCAGCCGAATAGCGCCCATCTTGCATGGCAATTACCAAGTGTCACCTGCATGCAAAGAAATGATTACAACCTAATCATGAGGGTGAAGAAAGAAGAGGGGGGCGGATTAAGCGAGGAAAGGGAGAGAAAGAGAGGGGGTCGCACGAGAGAAAGAGAAAGAGAGAGAGAGTGGTCGTCTGAGAGAAATAAAGGAAGAGAGAAAGAGAGCGAGCGTGCGAGAGAAGAAGAGGAAGAAGGAGGAGTTCGTTGAGATAATCAGGAAAAGACTGAAAGGACCCGAACTAGTGCAAGTTACTACAGAAGCTGTCGAGATAATCAGGAAAAGACTTAAGACAGCCTATAACCAACAAAGAGACTATGCCGATAAGTGTAGAAGGCCTTTAGAGTTTAATGTGGGAGATCATGTATTCCTTAAAGTATCCCCTATGAAAGGAATATCTCGATTTGGAATGAAGGGTAAGTTAAGCCCTAGATTTGTTGGACTTTTTGAGATACTTGAAAGAATAGGAGATGTAACTTATCATTTGGCACTGCCTCCAAAATTGGGATATTTACATGATGTGTTTCATGTGTTGATGCTGAGAAAGTACCAGCCAGATCATGGTCATATACTCGATCATGAAGCCATCAAAGTGGACGAGAAAGTGAGTACATTGAAGAGCTTGTGCAAATACTGGATCGAAAGGAGCAAATTCTTAGAACCAAGAAAATCCCGTTGGTAAAGATATTATGGTGACATCATGGTGTGGAGGAAGCCACATGGGAGAGTGAGGAATTGATGAGGGAAATGTACCCTTACTTGTTTCAAAAGGCATAAGTGATGTCTAATTTCGAGGATGAAATTCTCTAAGGAGGGGAGAATTGTGGCATCCCAAAATTCATGGCAACCTCCAGATACATTAAGGCCTATGAATAGGTGATGGAAGTAACATCAAGTTGTATTGTAGTCATTTGATCCATGATTTGCAATAAGATTTATGGTCGAGCTTTTAATGGAAAATTATTTGATAGGAAAGAAAATTCTATTATTGGCCATGTGTTTTATAAGGTGAAATTTATTGATTTATGATTTCAAGTTTTATGGCCAAGAGAATAAGGTAAATTAAGTATTTATATGATGGGTAATTAGGTGATAATTAAAAGGAAAAATTAGAAGAGTGGGTTGAATTTTATTAGCCCAAGATCAGCCCCACCATTCGGCCATTTGGGCCTGGTCTGCGAAGCCCAAAGGGGAGAGGAGCTGCCATCGACCAAGGCTGGCCCAAGCCCAGCCGGATAAAGCCCATCTTGCATGGCAATTACCAAGTGTCACCTGCATGCAAAGAAATGATTACAACCTAATCATGAGGGGGAAGAAAGAAGAGGGGGGCGGATTAAGCGAGGAAAGGGAGAGAAAGAGAGGGGGTCCCACGAGAGAAAGAGAAAGAGAGAGAGAGAGAGAGAGTGGTCGTCCGAGAGAAATAAAGGAAGAGAGAAAGAGAGCGAGCGTGCGAGAGAAGAAGAGGAAGGAGGAGGAGGAGTTCGCCGCCTAGTCGCCGCCGTTCGTTCGCCGCCTTGCCTGCCGTTTGTCGCTGTGTTTGTGCACAGATTTGAGGCAAGTAGAGTCCAAAATCCTACCCTTTTCTTGCTGTGATATGTGTTGTAAGGGATGGTTAACTTTGGTTGTGGTAGAAGTGAAGAAATTCGAAGCTCTAGGGAGCAATAGGGTAGCCTTGCATTCTGTTTTCTAGGAAGGCAGTCCAACATTTGATGAAGTTGTAAGCTGCATGTGACTTTTTAGTTGGAATCTTATTTCAATTCCTTAATGAACGTTGTATAGAACTTCTTGGAGAGTAACATATCAAAATTTCAAAATAAATGAACAAGTATAGACCGGTGAAACTATTTTTCTTTGAAGAAGTCAGATCTGGAAATCGTAAAGCTGACTTAGTATGATTTTGTGAATTTTATAAAATTCTCCGGTTGAAATTAGATTTCATGTTCTGAATGAAAGTTGAAGATGACATGTTAAGGAGTAACATAATAAAATTTTAGAGGAAATGGATGAGTTTAGGTTGGTGAAATGATTTTATTTGAAATGGTCAGATCTGGGAATTTTTGCCGAGGGTTAGAGACGGCTACGGTGATTATATTTTTTTAATTTATCACAAATATGATTTCAATTTCTACATGAAATATTTATTTCTGGACCTTTTCTATAACATATAAAAATTTCAGGATTTTTGGAGCTGATTTAGGATTTTTACCGAATTTGTGAATGAAACTGTGTATGGCAATATTCCGAAATTTTAAGGACTGTGATGCATGGATTGTATTGATTAGTGTGATGTTCTTTTGATATGGTGTTCTTCATGGAATACTTTCCTCTAGATCTTGTATATAACATGCCAAATTTTTATAATTTAATAAGGCTGTTTACTAATTTTTTTAGAATTATGACCAAAGGAGTGCAATATGTTTTCATCAGAAATTTGCTGTATTTTAAAAAATAAATGAAATTGTTCCATGTGATATAATGTCTTGAATGGTTGATTATGCTGCATATGTAATGACATATGGCATGTTATATGACATCAAATGCTGGTTGAGACCTTTGACAATTGTTGCATCAAATACCATGTTGAAATTGAGATAATAACAAGACTGTCGGAGGTGTGAGCCAACGATGCCTCGGGAGTATTGGGATGCTCGGAGTGTGTGTGCCGGATGTTCTCCGGAGTTTCGGGATACCCAGAGGTGTGTGCTACAAGCCTCGAAGGTGTGTGCTGGGGGGATATCTTGTGATGCTAGTTGGGGTACGAGATGCCCGGAGTGTGTGTGCTGGATGCTCGGAGGTGTGTGTCAGAGGTGCCTCGCGATGCCAGGTTGGATGCGAGCGATAAATTGAGGGATGCAAACATTGGTCCCTAGAAAGAAAAAAATGATGTGATATAATTGAAAGATAAAGATCGAGAATTGAATCATGTGCATGGTATGAACCTCATGGGAATGCAAGCCTAGAGTGCATGATGATATATGCACGTTGCATGATGATATATGCATGGCTGCTTGATGATTTAGGTACAAGTTTCATGATGATATATGCATGGCTGCAAGGTGAGGTATGCTTGAATACATGAATAATATGTGTTATATTCATGATACCTTGATTGTTCTGTTTGATGTACTCTGTAGTTTGGCGGATCTTTACTGCTTAGTGATTGTACTCACACCTTTTGGGAATTAACATTTCAGATTAGAAATATGCCTCTTTCACAAGTTGTGCGTGGTACCTTCTATGGCATACCTACTGACGTTGAGGTGGAGTGCACCGAGCATTCCCGTATTAGTATACCTGGTCTGGAGTATGTCCGAGTCCAAGTATTGGTGATGTACGACGTGGGTTCAGCCGATGGCCCCTATTATCCAAGAGTTTTTGTCCATTCACATTTGACGCAATGTGGTGATGCTAGGGATGTTACCGCTGCCACCGCCCGATGCACCGGGTTGGGTGTGATGGCATGTATGACTAGTGGGAGCTAACGTTTTCTTTTTGGGGATAGCCGACGCTTGTCGATGGAGGGATGTATATGTTTCATATAGGGTCGAGTTCTCTTTTGGGTTATAGCAAAGTATAGTTGAAAATCTTAGCCTTTTTGTTGTATCGACCCGAAATGTCTATCGTGAAAATATAAATAAAAGTGAATCGGCTTTATCTTTTCTTCTGGTGCGTAGTTGGTGTGCATTGCATTATGGTTATTGAAGTGAAAAATGGTGAGATACGTTTATGCTTCTACTGATGAACTGCGTTAGGACCTTTACAAATATATATATATAATAAATGAAAAAGTATTCTATTGATCAACCCCTATAAACTATGGTTACACTTAAATAAAAAAAGTTACCTTACTGGTATGTAGTAGGATGAGTGACAAGCACCTGTGGTGACCCTTCACGGATCAGGGGCCGTCAAGGGGTGCCATAGGTGTGCCCAGATCTAGGCATCCTCGCCCGACCTAGTGGGGGTGGCCAGCCCTCACTAGGGGTTGTCGAGGCCTTACTTGAGCGAGGGCTGGCCACCCCACCCGATTGTCGGCCCCCTCGGCGATGGGCGGCGGCGAAAGCTCCACTAGTACCTCTTTTTTTTTTTTTTAACAGTTTTGTTTTTTTAAATAAATTTAGCTTTTCCTTTTTAGTTTTTAATCTAATTTTTAAAGATTTTGAATAAAAAATAATTTTAAAAAGCCATATGTAAAATAAAAAAATTCATTTAAAATATGACGTCGGCGTCACGTCAGCAATTTCCGTTGGTAAATCTGACGGTGTTAATTTTAGGATTTAATTGGACCAACTTGACAAGTTTTAGAATTGATTGCAATTTTTAGAAATTTTAGGACTCAATTATATTTTCTTTATGGGTTTTAGGACTTCTGTTGAACATATCCCTTTAAATTATTTTCTCCTGTCTCCACCCAAACACCCGGAGTTGCCCTTAAAAAAACACGCAACTTCGATTTTTTGTAATTTTCTAAACATTTCACCAGATCCACGCGGATGCTTAATGACTAAGCAGAGAAAACTAATCACGCAGATATCAAGGTACGCGTCTTGTCCGTGAAATGCCGTGTGTAGGATCTGGCGGCCGAGCGAAACTACGTCCTCGCTTCGTTGACCTTATCATCCCTATAAATAGGTCCAATCCCTTCTTAATTTCGCATCATCCGATCGATCTTCCAATCCATTACTTCAAACTTACAGCAACTTGAAATTCGAAGCGAGCGTCTACCAGAGCAGAAAGATGTCTCATCATGGACATCATCAGCAGCAGTATCACTACATGTACCAAGGTGCGGGACATCATGGCCATGGAGTACAGATGGGTCCCGGCCATGGCCATCACGGGGGAGGATATTATGGCGGGTTTGGTCCTGGAGGACATCATGGGCATGGGTTCCTGGGACATGGCCATCACGGGGGAGGATATTATGGCGGGTTTGGCCCGGGAGTCATCTATGGGCAGGGGCAGGGGCACGGGCACGGGCTTGGCCACGCCATAAATGGGCTTCTAGGGAATTTGCATCCTCATCACCATCATGCCTATCATCATGGGCATGGTCTTTTTGGACACATGAACGGAGGTCATGCTGTTCCAGTTCATGGATGGGGACATAATCTACATGGCCTTGGAGGAGGACATCACCATCATCACCATGGTTGATGTCGCTGACTTGTTTGATTAGTGTTTCGACTTATCGATATCACGCCGATTTGTGGCTTGGTCGACTTGGATCGAATCTTGGGGCTTTGTTATTGTAACGTTGGCTTTTTTTTTTCTTAGTATTGCTTATACAAGATTCGTGTACAATTCGTTCTTTGATTCTCTTGTCAAAATAAGTGTTTTAAAAAAATTACGCCTCCTTATTTCTCCGAAGGACTCATCTCTGGGAGATGGATCAAGCTCCTCTTAGTCTTTTGTACGGGCAAGGTGGGAACACTAACATGAGCAAAGAGCATGAGAGGAAGTGTCGAGATTTGAATATTTAATGTGGATAGGATGGTTTAAGTTATAAATTGATTGCATAATTATTTACTCCAAAATTTAAGTTATCAAAGTGCGGCATATAATTTATCTCTTAACGCTCTTGCCACAGGAATACCAATTCAATGATGAAGGCCCTAGACGTGTAAATTCGATGTATGTAGCGGAAGAATTTTTTAAAACCCTTTGCCCATTATAAAAGGGAACTCATAAATTGGTGAACCGGAGACGTGAGGAATCAAACTTGAGATTTTCAGACTCTAAATACTCATTCAACATTGAATGTGCTATCATTTACTTCAAAAGCTTAATCTATTAGAGTATTTTTGAATATAATGATCAACTACTGTATGCGCCCACGCTTCATATGGGCTTTTTGTCTTTTAATTTTTTTAAGAATTCGTATCTACCCAAAATCCTTCTTTAATTTTGTAGTTGTGGAGCTATAGTGGGCACAATAATGGTGAAAGTTGATACTCGAGATAAAAAAAAAAGTTAACAAAAGAGTATCAAGCGGAACACTGTTCTTGCTCAATTTTATGATGAAATTCGACTAAATTGCCCCCATATTAAAAGAAAGAACATTAGGTCTGTGCTTTCTTTTACATACTCCCATCCTTCTTCCTCACTCCCTCCATTTTCTTGAGCTTTTATCCTTTTCTTTTTCTTAATCTCAAAAACCCATTGCGCATTGGGGCAAAGCATGTCCTGTAGTTGAGTTTGTTGAAAGCAGGCACTAGTCTTAGCCCCTGTACCATCTGACGGATACCGATCCGATGCATTCGAACACAAGGAATTTTCAAAACTCGTTGCCTATAAGGCTATAATGAAAGGGGAATCCATAGATGGGTGAGATGAGGACACGAGGAACCTTGAGATTTCAAGCTCCAATACCAATTAGAAATTGAATGTGCAACTATTTACTTCAAAAGTTTTATATATTATTGTAAACTAGATATTGGAGATGTGAAGACGAGTAGAGACCATTGTCAAAACCCGCCTAATGTGTGGAGACAAGATACTAAACCATCGTCAAGTAATTTGTCAAGTAATCTATTTGTAGATACGATACATTGACATAATTAGTAGATACTAAATTATCATCAAAAGACTAGAACAAAATCCATAACACTAAAATTCACTGACTAATAATTCACTATTCTAAACGAATTTTATACCCAAATGTTAAAATCCTATGAAATACACTTAGTAATACAATCTTGGACTCGTAAATGTAATTTTAGCATTCAAAGGAGATGAGATTGTGAAACTTAGTCCAATAAAGTCATAAGGTGCTGATGCATCCAATAGTGAAATTTCACCTCAATAGTATAATTAGTGTTTTTTGGGAAAACAAAAATTGACATAATTCATTATTTTGGAGGAAGAAAATATTTTTTGTTTTTCCTTGAAAAAACGTCTCTATTTTGATTTCTTATTATAGGAGGAAAACATGGCGCCAACCCTCCGATTAAAGCTGTCATTAGTTCTTTATTGATTAAAACTATCTTAATTAAGTTAGCACTAATGTCATCTGGCAAAAAAAGTCACTTTTAAACTCCATTTAGTTAACCACTGGGGTTCGCCGTCATGGCCACCCTTCCAACATGGAAGGGAGGTAGGGTTCAAATCCCCACCTCCGAGGGATGGGGGTAGGGATGCGTCGTTTCGAGAGTGGGTTTTGCGGCTGCAGCATGCAAGGCGGTGTGAACAGATCACGTGAGTGTAGAGGGTAGAAGTAGGAATGACGAAAAAAAAAAAACTCCATTTAGTTCGTTAAAAATGAATATTTTATAAATATTTTCTTTAAAATAGTTATTTGAAATAATTAATCAATTAAATATATTTTATTATTGATAAAAATTTATGTCTAATTATTTTTTAGATGATAAATTTTAAAATTTATTTATTCTATTAAGTGATATAAATAATTATTTAAAAAATATTTTTCAGAACGAAAGGAAAACAGGCAACTTAAAGTATAATTTCTATTTAAAATGTTATCACGAAATAAATTATTGTGGCCCAAAGGAACAACATGATCTTATCACCGAACGTGCACTCCAAGCGAGACGCGTGGAAGCGCAAATCAGAACGTGCCGACGTCCCCCATCCCCATCTCTGGTCCCATTTCCCTACGCAGATAGAAAGCGACCTTCATTGACACGACGCATTCACACGCTTGAACTTGCTCCCCAAGGCAACGGATGGCGACAATTTCCATCGTTCGCAGTTTGACAAGTTTCCATAGCGTTCCCACTGATCGCTTAAGTACTTCATAGCTAAGCTAAGAAATTTGGCAGAGAAGAGGCGTGTGAACTGTGAAGAGATCGTTGCATTTGATAGGCTGCTGCAGCTAAACCACCGCTTACTGAACCTCTATAAATAGAAGGCCCCTCTTCCTTTCATCTCTCATCATTTAGACGGCTATTCCTGTATCAAGATTGAATCAGAGCCAAAGGGGATATACTAAACAGAGATTGAAGATGAGAATGGTTCACGAGGGAAGGCATCATCAGGGTCGACATCGTCGTCATGGGATGGGTAACGGGGGCGGACACGGGCATCATGGGGGGCATGGTCCCCACGGAGGAGGACTCCTCTTTGGGCATGGTCTCGGAGGACATGGGTGTCGTGGACATGGACAGGGGCTTCACCTGAGCCGTGTTTTGGGGCATGGGGGTTGTGGACATGGACATGGGAATCATGTGAGGGGTCTTTTATTCCACGGACATGGACTTTTCAAACATGGTCATCATGGTCATTGCAAAGGTCACGGTCATGGTCACAAAGGGCGCCATGCGCATGGCTGCTGTGGGGGGCGTCATATCTGTATGGAGCAACCGGAACAGGAACAAGAACAGCAACAGGAACAGGAAGTCGCAGCTGCGACGCCGACTCCGATAACCGAGCAACTCGGTACTCTCGCTCTGACTGCTGATTAGGGAGGAGGCCACTTGGAGCTGGGTCTTAAATATCAGCGATGCCCGTGTTAGCGATAAATATGTTTTGGAGATTTCGTGTCTGGGCTCCTACCAATAATCAGTACCAGTTTTATCATTTTGGGTTGTTTCGTTGGATGATCAGATTCAACGGTTTGAAGTGTTGTGGAGGTTGATGGGTGTTGTGGAGGTCAATGGAAGTTTCTCTATACAGCTTGTGTACCAATATTATGCGATGGTACGCTAAAAATTAGTGTGATGGTATCGGTCATTTGAGGTTTCGGATCAAATGATTCCATATATTTTATGCAGAAGATTTGAAGGTTCTGAATTATGTTCTGAATTAGAAATGATACGGCTGAGCTCTTCGAAAGCGTCATTGGCATGCACGAGCAAATTGACCAGAATTAATTGATAGGTAAGGGTTTTAACAGCAAACACCGCGGACAATGGCATATGCTTTCCATCTTGTCATTCAAGTAACCCCGGCAAAAGATTTGGGAACCCGGCAACCCAAATTGGCGATCAAGAAATCGAACTTCTTCTACTACTTAAAGCCCATAAACTTATTATTATGATATCTTTTGTTAATGCACCAATTTGATCAGTCCGTAAGAAAAAGGAACAAGATTCACAGTTGAAGTATAAGCTGAATCGTTCGTAGTAATTTCATAGTAAAGTGCGTTGACTTTGAATCCTCTCCTGATCGGGCTGGGGGCGAAGACCGGCAAATTCATCTTTTACCAGTTTTCACAGAAAAGGAGGCCAAACCAATAAATGGCAGATTTTAATTTGATCAGATCAGGTAGCCCTTTAAGCAACCAGTCAAACCTGGGCAGACACTACTAACCAAGAGTTGAATTACGAAACTTACTCATGAAGAGGTAAGGAGGGGTTATTCATTTCGCATTTTTGTAAATGTGAGCCTACAAAAGCTCTAGGCAGCTTATCGACATGCTGAGTTGAGTAGGGTTAATAAAAAAATTTCTTCTGAAATTATCCTTGCTACTTATTCATTTTTCTGGTTTTACCCTCGATGACTATTCATCTTCTTCTTCTCTATTGAATAGGATCAGCATGGCTATGAGCGATTGCTTTTTAAGGGCAGGCAATCGAGCGGCCCTCTGGGGAGAGTTGTGGGGACCCAAATCATGCCGACCCTCTGGCAAGGGTCATGCAATCTGGGTCACTGCGACCCTTGCCGTAACTCTTTAGCAAGGGTCGCAGTGACCCAGATCGCACGACCCTTGCCGAAGAGTTACGTGACCCGCTGCGCCATGACCTCTGCGTGGAGGTTGCCGGGACTGCATGATCTAGGTCGCACGACCCTCATTGAACTACCTACCCTTGCTGGACCATTTGCATCAGACTGCTTGCTCTTCGCTGAACCGCTTGCTCCTCACTAGCATTTGCCTCTCCTTGGTCGGCCAACTCTTTTTTTTTTTACAAATATAATTTATCCCCACACTATTTTTCTCAAGGTACTTCATCATGGACTATTACAATATAATTTACCAAACATAATTTATATTTTGAAAGACTCTTTTAACTTAACGCCCTTTGCATTTTTTTAAAACTTTCTCCAGAAATCTTCCCAAAGGCATCCTATAACAAAGCCAAACCATTAAAATTCAATACAAATAATTTGATTTTCACAACCAAAGTACATACACAAATGTCGCAATCCTATGAAATAGAATTACCAGTACTATCTCGTACTAGTAATTCTAGTTTTACTATTCAATGGAGATGAGGTCGGTAAACTTTATCCAAATGACATCGTAAGTTGTTAATGCCTTTGATAGTGACGGTTAGCTGAAGAGGTATGAATAGTTATTTCATAAACAAAAATTAAGACAATGCCTGGTTTTCAATTAATTTTTTATTTTAAAAAAAGAATGTGTTTATCTTTTATTTCTTCTTATAGGAGGAAAATATGGCACCAATCCTCTTCTCATTAAGAATTGTGACACTAAGTGAAAAAGAAGAGAAATTGCGGTAATTTTGTATATCGTGTTGATTCAACTTGTTTTACTTTACATGTATAAGTCTCTACTTATAATACCATGTGTGGCTAATAAAGGAAATAATAAGGAGGACTATATAGAATCAATGCTGATTCTAGATCGATTCACACAATCATTTTCAATCACAAATTGTTTTAAATTATTTTCTCCTGTCTCCACTCGAACACCTAGAGTTGCCGTTCCTTAAACAAACACGCAACTTCGAATTTTTGTAATTTTCAAAACATTTCACCAGATCCACGCGGATGCTTAACGACTAAGCAGAGAAAACTAAGCACGCAGAGATCAAGGGACGCGTCTTGTCCGTGAAATGCCGTGTGTAGGATCTGGCGGCCGAGCGAAACTATGGCCTCGCTTCGTTGACCTTATCATCCCTATAAATAGGTCCAATCCCTTCTTAATTTCGCATCATCCGATCGATCTTCCAATCCATTACTTCAAACTTACAGCAACTTGAAATTCAAAGCGAGCGTCTACCAGAGCAGAAAGATGTCTCATCATGGACATCATCAGCAGCAGTATCACTACATGTACCCTGGTGAGGGACATCATGGCCATGGAGTACAGATGGGTCCCGGCCATGGCCATCACGGGGGAGGATATTATGGCGGGTTTGGTCCTGGAGGACATCATGGGCATGGGTTCCTGGGACATGGCCATCACGGGGGAGGATATTATGGCGGGTTTGGTCCGGGGATCATCTATGGGCACGGGCACGGGCACGGGCACGGGCACGGGCTTGGGCACGCCATAAATGGGCTTCTAGGGAATTTGCATCCTCATCACCATCATGCCCATCATCATGGGCATGGTCTTTTTGGACACATGAACGGAGGTCATGCTGTTCCAGTTCATGGATGGGGACATAATCTACATGGCCTTGGAGGAGGACATCACCATCATCACCATGGTTGATGTCGCTGACTTTTATGATTAGTGTTTCGACTTGTCGATACCACGTTGGTTTGTGGTCTGGTCGATTCGGATCGAATCTTGGGGCTTTGTTATTGTAACGTTTGCTATTTTTTTTTTCTTTTTTTTCTTAGTGTTGCTTATATAGGATTCGTGTACAATTCGTTCTTCGGTTCTCTTGTCAAAATAATTTTTTTAAAAAAATTACGCCTCCTTATTTCTCTGAAGGACTCATTTATGGGAGACGATGGATCGGGCTCCTCTTAGTCTTTTGTATGGGCAAGGTGGGAACAGTAACATGATCAAAGAGCATGAGTGGAAGTGTCGAGATTTGATATTTAATGTGGATAGGATGATTTAAGTTATAAATTATTTACTCCAAAATTTAAATTATCAAAGTGAGGTACCGCATATAATTTATCTCTTAATGCTCTTGCCACAGGAATACATTCAATGATAAATGCCCTATACATGTAAATTCGATGTATGTAGCGGAAGAATTTTTTTAAACCCTTTGCCCATTATAAAAGGGAAACCATAAATTGGTGAACCGGAGAAGTGAGGAATCAAACTCGAGATTTTCACTCTAATACTCATTCAAAATTGAATGTGCTATCATTTACTTCAAAAGCTTAATTTATTAGAGTAAAGAGCGGAAGATTTTTTTTTAAAATATAATGATCAACTACCGTATCCGCCCACGCTTCATATGGGCTTTTTGTCTTTTAATTTTTTTAAGAATTCATATCTACCCAAAAATTTTCTTTAATTTTGTAGTTGTGGAGCTATAGTGGGGACAATAATGATGAAAGTTGATACTCGAGATAAAAAGAAAAATGTTAAAAAAATATCAAGCGGAACACTGTTCTTGCTCAATTTTATGATCAAATTCGACTAAATTGCCCCCATATTAAAAGAAAGAACATTAGGTCTATGCTTTCTTTTACATACTCTCATACCTTCTTCCTCACTCCCTCCATTTTCTTGAGCTTTTATCCTTTTTTTCTTAATCTCAAAAACCCATTGCGCATTGGGGCAATGCATGTCCTGTAGTTGAGTTTGTTGAAAGCAGACACTAGTCTTAGCCCCTGTACCATCTGACGGGTACCGATCCGATGCATTCGAACACAAGGAATTTTCAAAACTCGTTGCCTATAAGGCTATAATGAAAAGGGAATCCATAGATGGGAGAGATGAGGACACGAGGAACCTTGAGATTTCAAGCTCCAATATCAATTAGAAATTGAATGTGCAACCGTTTACTTCAAAAGTTTTATATATTACTGTAAACTAGAGATAAGATGGTGGAGATATGAAGACGAGTAGAGACCATAATCAAAACCTGCCTAATGTATGGGGACAAGATACTAAACCATCGTCAAGTAATCTGTCGAGTAATCTATTTTGTAGATACGATGCATTGACATAATTAGTAGATACTAAATTATCATCGAAAGACTAGAACAAAAGTCATAACACTAAAATTCACTGACTAATGATTCACTATTTTCAATGAAATTTATACCCAAATGTTAAAATCCTATGAAATACATTTAGTAATACAATATTGGACTCGTAAATGTAGTTTTAGCATTCAAAGGAGATTAGACCGTGAAACTTAATCCAATGAAGTCATAAGACGCTGATGCATCAAATAGTGAAATTCACCTCAATAGTATAATTAGTTTTTTTTTTTGGAAAACAAAAATTAACATAATCCATTATTTTGGAGGAAAAAATATTTTTTTGTTTTTCCTTGAAAAAACGTCTCTATTTTGATTTCTTATTATAGGAGGAAAACATGGCGCCAACCCTCCTCCGATTAAAACTGTCACTAGTTTTTATTGATTAAAAATATCTTAATTAAATTAGCAATAACGTTACCAAAAAAATGCAATTTTAAATTTCATTTATTTCGCAAAAGATGAATATTTCATAAATATTTTCTTTAAAATAACCATTTGAAATAATTAATCAATTAAAAATATTTTATTATCAATAAAAATTTATGTCTAATTATTTTTTTAGATTATAATTTTCTAAATTTATTTATTCTATTAAGTGATATAAATAATTATTTAAAAAAATATTTTTCAGAACGAAAGGAAAACAGGCAACCTTAAAGTATAATTTCTATTTAAAATGTTATCACGAAATAAATTATTGTGGCCCAAAGGAGCAACATTATCTTCTCACCGAACGTGCACTCCAAGCGAGACGCGTGGAAGCGCAAATCAGAACGTGCCGACGTCCCCCATCCCCATCTCTGGTCCCATTTCCCTACGCAGATAGAAAGCGACCTCCATTGACACGACGCATTCACACGCTTGAACTTGCTCCCCAAGGCAACGCATGGCGACAATTTCCATCGTTCGTAGTTTGACAGTTTCCATAGCGTTCCCACGGATCGCTTGAGTACTTACGCTTGAGTACTTAATAGCTAAGCTAAGAAATTTGGCAGAGAAGAGGCATGTGAAAGATCGCCGCATTCGATAGGCTGCTGCAGCCAAGCCACCGCTTACTGAACCTCTATAAATAGAAGGCCACTCTTCCTCTCATCCCTCATCATTTAGACGGCCATTTCTGTATCAAGATTGAATCACAGGAAGGGAAATATACTAAACAGAGGATGAAGATGAGAATGGTTCACGAGGGAAGGCATCATCACGGTCGACATCGTCATCATGGGATGGGTAAGGGGGGCGGACACGGGCATCATGGGGGGCATGGTCCCCACGGAGGAGGACTCCTCTTTGGGCATGGTCTCGGAGGACATGGGTGTTATGGACATGGACAGGGGCTTCACCTGAGTGGTGTTTTGGGGCCTGGGGGTTGTGGACATGGACATGGGCATCATGTGAGGGTTCCTTTAGTCCAAGGACATGGACTTTTCAAACATGGTCGTCATGGTCATTGCAAAGGTCACGGTCATGGTCACAAAGGGCGCCATGCGCATGGCCGCTGCGGGGGCCGTCGTATCTGTATGGAGCAGCCGGAACAGGAACAAGAACAGCAACAGGAACAGGAAGTCGCAGCTGCGACGCCGACTCCGATAACCGAGCAACTCGGTACTCTCGCTCTGACTGCTGATTAGGGAGGAAGGCCACTTGGAGCTGGGTCTTAAATATCAGCGACGCCCGTGCTAGCGATAAATATGTTTTGGAGATTTCGTGTCTTGGCTCCTACCAATAATCAGTACCAGTTTTATCTTTTGGGTTGTTTCGTTGGATGATCAGATTCAACGGTTTGAAGTGTTGTGGAGGTTGATGGGTGTTGTGGAGGTCAATGGAAGTTTCTCTATACAGCTTGTGTACCAATATTATGCGATGGTACACTAAAAATTAGTGTGATGGTATCGGTCATTTGAGGTTTCGGATCAAATGATTCCATATATTTTATGCAGAAGATTTGAAGGTTCTGAATTATGTTCTGAATTAGAAATGACGTGTTGCTGAGCTCTTCGAGAGCATCATTGGCACGCATTAGCAAATTGACCAGAATTAATTGATAGGTAAGGGTTTTAACAGCAAATAGCGCGGACAATGGCATATGCTTTCCATCTTGTCATTCAAGTAACTCCGGCAAAAGATTTGGGAACCCGGCAACCCAAATTGGCAATCAAGAAATCGAACTTCTTCTACTACTTAAAGCCCATAAACTTATTATTATGAAATCTTTTGCTAATGTACCAATTTGATCAGTCCGTAAGAAAAAGGAACAAGATTCACAGATGAAGTATAAGCTGAATTGTTCGTAGTAATTACATAGTAAAGTGTGGCTTGACCTTGAATCCCCTCCTGATCAGGCTGGAGGCGAAGACCGGCAAAGTTCATCTTTTACCAGTTTTCACAGAAGAGGAGGCCAAACCAATGAATGGCAGATTTTAATTTGATCAGATCAGGTAGCCCTTTAAGCAACCAGTCAAACCTGGGTAGACACTACTAACCAAGAGTTGAATTACGAAACTTACTCATCAAAGGGTAAGGAGGGGTTATTCATTTCACATTTTTCGTCAAGTCTTGATAGAGATCAAAGGTCTTGAGTAATCGATATCACTAATAAACTAAGAAACATTTTGCCTACATATTCATCACCGTAAGTTGATCTTTCTTTGGTTATATCCTCTTATCAGATCATCAGAACCATATCAAGAAGTGGAGAACTATAAAGGATTCACCAGCTAACTTGACTACGGCTTGATGAATTATCGCACCACTTGGAATGGAAGCCCAATGCCCTATAAAGGCAGTTTGTCTGAGGCAATTTATTAAAAGCAGCTCATGTAAAAGCAATCTTCTTATGAAGCCGAATAATCATATGACTAACTATATGCTCAGAAGAAAAAACAGAGGGTTATGGGTGGGTAAGGAAGCAAAAATAAGGCCAAGGCTAATGTGTGAGGAAAAGTGAGTTGATCATGTGTCAAAGCTATAGCCGAGTTCAATTAGATGCCTTTGCTCGTGCGGCCATAGCTCCGTGAATCACCTATCCGTATCTCTCCAAGCATTCAATCATATCTGGCGTGCAATGCCTTTAATGGAGAGATTTAATTAATTGAATGGCAAGAGGGACACCAGATCAAGGTACCAGACCACGTTGGTTGAGATTCCCATAAATCACGTATTTGTGTCATTGGATCGGAAACGATAAGGAGTTCATATGAGCTAGTTCAATCGATTTCAATTATTAGAAAAACAAAGTCTACTCATCGTGATAAGAAGTCACGTTAACAACTGTCGAACTAGCCTCCAACAAGTTCATCCAAGAAAGGATGAGAAAGGATGAGAGATCCTGCCGGACGGCATGGCATTTTTACACACAAATCTTACAATCCTTTGAAAAACAATTAGTAATACCCTACGATATGTTCTAGTCATCCCTGCTCCAAACGAATCTTTTTTGGTTTTCATAAAAACATGTGTTTATTTTTAAGTACATATTACAGGAGGAAAACATGGCCCCAATCCTCTTGTGATTAAAATTGTCATTAGTCTTTTAATAATCAAAATTAGCTTAATCAAATCAATTACAATGCCATCGTGTTGTTTTGGCAGTAAATTTAAAAGTATAGTTTTTTTTTTTTTTTTTTTTTTTTTTTTTTTTTTTTGTTTTTGCAACCGGTCATTGACTTGCGCTAGTAAACCCCTAGGTGACACTTAGCGGGGCCCACCACCCATGAGTCACACTTAATACACCTAGCGCCTCCTTTGGGTTTTGAACCCTTCACCTCTGGGCTGAGGATCAGTATGGCCTTATCCAGCGGAGCCACCACGGCCGGTGGTGTTAAAAGTATAGTTTCTTCCTCAAATGTCATCAAGAAACAGAGGCGTCGCCTTTTCTTGGGGAGGTTGATAGTTAGTTTAACCGCATTGAATGGTATGCCTAATAAAATCAAACATGTAGTTAATAGAATAAGGAGAAAAGGAAATTGGATAAACAGAGCAAGTCTCTCCAACTCAATCTGTGGCCTCAAGAAGCAAAGTTATCTCCCCATCCTACGGGCACACCAAGCCAGAAACGTGAAGCCGCACGTCAGAACGTGTCGACATCCACATCTCTGGCCAATGTCCACCGACCTCCATTGATTCATTCACGCGTGCGAAGGACTCATTTAGAAAGAGGAAGGATAAGGCTCCTCTTTTGTACGGGCAAGGAGGGAATTCAATAATATGAGCAGAGAGCTTGAGAGGAACCGTCAAGATTTGAAACTTTAACTCGTGCTTGGATACGATGGTTTGAGTTAGAAGTCCATTGCCCAACTGTTTTCTTCGAAAGTTTATGCCATAAAGAGCGGTATCATATATACTTTATCTCTTAGCACTCTCACTCACGTTTCAATAAGGAAGGCTCTAGACATGCAAATTTGATGTATGTAGCGATTTTTTTTTTTTTTTTTAACTCATTGCTCATTATAAAAGGGGAAACCAAAAATGGGTGAAGTGGAACGTGAGGAATCAAACTCGAGATTTTTATTCTAATACTAATTCAAATCGAATACCCAACCGTTTATTCCAAAAGTTTAATCTATTAGAGTGCTTATATTTTGAGAATAATGATTGACTAGTGCATGTGCCCACGCTTCAAATGGGCTTTTTGTCTTTTAATTTTTTTGAGAATTTGTATCTACCCAAAATTCTTCTTTAAATTTGTAGTTTTGGAGCTATAGTGGGTACAATTATAATGAAAGTCGATACACGAGACAAAAAAAAAAAAAAGAAAAAGAAGAAGAGAGAGCATCACGGGGAACACAGCCTCACTCAAATTTGTGATGAACTTGCCTAATTTGCCCCTCCACATTAAAGGAAAGAACATTAGGTGCGCGTTTGGTAATGTTTTTTTCCGATCTTTTTCTATTTCTATTTTCTAGAACAATTTTTAAGTAAAAGATGTGTTTCGTAACTACGTAAATTTTTTATTTTTGGAATAGAAAAATAGTAAGAATGTGTTTGGTGTGACCCATAATTTCTTTTATAACGTAGAATTTCTTTTAATTTTTTAATAATTTTTAGATCTTTTTTTTTTTTTCTCTTTCTTTTGCTTCTTCTTCTTGCTCCTCCTTTAGTGGGCATTGGCAGGTGGCGGACGGCAGCTAGTGACTGGTGAAGCGATCGGCGATGGTTGGTTGAGGCAGGCGGCTATGAGTGGCAAGTAAGGGTGAGCGGTTCCAAGTTCTGGTTCGATTCCATCGGGAACTTGGAACCTACTCTTGGGTACAGGTTTGAAAAAATTTGGAACCTGGAACCTACTCGTCAGAACCAAGAACCTGGAACCTACCCGATCACGGGTTAGGGGTCGATTCAGGTTCTAACAGGTTTTTTTTTTTTTTTTTTTTTTTTAGTTCATTTTCAGAGTTGAATTATAACGTACGCGCATATTATCGGAATCTTCAGCACTGTCGAGATGCTGGTTGTCACCGATCTTTCTTCTCAAACCATATGTTTTTATCAAAACATAGAAATCTTTTTTGTAAGTCTGTGAAGAAGTTTTGCTACGCTTGGCCTGTTAACAAATTAAAAATTACAGTTATCCATAATGCCAGATGTTGGGTAATGGATAAATATTGAAATATCAGGCACACATATTTGAAACTTGAAGAAGGGTAACAAACACTACAGATTCTATAAATTTTTTGGTAGAGGTAATGGCACTTTCTGCCAAGTTAAATCCTTTAATTCGGTTAGAAAGCACAAAGAGAGAATAAGGAATCAAGAGCTTTTGCTTCTGAAGATAATCAGCGGTATAGTTTAAGCTCATACAAGTAATCTATAAAAGCCTGTCCTTCAGCAACCTAATTAGTGAGATTCATAAAGTGCAGATCAGTACATAATTCAAGGGTTAGAGCCTGAGTTTTAGTCTACAGCTCTCCTTCACCGGCAACATCCAAGAGCATAACTACTTGAATAACAATGGGTCCAGCAGTGTAATAGCTGTACATCTCTACTTTAATCATAACGTGAACAAATTAATTGACATGGTATGCATACTCATCCAAAAAGAAAAACAAAACACCAAATGAATTTCCTCTATCTAGAGTCAGTGCACTTAATCAGAGTGTCTATGCTTCCAGAACATCTAAAAAAGTGCCTATCTATCAGTGATAGTGCTTACGGCATGAAGAATTCCTTTTGTGGTGACATCAAATGCTCTAGTTGTGCCATTTGTAGCGTTTATCCAGTCGATAATTCTCTGCCTGTGTGCATCTTGATTGTGATCCATTTCTCCATATGTATAGCTGAGGGAATCCTAGTACTCACCAACAGCAAAGTAAGGTTTACTAGCATCCAAGTAGTCTTTGACATAGCCACCCAAAAGCCTCTAACAAAATTGAGCCTCCATCCATCATACCCAATTTCGCTCCTGAAAATGGCATGGCACCAACAGACTTGCCGACCTTTAATATATTATCATCGCAGAAACAGAGTTTTGCATGAGAAGCAAGGCATAAGTGCAACCATATTAAAAGTAAGAAATCATCCGCAGAGGGTCAACTCAAATGTGGAAACTGACACAAAGAGGGTTAGAACAAGAAGAGAGGGCACACTTGGAGATACACACTTAGTCAAGAGAAAACAAGGGGAATAAAGCCTCAAAAGTATTAAATAATTCACAATAATGAGGAAGTCAGACACGCAACTTAGCTCTACCAGCATTCACAACCAAGAATAAAGCGGCATGCACTTGCGGGCGTTGAGGAGCGAGAGGAGGACCCGAAATAGGGGCGTCGGGGCTTCTGGCGCCGAGTAGAGATGTCAGTCGTTGGTCTTCGGGGCAATGGCGTTAGGCGTCGTGACTGCTAGCGTTGGGTCGTTGGAGTAGAGGCGGAGACAGCAGCAGCAGCATTGCGGCAGGAATGGTGGCTTTTGGCGTCTGGTTGCAACGGCGGTGGAGCAGAGGAGGACCTAGCAGCAAGGGCGTTGGGGCTTCTAGCGCTGAGCAAAGGTGGTCGGTTGCGAGCGAAGATGAGCTCGGCTCAGATCTGCTTGCGTTGGGTAGTTGTAGCGGGCAACAGTCAGAGTAGCGTTAGTGACGGGCAAAGGCAAAGCATGGCAGCGACGGGCGTTGAGCGGCGATGGTTCGCACGAGCGACGTCGGCGACTGGCGTCCGGCAGCGGTGGCCTTGAGGGCGAGCGGCGTCCGGCAGCGTGAGACTAAGTTGAGTTCTTTGCAGCACTTTCTTTTCTAGGACTCGGAAGAGCCAAGCGGGGAGGGGGCTCCTTTGGAACCCTAACTAACCGGTTCCTCGACCGGTTCCGCGACCGGTTCCAGTTTCAGTTCCTCGATCGGTTTCGGTTTTGGTTCCCGGAAAAAAGGAACCAGGAACCGGAACGGGTCCTTTAAGAACCGGGAACCGCGCTCACCCCTAGTGGCAAGGGGTGGCAAACGGCAGGAGAGGAAGAAGAAAAGAAAATGACTTATTTCTAGAAATTATTCTCGAAAACAAAAAGTTACTTTTTTTAAAAAAAATTTCTTATTTCTATTCCAAATCTATTCCTCGACTACTTTTCTATTTCAGGGAGTAAAAAATTAGTTGACATTGCCAAACAGATTTTTGTTCTTTTTCTATTCTAGAGAATAAAAGAACAAAAAAACCAAGAAGTAGAAATGTTACCATGCACCCCTTAGGTCTCTATTTTCTTTTCTCTTATCCCATCCTTCCTCACTCTCTCCATTTTCGTTTCAGTTTTAATCATTTTCATCTTAATCTTACAAACTCAGAGCGCATAGGGGCAAAGCACATATTGCAGTTGATTTTGTTGAAAGCAAACATTTTTAGTCTTAGGCTCCATTCATTTTCATTTCACAAAAAATGAACTAGTCAAGGAAAATATTTTCTGTTATTAAAAACACTTTCAAAAGTGGGAAAATGTTTTCTATTTTTGAAAAGTGAAAAATATTTTCCATAACTTTTCCAGCTTACTTTCTCTCACTAAACACATTTTCATTTTATTTTTATTATTTTTCCTTTTTATTTTCTTTAAAAAAGAGTTTTTCTTTTTCCTTTTTTCTTCTTCTTTTTCCTTGGCTGGTGGCCAACCATGGCGATAGCCAGCAACCTGCCATTGGCAAGTTCTGGCCTTACCACAGTGCCGGCAAGGCTTTGCCTCGCCTTATTTGGCGAAGCTAGCAAGCTTGAGCCTCACCATAGGCTGGAGCTTGCCAATGGTCAATTGCCGACCGTCACGGTAGCTAGCAACCGGTCAAGGCCAAGGAAGAAGAAGAATTGGAAAAAAAGAAAAGAAAAAGAAAAGGCCAAGGAAGAAGAAGAAAAAGGAAAGGAAAAAAAATAAAAAATCAATTTAAAAATAATAATAAAATTATTGAAAGTAAGTGTATGTAGGAAAAGATTTTCCTTAGCGAAATGACAGAAAATATTTTATGTTTCATTTTTAAGTTTTAGTCGAACACTAAAAAATATAATTATTTTCCTAGAAAATGGCTTCTTAAAAATAATTTCCGAAAATGGCACATTTTTCACGAAATGAATGAAGTCTTAACTTGGTACTATCGAGGGATGCCAATCTGATGCATTCGAGCAAAAGAATTTTCGGAACGCCTAAAAATGAAAGGGGAACCCTTAGATGGGTGAAATGGGGATGTGAGGAATTATGCTCGAGATCTCTAACTCTAACACCGATTTGAAATTGAATGCACCGCGGTTTACTTCAATAGCTTAATCTATTAGTGTACAAACGGAAGACAAGATGTTGGAGATGTGAAGACAAGTAGAGGCCACGGTCCAAACTTCCCTAATGGATGGGGGGGGCGCTTTATGGAGATCTCAATTGTACAGCTGTGGAAATAGAGTCAGCCTACATTGAAGTCGCTTGCTTATAAATTCACTTTTTACTCATTAGATCGAGTTTATGTTCCTATTATATTATATGTATAAATATGATATTGAATTTGCCGTTGACTTAGTTTTACATATAATTCAACACGATTGTTTTATTGCCATTCTTTAAGCAATTGTCATTCCTTTACTCACATTCAAATTATCCCACATCAATTATAAAAGAGGTTAGTGGTTGGTTTACAAGTGTGAAGGAAAGTTTCACCATTTGAATTAGCTTTTGAGGTGAGAGAAGCGCAAGACTATCCAACAAGTTATCATTAAAAAAAAATATTATATTCTATTACATGTTATATTGTAAAACTAAAAGACACTAATTTTAAAATCGGTATTATGAAGTAGACTTAGGTTTCTAAAGGTAAAGATATACTACATCCATCACATGAGATATTTTTTTATAGTGAAGTCATATTTACTTATAATACAATTGTATTTACGGCTGGTGTTGCAAGATTCGGCCTAATCTCAACTCAATTTTCGCATTTATTTTAGCATAGATTGGGATGCTTGTATTATTATTTTTTCTTTTGGAACAACAGGGGCCTAAGCCCAAATAACTAATTATTACACAGATAGGGATGCTTCTTAATATTAGTCATAATTTCCTAAAAGAATACAATATAGAAGGAAAGTTTCTCTTTAATGGCATTAAGCAAACCCTCTTAATTCCAAAGTTTCTCTTTGGAATTAATTAATGCATTTCAAGTAAAAAAAACTAAGTAGAACTGAAGATAGCATAATGTGGCATTTTTTTCCTTTGCTTAGTTGGCAAAATAGCAATTTGCTTTCTAATCACCTTGCGTTATGTATATACATAGATTATGGTCATCAATGTAGCGATTACTGTGGCTTTTCACATTTGATAAAACTATATTTAGAGTTATATACTAAGCCATGGTCAAGTAATCTATCTGTGTTTAAAATGCATTGACATAGTCAAAAGTAATTTAGTATTAAGGCTCCCTCAGAAGACTGAAACAAAAGCCAAACCATTGAATGAAATTTACTGACAAATTATTTGATTTTCACAACCAGTTCATACTGAAATGTTACAATCCTATGAAATAGGACTAGTAGTACAATCTAGTGCTAGTAATTGTGTCGTTTTAGTATTCCAAGGAGATGAGATCATGAAACTTAGTCCAATGAAATCGTAATGTGCTAATGTATCAAATAGTGATATTCACCTTAGTAGTATAATTAGTTATTTTATAAACAAAAATTAACATAATCCATTATTTTGGAAATATTTTTTTTATGGAAAGAAATGTGTCTTATCTTTGATTTCCTATTATAGAAGGAAAACAGGCGCCAACCCTCCCCCGATAAAAAATTATCATTAGTTTTTTATTGATTAATCATTGGGCAAAAAAATTACGCTTTTAAGTTCCATTTATTTTGCAAAAGCTGAATGTTTTGGAAAATACATTCCTAAAAGTGGCAGTTTGAAATAATTAATCAATAAAAACCTTTCATTAGATAATAATTTATCATGAATTTTTTTTTGTTTGCCTAATCAATAATATAAATGATTATTTAAAAAAAAATTAGAACCAGCGCAACAAAGGCATCCTTAAAGTATACTTTCTATTTAAAACTTAATCAAGAAATAAATTATTGTGGTCCAAAGGCAGCATCATCTCCACACCTAACGTGCACTCCAAGCGAGACGCGTGAAGCCGCAAATCAGAACGTGCCGACAGCGACCTCCATTGACACGTTCACGCCTGAACTTGCTCCCCAAGACAACACATTACGACAGTTTCCAATCGCTCGCAGTTTTAGTAGGTTTCCACAGCGTTCACACGGATTGCTTACCTACTTAGTAGCTAAGCCAAGCAGTTTGGCAGAGAAGAGGCGTGTGAAAAGATCGCCGTATTTGATGGGCTGCTACAAGCCGAACCACCGCCTACAGAACGTCTATAAATATAGGCCTCTCTTCCTCTCATCTCTCATCATTTAGACGGCTATTCCTGTATCAAGACTGAATCAGAGCCGGGGGGATATACTAAACAGAGGATGAAGATGAGAATGGCTCACGAGGGAGGGCATCATCACGGTCGACATTGTCATCATGGGATGGGTAAGGGAGGCAGACACGGGCATCATGGTGGGCATGGTCCCCACGTAGGAGGACTTGTCTTTGGGCATGGTCTCGGAGGACATGGGTGTCTTGGACATGGGCTTCATCTGAGGGGTGTTTTGGGGCATGGGGGTCATGGACATGGACATGGGCATCGTGTGAGGGTTCTTTTAGTCCATGGGCACGGACTTTCCAAACATGGTCATCATGGTCATTGCAAAGGTCATGGTCATGGTCACAAAGGGGGGCGCCATGCACATGGCCGCTGCGGGAAGCATCACATGTATATGGAGCAACCAGAACTGGAATCGGAACAGGGACAAGAGCAGCAACAGGAACAGGGAATCACGGCTGTGACGCCGACTCCGATATCCGAGCAGCTCGGTATTCTTGCTCTGACTGCTGACTAGAGGGGACGCTTGGAGTTGGGTCTTGAATAGTAGCGACGACATGTCGGCAATAAATGTCTTGGGGATTTCGTGTTGTGGCTCCTACCAATAATTAATATCAGTTGTCCTTTTGGGTGGTTTCGCTGGATGATCAGATTGGGTTGTTTGAAGTGTTGTAAAGGTCGATGGGTGATGTGGAGGTTCATGGAAGTTTCTCTGTACTGCTTGTGTACCAATATTATGCAATGGTACACTAAAAATTAGTGTGATGGTATCCGTCGTTTGAGGCTTCGGATCGAATGATTCCACATATTTTATGCAGAATATTTGAAGGTTCTGAATTAGAAATATTATGCTGCTAAGCTCTTCGAGAGCGCCATTGGCATGCATGAACAATTTGACCAGAACTAATTAAGAGATAAGGGCTTTAACACCAAACATGGCGGACGATGGCATGTGCTTTCCATCTCTGTCAATTAAGTAACTCCGGCAAAAGATTTGGCAACTCCGGGAAGCCAAATTGGCGATCAAGAAATCGAACATCTTCTACTACTTAAGCCCATAAACTTATTATTATGAAATTTTTTGCTAATGTACCAATTTAATGAGTCCTTAAGAAAAAGGAACAAGATTCACAGATGAAGTGTCAGCTAAATTGTTTGTAGTAGTTACACAATAAAGTGTGGCTTCACCTTGAGTCTTTTCCTGATCGAAAATGGAGGCAAAGACCGGCAAAGTTCATCATTCACCGGATTTCACTAAAAAGAAGACCTCACCAATGAATGGCAGATTTTAACTTGATGGGATCAGATAGCCCTTCAAACAGCCAATCAAACCTGCGCAGACCACTTACGGAGAGCCGAACTACGAAGCTTACTCATCGAGGGGCACGGAGGGGTCATTCGTTTCGCATTTTTCATCGGGTCTCGATAGAGAATAAAGGTCTTGAGCAAGCGATATCAAAAGTAAACTAAGAAACATTTTCCCTACATGCTCACCACTCGAAGTCGAACTTTCATTGCTTATTGTTGAAGATACCGTTGCCGATGTCGATTGATCCTAATTGACTCTTTGATTATAGGGAATATTTTATGTACATCTTTGGGATATTGTCTATATTTTTATTCCTTTATTATTTTAGACTCTCTGTATTATAAATAGATTGTAATTACATATTGAAAGGAATATAGAAAAGCAATACACAATTCTCCCAAATCCCAAGCTTTCTACTTTTCTGACATGGTATTAGAGCCTCCCACCTTGGCCTAGCTTCCGCAACGCCTTCTTAGGGAGAAATCATGTCAAAAACTGAAGATTCAACTTCCGGCGTTTCTGTGGGGATTGAGGGAAATCCACAAGTCATCCCTGCAGAACAACAGATAAATCCATCAGAAAGTCAAACAAGCCTCGTGCAGACTGCACAGCTCAACACAGGATTCAATCCTGGAAATCCCCCCACAGGACCATACGTTCAATGGGTACCTATATCAATCCAACCAAATCAAGGAGGTTCGACACAGAATTCACCTCAAATCAACCCCGGAAGGATCGGTGGGCTAGAGGAAAGCTCATCACACATACCTGGAGCGGGTCCTGGATACGGGGCGAACTGGTCCTTCCCGGGTCAGAGTGGTTCGGGTCCTGGGTATGGGGCGAATAATCCTTACCCGACCTACGGACCCGGTTTTTTTCCTTTTGCAGGTCTCGGCGGTCGACTGGAACCTGGAGACCCGCTGTACACCGCGACCGCCGACGGACCGGAGCTGCGCCTGATCTCTCAGCGACTGTCAGGACCGGAGAACTACTCTTTGTGGTCTCGCGAGCTCCGGCGAGCGCTTGTGACCAAAGATAAAGACGGCTTTTTGGACGGCACCGTCCCGATACCGTCCGATGAGCGGCTTGCACGACAATGGCGCAAGTGCAACCAACTTGTCCGGACCTGGGTTGGAAATTGTCTCACGGCGGAGGTTGCGGCCGGAGCACCACCGACTGAAGATGCAAACAAATTTTGGGAAAATTTAAGGGAAATGTATGGCAAGCTCGATAGAGCAAAAATTTTCACCCTAATGCAGGCATTATCAGACCTCAAGCAAGGAAATTTGTCGATCTCAGCAATCTACAACAAACTCGCTGCCCTATGGAATGAAATCGACATGACAGAGGAGAAATTAGAGGGACCCGAGGCGACCTTGGCTCAATACCGGGCCATGAGAGATCGGGAGAAGGTTACACGGTTCCTACTCGCGTTAAATGAAACCTACTTACCGTTTGAGCGGATCTTGGCCATGGATCCGGTCCCGCCGCTCGCCGCATATACCAACTTGCGGTTCAAGAAGAATCCCAGAGGGCCGGCGTTGTCCGAATATGTGAAGAGTGGCGCGCGTCGTTCTCGCGGCCAAGGCTTCGTCGGAGCAGCGGCTCGGGTCTTCAAGGTCCGGCCATGGAGGTTTTTCAAAAGGGCGGGACGCTAGGGTTTCGGGAGGAAGAAGATGAGGCCTTTATATATCTCAAATGGGCGGCCAGGATCATTTCGGGAGATCGGACGGCTCGGGCAACTCGCGCGGATTGAATGGCCGAGATCCAATCTTCGGATCCGACGGTGGAGGTAGCTCGCGCGGATTGAATGGCCGAGATCCAATCTTCGGATCCGACGGTGGAGGTTCTTTTGCGCGATCGGACGGCTCAAATTTCGCCCTTGCAGCACCACGATCGGACGGACCATCAGCGTCCGTTTTAAAGCGATCCAACGGCCCAAACTTTGCCATGTCTTCGACCAGAAATAGTTCAAACAAATGGAAAGGTAAATTTTGTGATTATTGCAAAAACCTTATCATACCAAAGAAAATTGTTGGAAATTGCATGGAAGACCGGGAGAGAAGAAGGAACGAGAATTTTCTATTGGAAATTCTATAGCAGCAAATGCTAAGGTGAATCAGCCCATCAGCAATGACCAACTCCAACAAATCATGAGGACTTTAAGCCAGATGGGCATTCAAGAAAAAATGCCTAGCTATGCAAGTATTTCTCATTGTTTGAACTGCAATATTTCGAGCAACGCATGGATTATTGATTCAGGTGCTAGTGACCATATAGTCTGTGATGAACGGTTCTTCTCCAAATTAGAAAAATCCTCAAATCACAATTCCGTTCGCCTCCCGAATGGTAGTGATATTTCAGTAGATAAAATTGGGGATGTTAAATTGAGCTCTACCATCACACTAAAAAATGTCCTCTTCATTCCAAATTTTCAGTTCAATCTCATTTATGTATCCAAGATTTGTCAAGACAATTTCTGTCAGGTCATTTTCGATTCTGACACTTGTCTCTTCCAGGGCCCCTTTGACTGGGACACTGATGGGCTCGGGTAGGAATTTCGAGGGACTTTATTTCTGGACGGCATTCCCAAAGAATTTTTCATTCAATAAGAGCATCTTATGTAATGCCAATCATAATAAAGATACCTTTTTATCTCATCAGCGTCTAGGCCACAGCGCCATTTTTCCTCATCCTAAGTGTCCTATATGCCCATTAGCTAAACAATCTAGAATGTCTTTTCCACAAAGTACATCGCGTGCTACTAGAGCCTTCTCTCTATTGCACATGGACATTTGGGGCCCATATCACACCCCTCATCGTGATGGGTCACGCTTCTTTCTTACTATTGTAGATGATAATACTCGAGCAACTTGGGTTTTTCTTATGCAATCCAAAGCCCAAGTTCTTTCACATCTCAAAAATTTCATTGTCCCGATAAAAATCAGTTTAACAAATCCCTACAACGGGTTCGTGCACGACAATGCACGAGAATTCTTTAATCATGAATGTTCTTCATTGTTCATTTCCCATGGCATTCTTCATGAAAGCTCCTGTGTTTATACTCCTCAACAAAATGGGATTGTAGAAAGGAAACACCGTCATTTGTTAGAAGTCGCTCGAGCTCTTAAATATCAAGCTTCAATTCCTGAAATTTTTTGGGGAGACTGTGTGGTCACAGCAGCATACCTGATCAATAGAATGCCATCTCGAATTTTGAGTGGAAAGACTCCATTCGAGTCATTGTTTGGAAAACGTCCGAACATTCGTCATCTTCGTGTTTTTGGATGCTTATGCTATGTCTCTACCACGGGCCCTCGGGACAAATTTGGTCCTCGTGCCCTTTCTTGTGTATTTATGGGATATCCTACCCTTCAAAAAGGATATTTGGTTCTTGATCCATCTACTGGCAGATTCTTTGTCAACAGAGATGTCACATTTCATGAAGATGTCTTCCCTTTCAAAGATAGGCTACCATCATATCAGCATGAAGATCCCCTGACATCTTCTCGTCCCTTTCTACATGAAGACGATCCTCCACAAGGATCAATGATGATGCTTCCACAAATGATATCTCCTACAAAAGCATCCTCAAGTATCGATGCACCTATCAGCCCAGATGGGGACAATGCAATTTCCAGTCTTCCTTCATCAAGTACACCTGAAGGACCTGATTTTTTGCAAGCCAATATTCCGGGGGATGATATCTCTACAACCTCACAAATTGATGTTCCATCTGAACCAACTAATCTTCGGCGATCAAGACGCACAGTCCGACCACCAACATGGACAGCGGATTACGTTTGTTCATCGTCAAAAAGGCGTGGTACACAATACCCCATCTCCTCTTATGTCAGTTTTGCTAATCTCTCTCTTGAACATAGATGCTGTGTTAGTAGAATTTCTGCACAGCAGGAACCTTCCTCTTATGATGAGGCTGCCAAGGATCCTCGTTGGCAATGAGCTATGAAAGATGAGTTACAAGCTCTCATCGAAAATGAGACTTGGGATATTGTTCATCTACCTCCCCATCGTCGACCCATAGGATGCAAATGGGTATACAAGATCAAATATAAAGCAGATGGATCCATTGAACGTTACAAGGCCAGATTGGTTGCGAAGGGATTCACACAGAAGGAAGGCTTTGACTATACGGAAACTTTCTCTCCGGTTGCCAAAGAAGTCACCATACGGTCTTTTCTTTCCATTGCTGCCATCCGTGACTGGCCCCTTCATCAAATGGACGTTCACAATGCTTTTTTACATGGAGATCTTGAAGAAGAGATTTATATGGATATTCCACCGGGATTTCACAAACAGGGGGAGGGGAGTGTGTGCCGTCTTCAGAAATCCCTATATGGACTCAAACAGGCTTCTCGTCAATGGTATGCCAAGTTCACCAATGCACTTACAACTGCAAAATTCCAGCAATCTAAGCATGACTATGCTTTATTCACATGGAAACAAGGTATGTCGTCAATCTATTTACTTATATACGTTGACGATATACTCATTATGGGAAACGATGCGCCTGCCATTGAGAGATTCAAGGAGTATTTACATTCTACATTTCATATTAAGGATTTGGGTTCTCCCAAATACTTTCTTGGGATAGAAATTGCACGGTCAAATAAAGGCATTTGTCTTAGCCAACGGAAATTTGTCTTAGAAATTGTGTCAGAAGCAGGTTTGTCAGGATCTAGGCCGGCTGTTATTCCAATCGATCAGAATATCAGATTAACGACAGCTGAATATGACAAAGGGTTGTCACCTGTAAACAAGGATCCTTTGCTTAAAGATCCTTCAGCTTATCAAAGACTTGTTGGAAAGCTTATTTATTTGACCATGACCAGGCCAGACATTTCTTATGCAGTTCAGATTCTTAGCCAGTTTATGCATGCTCCAAAACAGTCTCACATGAATGCAGCACAGAAAGTCATAAAATACTTAAAAGGGTGTCCTGGATTGGGAATATTGCTGTCTCGAGACAACAATTTGGAGATGACAGCATATTGTGACACAGATTACGCTACTTGTCCCATGAGTAGAAGATCGCCACAGGATTCTCGTATAAAAATTAGGGGATTCTCTCGATTTCATGGAAGACAAAGAAATAGTCAATCGTATCTTTATCATCCGCTGAGGCAGAATACCGAGCAATGGCGAAGACTAGCTGTGAGATAGTCTGGATAAGAGGCCTCCTTCAAGACCTTGGTGTACCGATAAGAGAGCCCACTGTCTTATTCTGTGATAATGATGCTGCAATTAAGCTTGCAATGAACCCAGTATTTCATGAAAGGACAAAGCATATAGAGGTTGATTGTCACTTCATTCGAGACAAGATCCAGAGTGGGGTGATTAGAACAAAAGAGATAAGAACAACAGAGCAACCTGCAGACATTTTTACCAAGGCTTTATGTCAGAGGCAACATTTGTATCTATTAAACAAGCTAGGCGTCTTCGATGTGTATAGACCGCCGAGCTTGAGGGGGAGTGTTGAAGATACCGTTGCCGATGTCGATTGATCCTAATTGACTCTTTGATTATAGGGAATATTTTATGTACATCTTTGGGATATTGTCTATATTTTTATTCCTTTATTATTTTAGACTCTCTGTATTATAAATAGATTGTAATTACATATTGAAAGGAATATAGAAAAGCAATATACAATTCTCCCAAATCCCAAGCTTTCTACTTTTCTGACACTTATTTCTTCTTATTAGATCATCAAAACCATTTCAAGAAGTGGAGGACTGTAGAGTATTCGCAAACTAACTTCACTACAACGTGAAGAATTATGGCACCACTTTTACAAGCCCAAAGCCCTATAAAGGCAGTTCATCTAAGGCAAGTCGTTTAAAGCACATCGTGTAAAAGCATTCTTCTTGTGAAGCCGTATAGCGCTATGACTAATTATATGCTTGGAAAAAAAAAAAAAAAGAGGGTTATGGATGGTTAAGGAAGCAAAAATAAGGCCAAGGCCCGTGGGCAAGAAAAAGCGAGTCGATCATGTGTCAAAGTTCCAACTGAGTTGAATTAGATGCCTTTGCTCATGCGGCCATACCTCCGCGGATCACCTGTTCATATTGGTCCATGCATTCAATCATATCTGGCATGCCATGCCTTTAATAGAGAGATTTAATTAATTGAATTGGCAAGAGAGACACCAAATCGAGGTACCGGACTGGGTGGGTTGAGATTCCCACAAATCACATTTTTGCATGACTAGATTGGAAACGATAAGGAGTTCTCCGCTTTCAAATTGTATGAGTTAGTTCAATCAATTTCAATCCTTAGAAAAGCAAAATCTATGCATCGTGATAAGGAGCTATGTTAACAACTATCAAAGTAGCCTCGAACAAGTTCATCCAATAAAGGATGAGAGACCCTGCACGACATTATGGCATGTTTACACACAAATCTTACAATTCTCTGAAATACAATTAGTAGTATGCTACGACATTAGTCATCCATGCTCAAAACAAATTTATTTTGGTTTTCATAAAAGTGTTTGTTTTTCTTTAAGTACTTACTATAGGAAGAAAACATGGCCCAATCATCTTGTGATTAAAATTGTCACTAATGTTTTAATTATCAAAATTAGCTTCATCAAATCAAGTATAATGTCATCGTGTTGTTTTGGCAAAAAGTTAAAGGGATAAGTGCAATGAAAGCACTAAAATTTGTTAAGAAAGTACAATTAAGTTCTAAAACTTGCAAAATGTACAATGAAATCCGCAAACTTGTCAAATTGGTTTAATTGAGTCTTAAAGTTAATATCGTCAAATTTAATAACAAAAGACGTGGTGCTGACGAGATGACTTTTAATCACTTTTCTCTCCTACGTGGCAAATAGTTTAAGGAAAAATATCCACGTCCACAAACAACGTCATTTTGGGCGTCCCTTTTTCTTCTTGATTGTCGCCTCTTCCCTCCCTGCCCCCACCACCCCAAACATCGTTTTGTTCTTCCTTCTTTGAACCGTAAGCCCCAAATTTTGCTGAAACATGTCTTTTTCTTCTTCCCAAATTGATGTCCTCTGAACCATAAGCGCAAACTTCGCTCTCTCTCTCTCTCTCTCTCTCTCTCTCTCTCTGTGAACGAAATTAAAGGGTGGCTTGACCCTGAGTCCTCTCTTGGTCGAGTCGGAGGTGGAGGCCAGTGAAGTTCCTCATTTACCGGTGGTGTCTTCAGAGAAAAGAAGGCCTCGCCAATGAATGGTGATCGGATTAGATTACTTTCAGGAAATCGACCATATCTTGGCAGACCGACCAACGAAGAGCTGAATTACGAAGCTTACTCATCAGAGGGCAGTGGGGGTTTATGCATTTCATAATTTTAGTGTCTCAGAAGAAATTAAAGGTCTTGAGCGATGGTAATCATGGGACTATTTTTTTTTTTTTTAAAGTGAGGCGATAGCAATAATAAATTAGAAATAGATAAATAATTAATAATCTTTAATTTACTGTGAGAATAAAAGTTTATTTTGGACCATAAAAAATCAAATCATAAATAATTATAAATTATTGTGGGACTCACTTATTCAATAATTTGTAACTTACAATAAACTATTATTCTCACGGTACCTCAATAACTATTATGCTAGTAAAGCTCAATAAAATAAACTCGTTTCATCTAAGGTGAAATACAATTGCAGGGGCCTAATTCAAATCCCTCAAGTAAAGTAAGAAATTTTCGCCTACCAAGTTTGCCACCTAAAGTCGACTTTCTTGGATTAGATCTTCATAATCATTTCGACAAGTGGAAAACTACGGTGCATTTACAAACTGACTTCACTAAGACGTGATGAATTATTGCACCAGTAGGAATGGAAGCCTAAAGCTGTACTAAGGCAGTTCGTCTTAGTCGAGTCGTTTAAAGCACCTCGCGTAAAAGTCTTCATGTGAAGACGTCTAGCACCATGGCTAACTATATATGCTTAGAAGAAGGGTTGTGGGTGGTGAAGGAAGCAAAAATAAGGTCAAGGCTAGCCGGCAAGGAAAGGCAAGTTGATCGCCATGTTAAAGCTCCCCTCAGGTATACTTGAATGCCTTTGCTCATGAGGCTACCTCTCCCTCCGCCGTGGATCACCTGTTCATGCCGGCCCTTTCATTTTGTCATATCTAGCATGCCATGCCCTTATGGAGAGAATTAATTGACTGAAATGCCAAGAGGGACAACCAAAGCAGGAAGCGGTGTTGGTTGAGATTCCCACATAGCACATATTAAAAGGATCGAATTGGAAAGGATAAGGAGTTCTTTGATTTTAAATTGCAATAGCTAGTTTGATCAATTCCAATCCTTACAAAATTAACGATTCTGCATCGCCATCAAGAGTCATGTCAACAAGTATCAAAGTAGCCCAAAACAAGTTCATCCAAGGAAGGATTTTAGAAAGGATGAGAGACTCTGTTTGACAATATGGCATGGTTACACTTCATACCGTCTTCGAGAGCTAGAGGCACTCATTTGAAGGCATTGAATTGATAAGGCTAACACAGCAATAAAAAAGGAGTAAATTGCTCGTTTTAGGAAAAACTTCTTTGCCAAAGAATTGCAAATAATCTTTTGTAGAATGAAAAATAGTTGTGGATACAAATGTTTCTATAAAGCAGCAAATAACAATCTAAGAGAGAAAATTTTGCAAACAAATGTATAGTGATTCACCTTTTTATTAGGCCTACGTCCATTCTCCCATAATAACAGCCACTAATAATTTCTTTAGATGAAAATCCTTCACCACTATAATCTGTCTTTGAATCATAGAGGCAAGGATTTCAAGCACTTTAGCTTTCGAAAGCCACTGCTTCTATGGAAAAACTTAATGGATTACACCACAAGTATCTTCCTCTGTAAAGATTACAAGAACCACAACCCTTACCAAGAATACCAACTTGAAAATAAGCAGTTTTTCACAAGTATAAGTACGAGAGTATTCAAAAACAGAGAAAAAGAAATTCTGATTTCTGTCCAAGTCCTCAGCAATCCTTGATCACCTTAAGAGCCTTCCAATCTTTAAATTAATCGTGTGAAACCACCTCTAGGTAAAAAAGCCATTAGCAGACCTACAAACTACATGTCAAGTTAGTTTTTCCCAAGCAAAGGAGAAGATTTTCACAAAGGAAGGCCTTTGCTTGTGCCAGCTGTCTGATTCTTCGACTTCTTGCATGAAAGAGGAAACGTTGCTCCGATTTTTTTCAGGTTGTTTCTGTGGGATCTAGACCTTGAAAGTAGCTGCTACGCGTCAATTTGATTTGAATCAAATTGGAAAACGTCTTCTTATTCAAGGTTGTAAAAGCACGCGACATATCTTCTACTTCGTCAGAGCCGCTTTTGCACAAGGTCCTTCTAGTCTTTTCAAGCGCCATGGTAAACTAAGGGTGCGCATGGTAAACTTCCCCAGCCCAACAATTTCTATTCTTCTCTTCCCCAGAACAAAAAAAGAATAAAAACCTGTTTGATAACGGCAAGTTAGTTTTTTGTTCCCAGGAACAAAAAGTTAGTCCAGAATGGTTTTGGAATAATGATAAGTAAAAAAAAGTTGTTTCTTGTTCTCGGGAACAAGTTTAAGAAATAAGTGATTTTTTTTTTTTTATTCTTCTCTTGTTGACCGCCATTGACCGCCCTTGACTGCCGCTCGCCGTGGCCCGCCGCCACGGCTGCCGTCGTTGGCCGACCGCCGCCGCCGCCGCCGCACGTCGCCGCCAGCCAACCGTTGCCGCCGCCGCTGGACGACCGCCACCAGTCGCCGAAGGCCAACCAACCGACGGTGGCGTCCGGCGGTGGCGGCGGTCTACAGGCAAAAAACAAAAAACAAATAGATATAAAAAGAAACTATTTTTTACCAAACGCATTTCTATTATTTTTCTATTTCTAGAGTAAAAATTTTGTGTAGTTACCAAACGGATTTTTTTACATAGAAATTGTTCCCCAGAATAGAAATAGAAAAGAACTATTTCTGAAAAAAAAAATTGTTCCCCGGCCAAGAAATGTTACCATGCGCAGCCTAAGTGTTCAACTTCTTCATTATGGTATTCCAAGCGTATTGGTATCTCCTAGTTTTGCATAATAGTTTTGAGTGACATGGTCATCCTTCTTCCTAAAGGGCATAGCCTCAAACTGTACAAAAAAATCCAACTTTCAAAAGTTTTCGTCGATATTGATATCATTTTATTGGCTGCTAACTGAAAAAAGAAATTAAAAAAAGGGAAGGAAATTAGTGAGCAATCACAACTTAATGAGTAGTGCATAGTTTTTCTAAGCAGATCAAGCACCCATTATGCATGTTTATAAAGCCATACTAAAACTCATTCATTTTAAATCCATGATATAGCATGTGTACGAGCTCAAAACGACTTCTATCTTTTTAACAAATTTTTATACAAATCGAAAATACTCATAATATCGGTAATAGGTAATACCAAAACAAAAAATCAATGGTCCATTCTATTGATCAATCTCATTAACTTACAAATCAATAGCCTACTCCATTGATTAATCCTATCAGTTCAAACGTCGATAATCCATTTCATCAACTAATCTAATGCTTAATATCTACATATAATCATGCTTAACACCCGTGACAAAGACAACCAAGTTCACCCCCCTTCCCCCCCTTAGCTAGGTCTACCACCCATATTAGCTGGTGGTTCGACCTAGAAAGACGTCTTGATAGCAATATGCATACCCCTTCCTCAATGAGTTCTAATTATAGTGACATGATCTTAAACCTATTATCCAACAATCCCACAATCAAAACCATAACTCATCTTGTTAACCAGTTTCGCATACCCAATCAAATCAATTTTTGGTAACTCAATTTATCAAATATAATGCATTTCACAAATCCATGCAAATGACATTTCATAAATCATACTCAAAGTCAAGAGTTTTTGGTAATTCTTTTATCAAAAAGTTTCGCAAACCAATTTATATATATATATATTCAACCCCTTTCATCAAACTAAATCTACATTTCACAAGACCTTTCTCGCCCCATTTTGGAATTCATTTTGTAAGTCAATGATGTTTCGAATCGACTTTTCTAAAACATGCCTCAAACCTATCATAAATAACCGAAAAGTACTAAATGTCCAATCAAAATTTTTATGCAAAAAAATATGATTTTCTTATTTCAATATATATATAATCATTATAACTTTAAGACATGATTTTTACATATTTATAGAAGAGATAGCATCACTTGGAAAAGCTTAGCACCAACTTATGAAAATCACTCAAGCCGACACACTTATATTCCCACCAATTAACCGAAAAAAATGATATCAAAATTCTAGTAAAACACTACTCAAATGAATGACTTGAGTAACCACGCTCACTCATCATTGAATCCACTCCTGCGTGCTGATGAAGAGACTAGTATATAATGGACATTCATCATTTCTATTAAATGCATTGTCCGTTAAGCATAACTCACGCACGAAAGTTTAGAATTTTGTTTTGATCAACTTGTATTTTGGAATTTATTTTCGTTAAACCCCATAACTCCATAATGCCCTAGCTCGACAATTCCTCAATCGAATCTCATAGTTCAAAATTGATATGTTCAAATTTGTGCCCTAATTCAAAAAATTACTCTAATTTGTCAAGTAATGGGCTTGAATACTTAACGAGGCGTTGCAATTCACAGCTAATTTGACTTGTCAGAACGTCCGGATCCACACTACGCGCGACACTCTCTCTCTCTCCCCTTTCCCTGTTTTTCTTCTTCGTGGTCGAGCTTCTCTATCTCTTTTTTTTTTTTTTTTTTTCCCTGTTGTCCGCTGCCCTCAATGCTTTACGCGCATCATATGGGAAGGAAAATGAAGATGGGCTGAGTTTTTTTATTAAAGACATGGGCCTGGTCTTGATGGGCCCATTTAGTGCAAGTTCACCTTCTCCACAGTTTTGTGTATAAATAAATTGTGCAAAAAGTAAATTAAAATAAGCTATGGATTGCTTCAAACTGCGCAATCTTATATTTAGTTGTCCTCCCCTTCTCCGCCCTAAGTCAAGCGAGCAAGGTCATCAATGTGGTGATTATTGTGGCCTTTTCCATTTCATAAAAGTCGATTTACAGTTAGATACTAAGCAATCAATCATATAATCTATCTATGGGCAAGGTGCATTGACATAGTCAAAAGTTACTTGGTAAGGCTGCCTCAAAAGATTAGAAAAGAAAAAAGCCAAACTGTTGATATATACTTACAAGTAATTTTATTTCACAACCGAAGTTTAAATCCAAATCTTACAATTCTATGAGATACAATTAGTAATACAATCTCGTAATAGCATTAGAAGGAGATGAGATTGTGAAGCTTACTCCAATGAAATCATAAGGTGTTAATGCATTGAATAGAGAGAGATTTAGCTCAACAATATGAAGTTACAACACTCCGTAGCTCTAACTTCTAATCAGTTTATAATCATTTTGATTGCATTGAAGGGTACGCCTAATAAAATCAAATAAAGGGTCAATAAAATAAGCACAAAAAGAAATCAGATCCAGAGGAGCAAGCCTCCACCACTACAATCACTTCTCTTTTTGTGGCCCAGAGGAGCAAGCCAGAACCGTCCAGCCGCAAAATGAGGAGGTGCCGACATCCCCCGTCCCCATCTCTGGTCCTATATCTCCACGCAGAGAATGCGGCCTCCATTAATTCATTCACGCGTGAACTTGCTCCCCAAGGCAACACATGACGAAATTTTCCGTGTTCATGGTTGAAAAGTATTCATCCACCGCGTTCACACGGATTGTTAGCGAAGCCAAGAAATTTGGCAGAGAAGAGGCGTGTGAAAAGATTGCCGAAATCATTAGTGCTACGGTTAAAACCACCGCCTCTAAACCTCTATATAAGTAAGGCCCTCTCTTCCTTTCATCTCCATCAACCAGAGAACTATTCCTCTGTCAAGATTGAAACGGAGTTGGGGGATAGACTAAACAGAGGATGAAAATGGGAATGGCTCACGAGGGAAGGCATCATCACGGTCGACAACAACATCATGGCATGGGTAACAGAGGCCGACATGGGCATCATGGCGGCCATGGTCGCCAAGTGGGAGAACTTCTCTGCGGGAATGGTTTTGGAGGAGAAAGGGGTCATGGACATGGGCCTCATCTGAGGGGTGTGTTAGGACATGGGGGTCATGGTCATGGTCATGGTCATGGTCATGGGCCTCATCTGAGGGGTGTGTTAGGACATGGGGGTCATGGTCATGGTCATGGTCATGGTCATGGACACGGACATGGGCATCATCTGAGGGGTCTTTTAGTCCATGGGGGACATGGACATAGACACGGACGCGGGCATCATCTGAGGGGTCTTTTAGGACATGGGCATGGACCTGCCATACATGGTCACCATGGTCATCGCCATGGTCACGGTCATGGTCACAAAGGGAGGCACCATGCGCATGGCGGATGCGGGAGGCGTCATCCTAGTATGGTGCAACCAGAACAGGAGCAGGAAGTCGCGGCTGCGCCCCCCACTCCGATAACCGAGCAACTCGGCACTCTTGCTGTGACTGCAGATTAGAGAGGACGCTTGAAATTGGGGCTTGAACAATAACGACGCCGTGTCAGGAATATTGTGTCTTGGGGATTTCTATTTATTGGATCCTACCAGTTTTATCTTTTTGGGTAATTTCGTTGGATGATCAGCAGTGGCTGATGTGTTGCAGAGGTTAAAGAAAGTTTCCTTGTACTGTTTGTGTACGCTGAGGCGTCGGATCAGACAGATGATTTCCGTATGTGTTATTCAGATCTGAAGGTTTTAAACCAAAAATGATATATATTACTGAGCTCATCGAGGGCACCATCGGCATGCGTGAACAATTTACCAGATCCAATTTAGAGATAAAGGGCTTTGACAGCACCCATCGCCGACAATGGCATATGCTTTCTTTCTCATTCAAGTAACTGCAGCAACCCAAATTGGCGATCAAGAAAACAAAACATCTCCCAACGATTAAGCTTTTTTTCGATTACGATAGAATTTATGGCTTAAGCCAGAAAAGAAGGCGGCCTCGCCCAACCAACAATAGGTTTGGATGAATACTCAATCATATATAGGGAAAGAGCATGCGCACTAGCACGCTATCTATGGCTTATGAAGTTGATCGGATCAAATAGCCATTTAACTAACCAAACCAAACTAGGAGCAAACCTTTTTTTTTTTCCCGATGACCTGGACTCCTGCACCGGCCGCACTATAAGGGTCTGACCGGTCAGGCACCAACCGGAGGAGAGCTAGCCTGGCCCTATAGACTGGCCTACATCTAAGTCGAGGATATTGTAAGATGGAGGGCAGAGGGACTTGAACTTGGGATCAATCACCCACCGCCCAAGCCCTTACCACTCCACCAACCCCTTGGAGACAAACTAGGCGCATACTTACCAACGAATTGCTGGCCTACGGAACTCATCAAGGAGAAGTAGGGGTTTATGCATCCGCGTCACTTAGTATTTCTTTCGGCTAGGGATTGCTACTAGGAGTGATATCACACAAGATAGAGAATGATGGATTAGTGGACCGATTGAGTGACTGAGAAGTGGTACTCATTAACCGATCATGTCAAAATCTCCAAAAGCCCTTACTATACAAGGGTAAGAGAAATCTCTTATAAACGATAAAACAAGAACAATTTTACATCATATCTAAGGGATTTCTTGATTTGGGCCAAAGAATCAATATTACTCGATCATTATCATACTAATTGATTATGCGAAAATAAAATAAAATAAAATAAGCTATTGGTTGCTTCGAACTGTCCTGCAATCTTATATTTTAGTTCTCCTCTCCTTCCCCGGCCTAAGCCAAGCGAGTAAGGTTATAAAAATCTAGTGATTTTTGCATTTCATAAAAGTTTATTTACAGTTAGATACTAAGCCGTCGTCAAGTAATCTGTCTATGGGTCAAGTGCCTTGGCATAGTTAAAGTAATTTAGTAGCAAGGCTCTCTCAAAAGACCAGAACAAAAGCCAAACCATTAAAGCTCACCAACAAATAATTTGATTTTCACAACCGAAGTTCCTACACAAATGTTACCATCGTATGAAATACGATAAGTAGTACAATATTGTATTACTAATGGTCGTTTTAGCATTCAAAGGGGATAAAGTTTGTGATACTTATTCCAATGAATTAGTAAGTGTTTGCACCAAAAAATGGATAGGTTGACGATATGAGTAGACATGTGATTGAAGTGTTATTATCAAACACGAGATTCATCATCAACGATCAAGATTGGTGTCAATATTGGCAACCGTTGATGATTGTTATCAATCAGTTGTTGATATATGACAACTTGTAGTTAACAATGATCGACAATGGATAGCAAGATCAATAAAATTGTCAAGGTACAAGAAAAAAGCTAAACACAGAAAGGGTCGCAAGGCACTGTTACAAGTTTGAAACCACTAAGAACAAAGTAATGAAGGTCATGGAGCAACTTGCACGTGTTTTGTAGGAACAACTGCCTAAAGGCAATATTGTGGTATCACAAGAGTATGAGCACAAAGTTTTCGCGAGTAAAGGAATGTGGCACAATTGCAGGAGAATTGCTCAGAGACGGTTATGACACAACCACTATAAATACCATCATTAGTCTATTGAAGAGCCCTCGTATAAATCAAACAAATTTACTATCTATTAGTTATCTTTACTTTTATGCACTATACTTATCTTTTAGATTCATGGCGTCAATTAAATTCCGACATATTCTTAGCAGTAGTTCTTAGATCCGCATCATCGATCAAATTCTGGTGTATATCTTTATCATAGGTGTCACGCCATCGATTACATTCTAACCTAACATTTTTGAGTTCTCAAGTTTTGTCATCAATCAAATTTCAACATAATTTGTTTACATTCAATTTCATTATGGAGTCAATATTTTCTAGGGCTTGTAATAAAATAAATTTCAGCACGATTTGTGTTCATATAATTTTGTTTGAAGTAAAGTTGTTGATTTCTTGGTTACATGTGATATCCTATTCAGAGTCGGCGCAGAACTTATTCCCTTCAAATAAATATCAAAGAACGACTTTTGGTGAAAGGTATATGATAACAGGATAAATTCCAGCGAAATAGTAAGGTGTCAATGCATTGAATAGTGACATTTAGCTCGATGATATGAATATTTATTTCAAAAAACAGAAAGTAACATAATTCATAATTTATAGAAAAATGAGTTTATCTTTGATTTCTTATTATAGGAGGAAAATATGATGCCGATTTTTTCAGTAAAAAAATTTGTAATTAGTGTTATAATAATTAAAATCTTCTTAATTAAACCAATAATTGTGTCATAGTGTTGTTTTGGCAAAAAAACAGTTACATTGTAAACATAAGCATAGTTTCTCTTTAAAATGCTTTCAAGAAACAAATATATTGCTTATTATTATTATTATTATTATTATTATTATTATTATTATTATTATTATTATTATTATTATTATTATTGGTGGTAGCTCTAAGTTCTAACCGGTTGATAATTATTTTAACTGCAGTGAAGGATACACCTAATAAAATCAAACATATGGTCAATAAAATAAGCACAAAAAGAAATCAGATGCACATAGGTGGTCCCCAATTTAGTCGGTTGTCTTTTTCTGGCGCAAAGGAGCAAAAGTATCCGCTCATCTAACGTGCACGCCAAGCCCGAAATGTGGAGCCGCAAATCAGAACGCGTCGACATCACCGGAGACCTCCCTTACTTTTATTCAGGCGGGAACTTGCTCCCCAAAACAACATCCGACGACATTTTTCCATCGTTCCTAGTTTTCAAGAACGTTGACGCGCATTGCTTGAATACTTAGTAGCTAAGAGGCGTGTGAAAAGCTATGTAACACCGATGCTCTTCGGGGCCTTCGTGTCTTGTTCGACAATTCGACACGTGTCCAACATGCTTCAACATGTTCCAACACACAATCAATTAGTATCGGAAAATCCGACACGTGGTCAATTGACATGCTCCGACATGCGAGTCCGAATTCCGACACATACAAAGCTAATTCTAAAAAAATTTAATATTTAAGGGGTCAAAATATAAATATATGAAAAAAAAAAAGTAGGGATCCAGGTGCCTCTACCACCATTGGAGGGAGGGGGCCGTCAACCTAGCCAGTTGTAGGTGGCAATGAGGGAGCGGCCTTCATCGGCCCAGGTGAGGCCATCGCCGACTAGGCAAGGACCAGAGAGGCTCACCCAGATCTGGGCAATGTTGTGCCCTCGCTCGAGCCTAACAAGGGTCGCCAACCCTTGCCTAAGGCTAGTGAGGCCTCGCCTAGGGTTGGGGAGGCTCGCTGGCCATAAGCAAGGGCCTACATCGCCCAAATCTTGGCAAGCTTCGCTCAAGCCTCGCCTAGGCTGGCAAGGGCCGCCCACCCTTTGCCACCTAGGGCCGGCAACCTCGTCGACCCTCTCCGACGATGGTAGCGGCATGTCCAGCCACCCATGGCCCTACCTCTTTTTTTTTTCATGACCTTGCCTTTTTTGTCTTCTTTTTTTTTTTTCCAATTTTTTCTTTTAGAATTATTCCTAGCCACCCACCTGCCTTTTTTTTCTTTCACAACCTTGCCTTTTTTTCTAGTTTTTTTTGGGAATTATTTTTATTTTTTTTCAAGTTTTTTTTGCTATTTTTTAAATAAGATTTAAAGAAAAAGTAATAAAAAATTATCACGTAGGATAAATAAATTAATTTAAAATTACTACTTCAGCATTTTCGATCAAACAAATTAACTGTGTTGACGGAAGGACTTGATTGCACCAATTTGATAAATTTTAGGACTCAATTACACTTTTGTAATAAGTTTTAAGACCTATAGTGCATGTATCCCTAAATTTGATAGTAAAACCTGGATTACTTTTTTTTTCTCCAAATTTTGTGGACTATTGCAATGTGATATAGTTGAATTTGTCAAATTAAAATAATGAATTATATTAACAAATGTTGGATTAATGTTTTTAGTATAAATTAATTCTAGGCTCTTATTATTATTATTTATTTATTTAAGCATTTATATATAAAAATATATTTAATAAACAACATGTCAAAATTCTCTAGTTTTTTAGAAATGACGTGTTGGTGTATCCTGTCGTGTCCCGTGTCCGTATCGGTCCTAAATAAGTGAAAATATGACCAAAGTTGATAGACTACTACAACTAAACCACCACCTAGTGAACCTTATTATTTCTTTACTTCGGTTTTAAATACCTTAAAGGCATCTAATGCTTTGTGCTTATTACGAAGTAAGTAAAGATACATGAATCATGAATAATAATTTATGAAAGAGATTAAGTATCTATGACCATTTGAACTCATATCTGGACTAAATATATCTATATGTATGATTTCTAATATTTTTGTACTCCTTTTGGCACATTTCTTTGACTTGTTGGTATGCTTTCCCCTTATGTAGTCCACGCAAGGGTCATAATTAGTAAAATTTAGAGTACTAAGTACTTCATCATTTACTAATCGCTTAATTCTATCGATGAAGACATGTCTTAATCTCCGATGCCACAACATAGAGAAATCCTCATTCACAACACATCGCTTTATGCCAGCATTATTGTGAACGTTTATCACATTATAAATGGCATTGTCTTATAAATTAACTTAAAAGAGACCATCAAACAAAATATCACTCCCAACAATTTTAGATTTATATAATAAACTGAATGTTAAACTTGAAAATTCAAAAGAGTATATTAAAGGTACAAGTCTTGAAACTGAAATTAAATTCCTAGAGAAACTAGGAATATAAAAGATCCTTTCTAAATTTAAAACAAAGCCACTAGTGAGAACTAATTTACATATCCCAATATTTTCCACATGTGAGTGCATCTCGTTTCCTGAATAAATGTTTTGTTCACTTCCCGCTAGTTCTGAAAACCTTATAAGGAATTTGAAATGTAGATTGTAGAACCATAATCAATCCACCAAGTGTTATGACCCACATCAACCATATTAGATTTATACCAAACACATGAGAGTAGGTTACCTTTCTTCCTAAGCTGGGCCTTAAATTTGGCACAATCCTCCTTCATATGCCCCTTCTTTTTATAGAAGAAACACTTGAATTCTTTCTTAATGCCCAGCTTGGGAAGATAAAGGCATTTTACCTTTTCCTTTTTGCTTGCCTTGCCATTATACTTATCCTGTGTTGCCATATGAACACTTTCTCCTTTCTCCATTAGCAATCTCTCTTCCTCTTGAACACACATGGTCATAAGTTTGTTGATTGACCATTTAGTGTTATTTCTATCGTAAGAGATCTCGAAATAAGCATACTCTTGTGGGAGAGTGTTCAAGATATGGTATACAAGAAAGGATACTAATATCCCAACCTCAAGATTTTTCAGCTAGCTGCAATATCTCTCATTTTTATGATGTGCTCACGTACACCTCTTGGCTTTAACTCTGAGAACTTCATAATCAGGGTCATGGCATGTGCCTTTTCTAAAGACTCAAATTGTGTATCAATAACCTCCAGCAATTCATTGGCATTGTTATGCTAAATGACTGAACCCTTAATACTAGCAGTGAGTTTTATCTTTATGTACATCACACTAAAACAATTGGACCGCTTAAAGAGTATACTCAACTCGAGTGCTATCCTTAGTAGGTTCACATGGTTCGTCTAACCGTAGAGCATAATCAAGATCCATGCACCCAATTGAATAAGAATTAATTCCCTCCATTCTTTTTCGTTATTTCCATTAAACTCGAGAACAATTATACCAAAACTAATTGTAGGTAGTAAGACTGCATCATAATCAAAGTAAAACTTATGTATTAATACATTTGAGACAAATAAACTTAAATCATATTTTACCAATGTAAATATTCTATAAAATATGAATCACATAATATCAAAAACTGCATGTGGGCTAAGTTTCTAATTTAAATAGATTCATAATTACTTCACGATGAAACTATCAAAATTATATTCCATTCCTTGATCCTTGCGGGTAAATTAAGAAAGATAAAATAATATTTCATCATAATTAATCACATTAAAATATTGAAAATTCATGTGGGATAAAATTCATAATATTAATGTGACTAATCACAATCAATGTCCTTTTGATTGTATGTGATCCATAAGCTCTTAATATATATAATTTAATATAATCAAAGATGTTGTGGCTAATCTTCAATTAATTAAATATATATGGATAACTAGACATTTAATTTTACTAGAAAATATTCAAAAATTACATGTAAGGGAAAAGCAGTAAAATCACGTGTAAAAATGGTTAAAACTGTAATTTTAACCGCAAAGACAGAATTGGAATTTCACTTGTAAGGGTAAAATGGGAATTTTATGCCCAAAAGGGCAAAACCGTAAATTTCCACGCCCAACGGGAGCAAATCGGAATTTTAGGCGGCCAGGGTAGAACCGTAATTTTACTTAATGGGGAGAGGCAAGATCAGAATTTTACGCAAGTAAGAGTAGAATCAGAATTCTGCAATATGTAGAAGGGCATAAAGAAGAAACCACGACACGCGTTAATTTGTGGCTCTTAGGCATGTGCATTGCATGCGCCCGCCGCTCCCCTCTCAAGTGCGAGCGTTGCAGCCGCAGACCCATGGGCGCGTGCGCCCCTCCATGCTCTCGAGCACGTGCGAGGCCTTCTTTCCACAATTTTTGTTAATCCGCCACCTGGATCTTCTTCCACAGCCCATATCCAACCAAATTGATCAATGGGTTTCGAGGACAATGCTGGGACAAATGTATAGCTCTAAGATTCAGCAAAAACAACCTATAAATTGACCAGAATTAAACCTAAAATAATCTGCCCTAAAATCTTAACCACCAAAAATTTCATCGCTCGATTAACTTCCACCAAAAATTTCATCGCTCGATTAACTTCCGACGATCAGTAATATGCTGAATAATCTTAATGGTTTTCTACCTAATGGTGGTATGACCATGCAAATCCGTTATCGCGTGATGGGTTGCCCGAATTTGACAAGAATTTGAAATTATGTTCCAAGCCACCAAAGATCCGAATTTTACCCATACAAAATTCAGTGAAACTGTACAAAAATTCCCAAATTTTCACCAAGGCAGAGATTATAAACATGCTTTGATACGAATTGTAAGATTAAATCTAAATAAAACTTGATGATCCCGATCTATTATTCACAATCAAATACATGCATAATTTGGGATTGATTTGCAGAAACAATTTTACATACCTCCAGCCATTGATGAAAATCTGCAAATACGGAAAATCTCAAATGCTTATCCGAATGCATGGAGCATGATCGATATGTGAATATGGAATCACCAGATCTATATATCATGTTCCACTAGTCAATATCTCTCAAACGTGATTGTGTGTTTTCTATAGTGATTGGGGCTTGGACTACACAACTTGACGTTTTATTTTGTTTCTTATGTTACCGATGTCTTCCATCAAGATCGTTATGGTAACATATTAACAGACAAATATCACGTAATAAACGCAGGTAATAAATTGGACAATAAATTGAAATTAATTGGGAAATACAATACTGAGATCACATTTGAAATGATAAAATATTATAACAAGGGGTCATGGGTGTTATGGACATGGACATGGGCATCATCTGAGGGGTCTTTTCATTTATGGGAGTGGACCTATCAAACATGGTCATCGCCATGGTCACGGTCATGGTCACAAAGGGAGGCACCATGTGCACGGCCAGTGCCGGAGGCATCATAACTGCATATGATGCAACAAGAACAAGAATAGGAACGGGAATCGAAAGTCGCGACTGCAATGCCGACTTTGATAACAGAGCAACTCGGTACCCTTGCTTTGGCTGCTGAGCAAAGAGAGGAAATTTGGAGTTGGGTCTTCAACAATAACGACGACGTGTCAGCCATAAACGTGTCTTGGGGATTTCATGTTTTGGCTCTTACCAATGACAAATGCCGGTTTTATCTTTTGCGTTGTTTCGCTGGATGAACAACTTCAGTTGCTTGAAGTGACGTGGAGGTTGATGGAAGTTTCTCTATACTGTTTGTGTACCAATATTATGGGATGGACCCAAACAAGTCCTTAGAAGACTTAAGGGGAAGAAACAGGTAGGAGATCCCCCCTAGGATAAGAGACCCCATAATGTCACCCCCGTATTTCCTCTTTGTCAAGAAGACAAAGATAGACAAAGAATTAAGGGGCCTCACGATAGTGAAGGTTGGCTACCGCCGGGTAGGCGGATATAGTAGTCTCCCACACCTAGGGTGAGTGAAGGTGGGTGAAAGGCCCACTACTAAGTTAGCACGCCTTACGGCACTACTTGAAGTGTTGTGGAGGTTGATGGAAGTTTCTCTATACTGTTTGTGTACCAATATTATAGGATGGTACACTAAAATTAATGTGATGGTATTTGTTGTTCGAGGTGTCCGATCAAATGATTCCATACATTTTAAGCAGAAGATTTGAAGGTTTTGAAGAAGAGATGATATGTTGCTGAGCTCATTGAGAGCACTATTGGCGTGCGTGAACAAATTGAGTAGAATTAAGTGAGAGATAAGGGCTTTAAGAGCAACCATCGCTGACAAGGGCATATGCTTTCCATCTTTGTCATTCAAGCAACTTCGGCAAATGTTTGGTAACTCTGGCAACCCAAGGTGGCAATCAAGTTGAAGACTTCTACTGGTTAAGCCCAAAAACTTATTATTATGAAATCTTTTGCTAATGTATCAGTTTGATTAATCCGCAAGAAAAAGGAGCAAGATTTATAGATAAAGTATCAGCTCATTAAAATTACACAATAAAGTGCGGCTACGGAATATTCTTGTGAATTATGACCAATACCAAGTATATGAGCATTGATTTCAAATCCAGTGGTTAATCGTATTCTAGCAACTTTTTGTAAGGCAGAGTTTGGTTTTTTTTGGGTGATAGTGGAAAAGTTGACATATAAGTCATCTTTATTGCCACTCTATAGCATTGTACATGAGATTTTCGCCTCATATGGCTCCTTGTTCAATTCTTTGAAGTCATTGCGTTCTTTTCCTTATTCGAGAATCTCCTCCCTTCTTTCACTCCATCCTAAAGAGTAATTAAGAGCAATTCAGTTACGTTTTCATACTCTAATTAAACACTTTCCATTTTGGATTTTTCCCAAAGGAGAAGATCCTTCTTTTTACTAGACATTTGTGGATCCAATCACAATCTTATAATAAGAACAAGAGATCTTTCTCAATCAACCTCCTTGCCCCTCATTCTTCGAGAATTAGAAAGATCCATTTCAAGTTTGAATTTGTTCATTCGAAATCTGGGTTCTTCTAATTCATTTTTATTTACTTATTTTTTTACTCTCTTCTTGAGTTCTCTCCTGATTGGGTTGGAGGCGAAGACTGGCAACATTAATCATTTACTTGTTTTCACAAAAAAAATAAAAAATGAAGGCCTCGCCAATGAGTGGCAGTTTTTAATTTGATCGGATTAGATAGCCCTTTAAGTACAATCAAACTTAGGCAAAAATACTAACGAAGAGCTAATTACGAAGCTTCATCATCAAGGGGCACGAAGGGGTTATTCATTTCACATTTTTCATTAATTCTCGACAGAAATCAAAGATCTTGAGCAATCGATATCATGAAAAAACTGAAAAAAAAATAAAATTGCCTACATAATCAACACCCGAAGTCGAACTTTCTTTGGTTATTTTCTCTTACTAGATCATCATAACCATGGCAAGAAGTGGAGAACTACAGAGTACCTGCAAACTAATTTCACTACCACGTGATGAATTATTGCCCACTTGGAATGGAAGCCCAAAGCCCTATAAAGGCAATTTGTCCAAGGCAAGTCGTTTAAAGCATCCCGTGTAAAAGCATCCTTTTTATGAAGCAGTATAGTGCTATTACTAACTTGTGCTTAGAAGAAAAAAATAGAGGGTTTTGGATGGTTAAGGAAGCAAAAATAAGGCTAAGGCCCGTGCGCAAGGAAAAGCGAGTTGATCATGTGTCAAAGCTCCACCCGAGTTTAATTAGATGCCTTTGCTCTTGCGGCCATGCCTGAAGAGATCAACTATTCATATTTTTCCTGGCATTCAATCACATATGGCGTGCCATGCCTTTAATAAAGAGATTTAATCGATTGAAATGGCAAGAAGGACACCAAATCAAGGTATCGGCCCAGGTTGAATGAGATCCCCACAAATCACGTATTCGGAGGACTGGATTGGAAATGATGGGGAGTTCTCCGCTTTCAAATTTTATGAGCTAGTTCAATCAATTTCAATCCTTAGAAAAGCAAAGTCCACATCGTGACAAGGAGTCATGTTAACAATTATCATATTAGCCTAAAACAAGTTCATCCAAGAAAGGACCCAAGAAAGGACGAGAGACCCCGCCTAACAGTATGGCATGTTTATACACAAATCTTACTTCTTGTCGTCCATTCGCCAAACAAAATCTTTTTGCTTCTCATAAAAAGAAGTGTTATCTTTAGGTTCTTATTGCAGGAGGAAAACATGGCCCCAATCCTCTTCTGATTAAATTTGTCATTGGTTTTTAATAATCAAAATTAGATTAATTAAATCAATTATAATATCACTGTGTTGTTTCGGCAAAAAGTTAAAGTATGGTTCCTTCCTCAAATGTCATCAGGAAACAAATGCGTTGCCTTTTCTTGGGGAGGTTGATAGTAAATTTAACTGCATTGAAGGGTATGCCTAATAGAATCAAACGTCTAGTTAATAAAATAAGGACAAAAGGAAATCGGATTCACAGAGCAAATCTCCAACTCAATCGGTTTCTTTTTTGTAGCCCAAAGGAGCAATGTTATTCCCTGATGCTACGTGCACACCAAGCCATAAACGAGGAGCCGCACATTAGAACGCGTCGACATCCAATTCTCTGGTCAATGTCCCAAAGCAGTGCCACCGACCTCCATTGATTAATTCAGGCGCGAACTTGCTCCCCAAGACAAACACTCGACCGCGTTTGCCGCGGTTCTCACGGATTGCTTAAGTACTTGATAGCTAAGCTATGAAATTTGGCAGAGGAGAGGCGTGTGAAAAGATCGCCATGTTTGATAGACTGGTGCAGTTGAACCACCGCCTCGTGAAACTCTATAAATAAGGGCGTCTCTTCCTCTCATCTCTCGTCATCCAGACAGCTATTCTTGTGTCAAGACTGAAACAGAGTCGGGGTTATATACGAAACAGAGGATGAAGATGAGAATGGGTCACGAGGGAAGGTATCACCACGGTCGACATCGTCATCATGGGATGGGTAACGGAGGCGGAGATGGGCATCATGGTGGGCATGGTCCCCATGTAGGACTTCTCTTTGGGCATGGTCTCAAAGGACATAGGGGTCATGGGTTCCATGGACATGGACATGGGCATGATGTGAGGCTTCCATTATTCCATGGGCATGGACTTTTCAAACATGGTCATCATGGTCATCCCAAAGGTCACGACCATGGTCACAAAGGGAGGGAGGGCCATGCGCATGACTGGTGCGGAAGGCGCCACACCTGTATGGAGCAACCGGAACCGGAGCAGCAACAGGAACAAGAAGTTGTGGCTGTGACGCCAACTCCAATAACCGAGGAACTCGATACTCTTGGACATGAGAATCATGTGAGGGTTCTTCTAGTCCATGGGCATGGACTTTTCAAACATGGTCATCACGGTCATTGCAAAGGTCAAGGTCATGTTCACAAAGGGAGGAGGTGCCATGGGCAAGGCCGGTTTGGGAGGCATCATACCTGTACAGAGCAATCAGAACCGGAACAGGAGCAAGAGCAGCAACAGGAGCAGGAAGTCGTGGCTGCGACCCCAACTCTAATAACCAAGCAACTCGGTACTCTCGGACATGGGCATCATGTGAGGGTTCTTTTAGTCCACGGGCATGGACTTCTCAAACATGGTCATCATGGTCATTGCAAAGGTCTCAGTCATGGGCACAAAGGGAGGAGGTGCCATGCGCATGGTCGGTTCGGGAGGCGTTATACCTGTGCAGAGCAACTGGAACCGGAACAGGAACAGGAGCAGCAACAAGAACAGGAAGTCGTGGCTGCAACACCAACTCCAATAACCGAGCAACTCGATACTCTCGCTCTGACAGCCGACTAGAGAGGACGCTTGGAGTTGGGTCTTGGACAGGAATGACGCCGTGTCAGCAATAAATGTGTCTCGGGGATTTCATGTTTTGGCTCCTACCAGTAGCCAATACCTGTTTTATCATTTTGAGTAGTTTCGCTGGATGATCAGATTCAGCTGTTTGAAGTGTTGTGGAGGTTGATGGAAGTTTCTCTATACTGTTTGTGTACCAATATTATTCAATGGTACACTGAAAATTAGTGCGATGGGATCCGTCGTTTGAGGTTTCGGATCAAATGATTCCATCTATTATATGCAGAAGATTTGAAGGTTATGAACTAGAACTGATATGTTACTGAGCTCCTCGAGAGCGCCATTGGCATGCCTATACAAATTGACCAGAATTAATTGAGAGATAGGGGCTTTAACAGCAAACATCACGGACAATGGCATATGCTCTCCATCTTTGTCATACAAGTAACTCCGGCAACCCAAATTGGCGATCAAGAAATCGAACATCTTCTACTAGTTAAGCCCAGAAACTTATTATTATGAAATCTTTTGCTAATTTACGAATTTGATCAGTCCGAAAGGAAAAGGAACAAGATTCACAGATGGAAGTCCATTTTTTTTAAAGTAGGGCGATAGCTATAATAAAATAGACTCGTTTCATCTTGGGCAAAGTGCAATTGCGGGGGCCTAATTCAAATCCCTCGGGTAAAGTAAGAAAGTTTCGCCTAACATACTCGCCACCCAAAGTTGGACTTTCTTTGATTATTTCCTTTGATTAGATCTTCATAACTATTTCGAGAAGCGGAGATTTAATTTACAAAACAACAATGGGAAAAAAAGGGGGAAGCCTTGCTAGGAGGGCACCACCGCTGCCCATTGCCAGTGAGGCTGACAAAGTAGCAACCTTAAGGGGAGGGCGGCCGGTGCTCTTGGGACTTGAGTGAGGCTCACCCAGATCTGGGTGATTTTGGCTCTCGCCTGGGACCAATAAGGCCTCACCTAAGGCCGGCAAGGGCCGGCGTCACCCAAATCTAGGCGAGGTGCTAGCCCAAGGTGAGGGGTAGCGAGGGTCGCCAACCCTCGCTTGGGGCCAACATCACCCAGATTTGGGCATCCTCAACTAAAATCTAGGCTTAGCCCTACCACCCCTCCAATGTTGGGTGGTGGCGGCCTATGAAGTATTGACATTCTCCGAAAGTTATCGTGTCGTGTCGAACACTTCAACACGTGTTTGATACTCTCGAACACTCGGTTAACACGTGTCGGAAAATCCGACATCTGATCAACTTTCCTAACACTTTCCGACACTTAAGTCGAAATTTCGACGTGTGAATTTCCGACACATGAGGTCAATTTTAAAAAATTTCAATAAATGAGATGTCAAAATGTGTGTGCGCGCGTGTGTAAATTAAACAAAAAAAGAAGAAAAACCTAATATTCTCTTCTCTTTAGACTCTCACTTTTTGTGATACATAATTCACCCAAAAGGCTTTTTTCTCCTCTTCTAATATGTCTAATATACGAGTCTAGAATGTGAATTGCTTATTTTTTTCTCCAAGTTTTATGAATTATTGGAATTGAGTTAAATTTGTCAAATTGAAACAGTGGATTATATTAATGAATGGTGGATTAATATTTTTAGTGTAAATTTATTCTAGGTTTTATTACTATTTATTTATTTGCGAATTTGAATAAAATTAATTTGATCAAAATAATTATAAAAATAATAATTTATTATGTATATATAAAAATATACATTTAATATACAACGTGTCCTAACGTGTCGAAATTCTTTGTTTTTTGAGAAACGACGTGTCGGTGTGTCGTGTCGTGTCGTGTCACGTGTTACATGTCGATATCAATGCTACTTAGGTGGCGGCATTAATAAGTTTTACATTCAATTGCATATTTTGAACATTATAGAATTCAATTGCACTTTTACGATAAGTTTTAAGACTTCTAGTGTAGTTATCCCTAAAATAAGCTATCAATTGCTTCAAAATGCACAATCTTGTATTTAGTTGTCCTTCCCTTCTCTACCCTAGGTCAAGCGAGCAAGGTCATCAATGGGTGGTTATTGTGGCCTTTCACGTTTCATAAAAGTCGATTTATAGTTAGATACTAATTAATTGTCAAGTAATCTTCTTATGGGCAAGATGCATTGAAATAGTTAAGAAACTTAGTACCAAGGCTCCCTCAAAAGACTAGAACAAAAGCCAAACCATTGAATGTCACTTACAAGTAAATTTATTTTTAAAACCAAAGTTCGTATACAAATCTTATAGTCCTATGAGATATAATTAGCAGTACAATCTTGCACTACTAATTGTAGTTTTGACATTCGAGGTGATGAGATTGTGAAGCTTACTCTAATGAAATCATAAGGTGTTAATGCATTGAATAGAGAGACATCTGGCTCAACAATATAAAGTTATAACACTTTGTAGCTCTAACTACTAATCAATTGAAATCATTTTAATTGCATTGAAGGGTATGCTCAATAAAATCAAACGAATGGTTAATTAAATAAGCACAAAACGAAATCAAATCACAAGAGCAAGTCTGCACCCCTTTTTTTTGGTCGGTTGTCTCCACCCCTTCAATCGCTGTTCTTTTTGCGGCCTAAAGGAGAAAAACTTATCTGCTCATCTAACCAAGCCAGAACCGTCCAGCCGCAAATGAGAAGGTGTCGACATCCGCGTCCCCATCTCTGGTCCCATATCTCAACGCAGAGAGAGCGATCGCCATTATTTCATTCCCGCGTGAACTTGCTCCCCAAGGCAACACATGACCGCATTTTCCTTCGTCCTTAGTTGAAAAGTATTCATCCACAGCGTTCACACGAATTGCTCAGAAACTTAGTAGCTAAGCCGAGAAATTTGGCAGACAAGAGTCGTGTGAAAAGACTGCCAAAATCATGGGGTGCTACAGTTAAACCACCGCCTCTGAACCTCCTATAAAAGTGAGGCCCTCTCTTCCTTTCATCTCTCATCATCCAGAGAACTATTCCTTTGTCAAGACTGAAACGGAGTTGGGGAGTTGACTAAATAGAGGATGAAAATGAGCATGGCTCACGAGGGAAGGCATCATCACGGTCAACATCATCATAATGGGTTGGGTAATGGAGGCCGACGTGGGCATCGTGGCGGGCACGGTTGCCTAGTAGGAGAACTTCTCAGCAGGAATGGTCTCGGAGGAGATGGAGATCATGGACATGGGCATCATCTGAGGGGTGTGTTAGGACACGGGGGTCATGGTTATGGTCATGGACATGGACATCATCTGAGCAGTCTTTTAGTCTGTGGTGGTCATGGTCATGGTCATGGTCATGGAGTACTCGGACACGGACGTGGGCATCATCTGAGGGGCCCTTCAGGACATGGGCATGGACCTTCCATACACGGTCGTCATGGTCATCGTCCTGGTCACGGTCATGGTTACAAAGGGAGGCGCCATGCGCATGGCAGATGCGGGAGGCGTCATCCCTGTATGGGCCAACCAGAACAGGAGCAGGAAGTCGCGGCAGCGTCCCTGACTCCGATAACCGAGCAACTCGGCACTCTCGCTCTGACTGCAGACTGGAGAGGACGCTTGAAGTTGGGGAGACAATAACGACGCAACGTCGGCAATATTGTGCCTTGGGGATATCTATGTATTGGTTCCTACCAGTTTTTATCTTTTTGGGTAACCTCGTTGGATGCTCAGCAGTGGTTGAAGTGTTGCGGAGGTTAAAGAAAGTTTCTTTGTACTGCCTCTGTACCAGTATACTATGGTAAACTATGTGATGATATCGCTGAGGCGTCGGCTCAGACAGATGATTTCCATATGTGTTATTCAGATCTGAAGGTTTTGAACGAGAAATGATATGTAGTACTGAGCTCATTGAGAGAACCATTGGCATGCATGAACAATTTGACCCGATCCAATTTAGAGATTAAGGGCTTCAACAGCACCCATCGCCCACAATGGCGTATGCTTTCTTTCTCATTCAAGTAACTGCGGCAATCCAAATTGGTGATCAAGAAAAAAAAAAAATCTCCCGCCGATTAAGCTTTTTTTTTTATTATGATAGATTTGTGGCTTAAGCCAGAAAGAAGGCAGCCTTGCGCGACCAACGACAAGTCTGGATCATGTATAGGGAAAGAACATGCGTGCTAGCACGCTATCTATGGTTTATGAAGTTGGTCGGATCAGATAGTCATTTAAGGAACCAAACCAAACTAGGGGCAAACTTACCAACGAAGTGCTGGCGAGGTGAGGACACCTGGAGTGCCATAACTTGGCACACCGGGACACTTAAGTGCCATAACTTTAAAATGGTACACTTAAGTGCCATCATCGGAGTAAAATGGGACACTTAAGTGCCACTCGGCGAAAATCCGGCCAAATGGCTGACGTGGCAATTTTCCGGCGAGTTTAGTCCAAAACGGCGTCGTTTTGCACGCTCACGTGGGAGAAAACGCAAAAACGACGCCGTTTCGTGCCTACGTGTAAATAATAATATAAAAATTAATTAAATTATAAAGTATTCAAAAAATTTAAAAATTAAGAAAAATTTAAAATTTTTAAAAAATTAAGAAAATGAAAAATTTAAAAAAAAAAAAAGGGTGGGGCAGGTCGAACGGGCGGCTGAGGGCTGAGCCCTCGCTGCCGCCGCCTCCCCGCCGTCGCCGGGAAGGGCTGGCGACGGAGGGGGGAGGGTCGGCCGGGGTCGCCGGTCCCCAGCCGACCGACGGCGAGGGCTGCGAGCCCTCGCCGAAGCGCGGCGAGGGCCGTGACCCTCGCCCTAGATCCGGGCGAGGGCTCGCGGGCCCGCCGACCCTCCCCACTCCGTCGCCGGCCCTTCCCGGCGGCGGCGGGAGGTGGCGAGGGCCCGCGAGCCTCGCCGGATCCGGGCGAGGGCCGTGACCCTTGCCCAGATCCGGCGAGGGTCGCGGGGCCTCGCCGCCTCCCCGCCGCCGCCGGGAAGGGCCGGCGACGGAGGGGGAGGGTCGGCCGGGTCGCGGGCCCCGGCCAGGCCGGCCGGCCGACCGGCGGCGAGGGCCCGCGAGCCCTCGCCCAGATCTGGGGCGAGGGTCGCGGCCCTCGCCGCGATTTGGCGAGGGCTCGCAGCCCTCGCCGTCGGTCGGCCGGGGCCGGCGACCCCAATCGACCCTCCCCCTCCGTCGCCTGCCCTCCCGGCGACGGCGGGAGGCGGCGACGGCGGGAGGCGGCGGCGGCGAGGGCTCAGCCCTCAGCCGCCCGTTCAACCTCCCCCCACTTTTTTTTTTTTAAATTCTTAAATTTTAAAATTTTCTTATTTTTTAAAAAAAATTTTGTTAATTTTTATGCTGATTTGGAGCTCCGCGAGCCACGTAGGCAAAAAATAATAATAAAATATTGCCACGTAGGATTTCCGGCAAGGGTCGCCGGAGGTGGCACTTAAGTGTCCCACTCGAAAAAAAAAGTGGCACTTAAGTGTACCGTTTGGAAGTTATGGCACTTAAGTGTCCCGGCGTGCCAAGTTATGGCACTTGTGCTGTTCTTCTGCCAAGTGCTGGCCTATGGAACTCATCCTGGAGCAATAGGTGTTTATGCATCCGCGTCACTTATGAATTCTTTCGGCTAGAAGGGATTGCTACTATGAGCGATCATCACGCATGATAGATAATGATGGATTGGTGAACCAATTGAGTAACTGAGACATGGTACTCAGTACTTGATCATGTCAAAGTCTCCAAGAGCCCTTGCTACACAAGCGTAAGAGAAATCTCTTATCAACAATAAGACAAGAACCATTTTACCTCGTATGTAAGGGATTTCTTTATTTGGGCCAAGGAAGCAAAATTGTTGGATCATTATCATACTGATTGCTTATGCAAAAATAAGACAAAATAAAGTGAGCTATTTTAGTTCTCCTCTCCTTCCCCGGCCTACGTCAAGCGAGTACAGTTATAAAAATCTTGTGATTTTCACATTTCATAAAAGTTTATTTACTGTTAGATACTAAGCCGTCGTCAACTAATCTGTCTATGGGTTAGGTGCATTGACATGGTTAAAGTAATTTAGTGCCAAGGCTCTCTCAAAAGACCAGAATTAAAACCAAACCATTGAAGCTCACCGACAAATAATTTGATTTTCACAACCGAAGTTCCTACACAAATGTTACCATCGTATGAAATACAATAAGTAGTACAATATTGTATTACTAATTGTCATTTTAGCATTCAAAGGGGATAAAATTTGTGAAACTTATTCCAATGAATTAGTAAGTGTTTGCACTGAAAAAAGGACAAGTTGACAATATGAGTAGACACGTGACTAAAGTGTTATTATCAAGCACATGATTCATCGTCGACGATCAAGATTTGTGTTGGTATTGGCAACCATTGTTGATATATGACGACTTGTAGTTAACGATGACTGATAATGGATAGCAAGATCAATAAAATTGTCAAGGTACCAGGAAAAGCTAAACATAGAAAGGGTCACAAGCCATCGTCACAGGTTTGAAGCCCCTAAGAACAAAGTAATGAAGGTCATGGAGCAACTTGCACGCGTTTTGAAGGAACAACCGCCTAAAGGTAAGACTATGGTATCACAAGAGTATGAGCACAAAGTTTTCGCAGGTTAAGGAATGTGGCTACAACTAGAGAATTGCTTAAAGACTGTTATTGTCATGCCCCGATCCTTGAGCGAGCGCCCATCGCTGGGCACTCGCTCACTAGTTGATGAAAAATGCGACGTCCCAGGACGCATCGCCGACCCATTCATTTTAAAGCACATGCGAAAGCAGATAAATAATTCCCAGACAATAACACAATGGGATAGGAAAGTAGGGTTCCAAATTTTCAAACCAAAACAAACCTCTTATAAACAAATAGGTTTATTTACAACATCAGGTTGTTTACAAAACGTCGGCTCAACAAAAAGGTAATTGTCCTATGACCTACTAGTCAGACACGTTCGCCGATTCTTCAATCTTCACCTTCCCAAACTCCAAGGCTTCCGGTCCTTCACCAACACTATTTAAGGACCTGAAAATGATTATACGATAACTAGTGAGATAATGTCTCAGCGAGTTCTACCCCTAAAGACTCGATTAGGAAGAAAATATGCCTTAAGGGCTACCTAAGCACAAACATGAGTCGGAGGTCTTACATTTGCCTATGTTCTTTCCTGCAAGTCAGTATATCTCATAGATACGCAAATCACATCAACCAAACAATTCAATCAATCGGATCGAACTATCGATCAATCGACTCAGTCGACTACATGTCATCATGAACTCCCTCCGGTTGGCCAAATCAATATTGTCATCATGAACTCCCTCCGGTTGGCCAAATCAATACTGTCATCTAATAAGTCATGTCATATCAAGATTGCTCGCTCTAAGCTGATATATAGATAGTATAACTCGTACTAAGATAATAAATAGTATAATGCTCGCAATCTAAGCTGACATATCAGAGCCCATAGGTTAATATAGTATACTAATAGTGCTTCCTCTAAGCTGATAAGGTATACTGCTCGCAATCTAAGCTGATATATCGCTCGCATGCTGATATAGTATACAACCCTGACCATCTATTCAATTTACCACTTTTATCCTACTTGATAAAAATACTCGTGTGTGGATACACGATTGGCCTCAGCCAAAATACAATACTTTCGCTTTTGAACATCCCTCTATTTCCAGTAGTCCCAAAATAAATTTTTGGCATTGTAGACCGACGCCCGGTAATTTTCTCATTAATTACTGAAATTAAATAAATTTAGGAATAAATTCCTAAAATACAAATCACACACAATCAACACAAATTAAAATTCAATTAAATAAACAGATCTCACCATTATAATCATTATAAAATTCCGGCAATCGACTATCCCAGTCTAATTTCCATAAAATAATTAAATAATTACGGAAATTAATTAAATTATGCCAATAAATACCAAAAATGCATATTTAGTACCATAAAGCCTAAATATATGCCGGAATGGGCCCGGAAAAATTTCAAGACTCGTTAAATAAATATTAGAGCCTATCTACTTACTAATTACATAAAACTAACCACCTAACATGTATTGGTAATTAACTAATTCACTAAACCGTTCTAATTATCCACTAAACCAATCTTAGTCTAAACTAATCAACATTTAAGCGTCATTAACCTACTAAGCGAGAATTTGTGAGTTAAATTCACTTGATTAACGAACTGCTGGGTTTAAAACAACGGGGACGTGGCGAGGATCAACTATCTCCAAAGCGGGCCTGCCAACTAGGGTCAGGAACACCTCCAAAACGGGATGAACAATAGCTTAAAGACCCACTAGATTCTGCTTTTGTTCTAGGCTGAACTGTAAGGAGAGAACCGGTTGTTGAACGGCGAGGAAACGAGCCGATCGAAGCTCTAGCGAGCGGGTGGTCGCCAACTGTTGGCTCCCAGGGGTCAAGGGAGCCTTGTTGGTGGTTGTTACGGGCAAAGGAAGGGCTAGAATGGGAGAAAATCGAAGAAAACTTGAAACAGGTGGACATAGGCAGAACTAGGCTGTCTGGCGACCGATTCCTTCTTGCAAGTTGACGGGACGGTCGGCAAATCGTTCTAGCAAGTGGCAAGGTGCTTTGGTACGATATGGACGTGCTGAAGACGATGGTGGGTGTAGCGTGAACTGATTCTCATGGGAATACAACTTTTAACTTGAGTTTTGACGAAATGTCAGCCGAAGCATAAACTGGAACAAGGAGAAAACATAGGAAAAAAGAGGTCAAGAAGCAAGGGGGATAGGCTGGCTCAGTTTCTGGGTTGAAGAAGCTTCAAACAAGCTAGAGAGAAGGGAGGCTCAACGGATGTGGGAGGGAGAGAGGAGGGAACCGGTTTTGATAAGGGGGGACCGCCTTTGGTCTCCCTTATCCCATTTTGTCCCCTTGAACTTGGTCCCACCTCCACAACTAGCTTCCTCTGCAATCTTCAGCCCTTAATCTTCCTCAAGAAGCCAAGGAATGGGTCCAAAAGTCATGAGTCATGGGGGCATACGAATTTGAACCTATTTTCCCTCAATTAGACATCAATTGTTTCTTGAATCTACTCAAACTGGCCTCTATAATTTTCAATATCGAGTCAATAATCAAATTGGTGTTTTTTCTCGACAATTGATCCCACTTGCATCTCAATTGCGCAATAAAAAACGGTCTCCAACATTTCCTGTACATAAATGGTCCTATGACGACTTTTTCCCAAAAAGTCTCGGTTTGCAGAAAAATCTTCAGAGAGTGAGTTGACATTCTTAGAATTAATTGTGACATGGCAAAACTTTCAATTTCCAAAATCAGATTCAAATTCACGGTTAATTTCACTTATGTCGTGTTTTTAGCGTGACTTAAGCGACCGGATATGTAACCCCCTGGATCTCACATGATTTTACATGACTTGCTTGAATTTCAGGAATTATAAAATAAATTGCAGTCAAGTTGAATCATAAGAAACTGAACTGCACTCGGCTCTACTTATCATAAAACTTTATTTCTTTACATGTAGGGAGATGAGGTTAAGAGAGGGATTTCTACAAAAAAAAAAAAAAAAAAAAAAAAACACTAGGAACCACAAACACTAAACATCCCGCCTCCCGTCGAGTATGTACATACTATCAAACAACCAAAAACAAAATTCTCTCACACGTCAAGCGCTCCTCGGCCACCTCCTACACCGTGAGACTACCACCATGGCCCGGTCCGTCATCATACAACGCCAAGGGCACCACTAGCCGACCATCCACACGTGCGTAGAGGGCTACGAAGGCCATGTATGCCTACCCTGCAGGTGCCACTGTGTCTACCGTCAAACAGGATGTGCATTTGACGAAGACTACGCTCGAGAAGTGTCAGTCATGGATTTCCTCTTGCCGCCATTCAAAATCGGCGGGGGAGCCATATAGGATAGTCGTCGTGACAATAGGCGATGTAGGTGGTGCAGAAGACATCTGCTAATCTGAAAAAATAACATAATAAACAAGTATGAGTTTTTAAAATAAAAACTCAGCAAGTGGGCAATTAGTCCTAACTTGGATTTGGTCAATAGCACGACAAATAGGTAAACAAACTGTCAATTTGTTGATTCCACTGAAGTCTAGCTACAACAATCACCCAGGGGGAGACAACACTCCACCCTGAACCCCTCGCACCCAACCTGGCATCTCGAAATCCCATGCGAAGCTGTTCAACCCTTCTCAAACTTCTGGAGAGAAAACCATTACTTCCTTTCATCCCTTTCCAAGTATCCCGACACCCGGGGTCTCACATTGGCTCTTTAGCCAACCACACATTAATGATTCCGCCTTGTTGCAACACCAACTCTAGTATGCTAACAATCACATCAAGGTCTAAACATACATTATTAATTACTACAAGGTATACAATAACCCTCATTAAAGGCGACAAAGTAAGAGTCCAACATTTTCTTGTAGAAAACTCAGAATCTACTAACTTGGAAAGAACTAGGTAAAGGCTACTGAGACACTAGACTCCATATGTGTCATGAGAATCAAGTACAAGAGACACAACAACGATTGCATATTCTCGGATCAAAGCAGTCTATGGACTAAAATGAGCAGTTTCAATCACAGACACATAAAGTATATCTAACCTTATCAGAATGTTACGAAATTTCAGTATGTTATAGAAGAGACATAGATTAACATTTTCCGTGACAAAACCTAAGTCTATATTTCAATGTATTAAGAGCAGTAATTTCTGTCTTCTTTCTAAAATCCTGTAGCAACTTTCAGATTTAGTACCTACAGAAGAAAAATCATTTTACTAGCCAAACCTTATTCATTTGTTCTAAAATTTCAATATGTTATTCCTAAGGATGTGTCCTACAACTTTCACTAAGGGTTCGAAGTCCAATTCTATCTAGATAATTACAGAAAATTCACAGTCATCGAAGGTCTTGTTGTTTCATACAAGACGGCTTACTGTTTCAAAGAGAATTACTTCCACTTACATGTTTTTGCATTCACATAGCTATAACTAAAAGTCAAACTCAATCTAATGGATGTTTCTTAAGTAAAATGGTTCTTTTCCTTTTCTTCATCTTAGAAATCAAGGCAACACAAAATAAAAAGCTTTCCATCTATATTTCTCTAGAATAGAAACATCTTATACCATTTTCTTCGGTTCTAGTTCAACCAAACCATAAATTTCTCTACCAATCTCTTTTACAACACCTCAAGTGTTTGCACCGAAAAAAGGACAAGTTGACAATATGAGTAGACACGTGACTAAAGTGTTATTATCAAGCACATGATTCATCATCGATGATCAAGATTGGTGTTGGTATTGGCAACCATTGATGATTGTTATCTACCAATTGTTGATATATGACGACTTGTAGTTAACGATGACTGATAATGGATAGCAAGATCAATAAAATTGTCAAGGTACCAGGAAAAAGCTAAACATAGAAAGGGTCGCAAGCCATCGTTACAAGTTTGAAGCTCCTAAGAACAAAGAAATGAAGGTCGTGGAGCAACTTGCACGCGTTTTGAAGGAACAATTGCCTAAAGGTACGACTGTGGTATCACAACATTATGAGCACAAAGTTTTCGCAGGTAAAGGAATGTGGCTACAACTAGGAGAATTGCTCAGAGACTGTTATGGCACAACCACTATAAATACCATCATTAATCAGCTGAAGAGCTCTCACACAAATCAAACAAATTTGCTATCTTTTAGTTATCTTTACTTTCATGTACTATATTTATCTTTCAAATTTGTGGCATCAATTAAATTCCGACAAGTTCTTAGCTGTAGTTCTTAGATCTGTGTCATCGATAAAATTCCAATGTACATCTTTATCAGAGGTGTCGCACCATTGGTTAAATTCCAACGTAACACTTTTACGTTTTCAAGTTTTGTCGTCAATTAAATTTCAACATAATTTGTTTACATTCAATTTCGTTATGGAGTCAGTATTTTCCAAGGCTTGTAATCAAATAAATTTCGGCATAATTTATGTTCATATAGTTTTGTTTGAAGTAAAGTTGTTGATTTCCTTGTTCCATGTGATATTTCATGTTTGAAGTCACCACGAACTTGTCCCCTTCAAATAAATATCAAAGAACGACTTTTGGTGAAAGATATATGATGACGGGATAAATTCTGGTGAAATAGTAAGGTGTCGATGCATTGAATAGTGACATTTAGCTTGACAATATGAATAGTTATTTCAAAAATAGAAATTAACATTATTCATAAGTTTGAAAAAAAAATCATATAGAAAAATGAGTTCATCTTCAATTTATTATTATAGGAGGAAAATATGATGCCGATTTTTTTCCGTCAAAAAAATTCGTAATTAGTTTTATAATAATTAAAATCTTCTCATTAAAGCCAATAATGGTGTCATAGAGTTGTTTTGGCAAAAAATAGTTACATTGTAAAAATAAGCATAGCTTCTCATTAAAATGTTTTCAAGAAACAACTATATTGCTTATTATTATTATTGTTGTTGTTGTTGTTATTGGTGGCTCTAAGTTCTAACCAGTTGATAATTATTTTAATTGCATTAAACTTTGGCAAATGTTTGGGAACTCCGGCAACCCAAGTTGGTGATCATGTTGAAGACTTCCACTAGTTAAGCCCGGAAACTTCCGCTAATGTACCACTTTGATCAATCCTAAAGAAAAAGGAACCAGATTTATAGATGAAGTATCAGGTCATAGTAATTACACTGAAAAGTGTGGCTATAGAATGGGCTTGTAAATTATGGCCAATACCAAGTATATAAGCAATGATTTCAAATCCAAAGGTTAATCATACTTTGGCAACTTTATGTAAGGTAAAATTTGGTTTTTTGGGGGTGATAGTGGAAAAGTTGACATACAAATCATCCTTATTGCCACTCTACGGAATTGTACATGACATTTTCACCTCATACGGCTCCTCCTTAATTTGAAGTCATTAGGTCATTTTCCTCGTTCAAGAATCTCCTCCCTTCTTCCACGCCATCCCAAAGAGTAACTAAGATCAATTCAATTACGTTTTCATAATCCAATTGAACACTTTTCATTTTGGATTATTCTCAAAAGAGAAGATTCTTCTTTTTACCAAACACTTGTGGATCCAATCACAATCTTATAACAAGAACAAGAGATCTTTCTCAATCAACCTCCTTGCCTCTCATTCTTCGACAATCAGAAAGATCCTTTTCAAGTTTGAATTTGTTCATTTGAAATTTGAGTTCTTCTACTTCATTTTTATTTACTTATTTTTTTTACCCTATTCTTGAGTTCTCTTCTGATTGGGTTGAAGGCAAAGACCGGCCATGTTCATCATTTACTTGTTTTCACAAAAAAAGAAGGCCTCAACAATGAATGGCAGTTTTTAATTTGATCGGATCAGATAGCGCTTTAAGCAACCAATCAAACTTAGGTAGATCTACTAATGAAGAGCTGATTACGAAGCTTACTCATCAAGGAGCACGAAAGGGTTATTCATTTCATATTTTTCATTGATTCTGGATAGAGATCAAAGGTTTTAAGCAATCGATATCATGAAAAAACTAAAAAAAACATTTTGCCTACATAATCAATACCCAAAGTCCAACTTTCTTTGGTTATTTCCTCTTATTAGATCATCGTAACCATTGCAAGAAGTGGAGAACTACACAGTATCTGCAAACTAACTTCACTACCACGGGATGAATTATTGCCCACTTGAAATGGAAGCCCAAAGCCCTATAAAGGCAATTTGTCTAACGCAAGTCGTTTAAACCAGTTTGCGTAAAAGCATTCTTCTTATGAAGCCGTATAGTGCTGTTGTTAACTTATGTTTAGAAAGGAAAAAAAAAAAAAAATAGAGGGTTATGGATAGTTAAGGAAGCAAAATTAAGGCCAAGACCCGTGCGCAAGGAAAAGCGAGTTGATCATGTGTCAAAGCTCCACCCAAGTTTAATTAGATGGATGCCTTTGCTCGTGCGACCATGCCTCCAGGGATCACCTATTCATATTTTTTTGCCATTCAATCACATATGGCATGCCATGCCTTTAATAGAAAGATTTAATTAATTGAAAATGCAAGGACACCAAATCAAGTTATCGGCCCAGGTTGAATGAGATCCCCACAAATCACGTATTCGGAGGACTGGATTGGAAATGATGGGGAGTTCTCCGCTTTCAAATTTTATGAGCTAGTTCAATCAATTTCAATCCTTAGAAAAGCAAAGTCCACATCGTGACAAGGAGTCATGTTAACAATTATCATATTAGCCTAAAACAAGTTCATCCAAGAAAGGACCCAAGAAAGGACGAGAGACCCCGCCTAACAGTATGGCATGTTTATACACAAATCTTACTTCTTGTCGTCCATTCGCCAAACAAAATCTTTTTGCTTCTCATAAAAAGAAGTGTTATCTTTAGGTTCTTATTGCAGGAGGAAAACATGGCCCCAATCCTCTTCTGATTAAATTTGTCATTGGTTTTTAATAATCAAAATTAGATTAATTAAATCAATTATAATATCACTGTGTTGTTTCGGCAAAAAGTTAAAGTATGGTTCCTTCCTCAAATGTCATCAGGAAACAAATGCGTTGCCTTTTCTTGGGGAGGTTGATAGTAAATTTAACTGCATTGAAGGGTATGCCTAATAGAATCAAACGTCTAGTTAATAAAATAAGGACAAAAGGAAATCGGATTCACAGAGCAAATCTCCAACTCAATCGGTTTCTTTTTGTAGCCCAAAGGAGCAATGTTATTCCCTGATGCTACGTGCACACCAAGCCATAAACGAGGAGCCGCACATTAGAACGCGTCGACATCCAATTCTCTGGTCAATGTCCCAAAGCAGTGCCACCGACCTCCATTGATTAATTCAGGCGCGAACTTGCTCCCCAAGACAAACACTCGACCGCGTTTGCCGCGGTTCTCACGGATTGCTTAAGTACTTGATAGCTAAGCTATGAAATTTGGCAGAGGAGAGGCGTGTGAAAAGATCGCCATGTTTGATAGACTGGTGCAGTTGAACCACCGCCTCGTGAAACTCTATAAATAAGGGCGTCTCTTCCTCTCATCTCTCGTCATCCAGACAGCTATTCTTGTGTCAAGACTGAAACAGAGTCGGGGTTATATACGAAACAGAGGATGAAGATGAGAATGGGTCACGAGGGAAGGTATCACCACGGTCGACATCGTCATCATGGGATGGGTAACGGAGGCGGAGATGGGCATCATGGTGGGCATGGTCCCCATGTAGGACTTCTCTTTGGGCATGGTCTCAAAGGACATAGGGGTCATGGGTTCCATGGACATGGACATGGGCATGATGTGAGGCTTCCATTATTCCATGGGCATGGACTTTTCAAACATGGTCATCATGGTCATCCCAAAGGTCACGACCATGGTCACAAAGGGAGGGAGGGCCATGCGCATGACTGGTGCGGAAGGCGCCACACCTGTATGGAGCAACCGGAACCGGAGCAGCAACAGGAACAAGAAGTTGTGGCTGTGACGCCAACTCCAATAACCGAGGAACTCGATACTCTTGGACATGAGAATCATGTGAGGGTTCTTCTAGTCCATGGGCATGGACTTTTCAAACATGGTCATCACGGTCATTGCAAAGGTCAAGGTCATGTTCACAAAGGGAGGAGGTGCCATGGGCAAGGCCGGTTTGGGAGGCATCATACCTGTACAGAGCAATCAGAACCGGAACAGGAGCAAGAGCAGCAACAGGAGCAGGAAGTCGTGGCTGCGACCCCAACTCTAATAACCAAGTAACTCGGTACTCTCGGACATGGGCATCATGTGAGGGTTCTTTTAGTCCACGGGCATGGACTTCTCAAACATGGTCATCATGGTCATTGCAAAGGTCTCAGTCATGGGCACAAAGGGAGGAGGTGCCATGCGCATGGTCGGTTCGGGAGGCGTTATACCTGTGCAGAGCAACTGGAACCGGAACAGGAACAGGAGCAGCAACAAGAACAGGAAGTCGTGGCTGCAACACCAACTCCAATAACCGAGCAACTCGATACTCTCGCTCTGACAGCCGACTAGAGAGGACGCTTGGAGTTGGGTCTTGGACAGGAATGACGCCGTGTCAGCAATAAATGTGTCTCGGGGATTTCATGTTTTGGCTCCTACCAGTAGCCAATACCTGTTTTATCATTTTGAGTAGTTTCGCTGGATGATCAGATTCAGCTGTTTGAAGTGTTGTGGAGGTTGATGGAAGTTTCTCTATACTGTTTGTGTACCAATATTATTCAATGGTACACTGAAAATTAGTGCGATGGGATCCGTCGTTTGAGGTTTCGGATCAAATGATTCCATATATTATATGCAGAAGATTTGAAGGTTATGAACTAGAACTGATATGTTACTGAGCTCCTCGAGAGCGCCATCGGCATGCCTATACAAATTGACCAGAATTAATTGAGAGATAGGGGCTTTAACAACAAACATCACGGACAATGGCATATGCTCTCCATCTTTGTCATACAAGTAACTCCAGCAACCCAAATTGGCAATCAAGAAATCGAACATCTTCTACTAGTTAAGCCCAGAAACTTATTATTATGAAATCTTTTGTTAATTTACCAATTTGATCAGTCCGAAAGGAAAAGGAACAAGATTTACAGATGGAAGTCTAATTTTATTTTATGTTTTAAGTAGGGCGATAGCTATAATAAAATAGACTCGTTTCATCTTGGGCAAAGTACAATTGCAGGGGCCTAATTCAAATCCCTCGGGTAAAGTAAGAAAGTTTCGCCTAACATACTCGCCACCCAAAGTTGGACTTTCTTTGATTATTTCCTTTGATTAGATTTAGATCTTCATAACCATTTCGAGAAGTGGAGATTTAATTTACAAAACAACAATGGAAAAAAAGGGGGACGCCTTGTCAAGAGGGCACCGCCGCTGCTGCCCATTGCCGGATGGGCTAACAAAGTAGCAGCAACCTTAGGGGAAGGGCGACTGGCGCTCTTGGGACTTGAGTGAGGCTCACCTAAATCTGGGTAATTTTGGCCCTCACTTGAGACTGATAAGACCTCACCCAAGGCCGACAAGGGCCGACGTCACCCAAATTTGGGCGAGTTGCACTAGCCCAAGGTGAGTGCCAGCAAGGGTCACCAGCCCTCGCTTGGGGCCAACATTGCCCAAATTTAGGCACCCTCAACTCAAATCTAGGCTAGCCCTATCGGCCCCTCCAATGTTGGGTGGTGGCGGCATTAATAAGTTTTACATTTGATTGCATTTTTTGAAAATTATACAATTCAATTGCACTTTTGCGATAAGTTTTAAGACTTTTAGTATATTTATCTTTAAAATAAGCTATCAATTGCTTCAAAATGCGCAACATTGTATTTAGTTGTCCTCCCCTTCTCTACCCTACGTCAAGCGAGCAAGGTCACCAATGGGTGGTTATTGTGGCCTTTCACATTTGATAAAAGTCGATTTACAGTTAGGCACTAATTGATTGTCAAGTAATCTTCTTATGGGCAAGATGCATTGACATAGTTAAGAAACTTAGTACAAAGGCTCCCTCAAAATACTAGAACAAAAGCCAAACCATTGAAAGGCACTTACAATTAAATTTATTTTCAAAACCAAAGTTCGTATACAAATCTTACAGTCCTATGAGATACAATTATTGCACTGTTAATTGTAGTTTTGGCATTCGAAGGTGATGAGATTGTGAAGCTTACTCTAACGAAATCATAAGGCGTTAATGCATTGAATAGAGAGACATCTAGCTCAACAATATAAAGTTATAACACTTTGTAGCTCTACTAATCAGTTGATAATCGTTTTAACTGCATTGAAGAGTATGCTCAGTAAAATCAAAAGAATGGTTAATTAAATAAGCACAAAACGAAATCAGATCCACGAGAGCAAGTCTGCACCCCTTTTTTTTGGTCGGTAGTCTCCAACCCCTCAATCGCTGTTCTTTTTGCGGGCCAAAGGAGCAAAATTTATCTGCTCATCTAACCAAGCCAGAACCGTCCAGCCGCAAATGAGAAGGTGTCGACATCCGCGTCCCCATCTCTGGTCCCATATCTCAACACATAGAGAGCGACCACCATTATTTCAATCCCGCGTGAACTTGCTCCCCTGGGCAACACATGACCACATTTTCCTTCGTCCGTAGTTGAAAAGTATTCATCCACAGCGTTCACACGGATTGCTCAAATACTTAGTAGCTAAGCCGAGAAATTTGACAGACGAGTCGTGTGAAAAGACTGCCAAAATCATGGGGTGCTACAGTTAAACCACCGCCTCTAAACCTCCTATAAAAGCGAGGCCCTCTCTTCCTTCCATCTCTCATCATCCAGAGAACTATTCCTCTGTCAAGGCTGAAACGGAGTTGGGGGGTTGACTAAACAGAGGATGAAAATGAGCATGGCTCACGAGGGAAGGCATCATCACGGTCAACATCTATGTATTGGTTCCTACCAGTTTTTATCTTTTTGGGTAACCTCGTTGGATGCTCAGCAGTGGTTGAAGTGTTGCGGAGGTTAAAGAAAGTTTCTTTGTACTGCCTCTGTACCAGTATACTATGGTAAACTATGTGATGATATCGCTGAGGCGTCGGCTCAGACAGATGATTTCCATATGTGTTATTCAGATCTGAAGGCTTTGAACGAGAAATGATATGTAGTACTGAGCTCATTGAGAGAACCATTGGCATGCATGAACAATTTGACCCGATCCAATTTAGAGATTAAGGGCTTCAACAGCACCCATCGCCCACAATGGCGTATGCTTTCTTTTTCATTCAAGTAACTACGGCAATCCAAATTGGTGATCAAGAAAAAACAAAAAAATCTCCCGCCAATTAAGCTTTTTTTTATTATGATAGATTTGTGGCTTAAGCCAGAAAAGAAGGCAGCCTTGCGCGACCAACGACAAGTCTGGATCATGTATAGGGAAAGAACATGCGTGCTAGCATGCTATCTATGGTTTATGAAGTTGGTCGGATCAGATAGTCATTTAAGGAACCAAACCAAACTAGGGGCAAACTTACCAACGAAGTGCTGGCCTATGGAACTCATCCAGGAGCAATAGGTGTTTATGCTGTAAGAGTTTTCTTAATATGGACTACATTAATTGATATTGTAATTTACCATTTTATGGTTATTGTAAAACGAGATTTAATCTAAGGTGAGATAGAATGTTTCTTAATTAGTCTAATATGAGACTAGCTAGTGTGGGCCGAGTTAAGCTGGCCCATAATGAGGAGGTTTGGTTGGAAACTCTATAAATAGTGCTCAAATCTCTCCTCTAACCATAATTCTCACATAAGGAGCGTTTACCTAACACTAAAGGTGAGGGAGCCGCCTCATTGAGCCAGTGATACGGATGGCAATAGAGGAGAAAGACTTGCACGTAGAACATTAGTTTCCGCTTCCACTTCAAGAATGATGGATCCCAACACAGGTGCATTAATCTTTCTACTCAATTTTTTGTGTTCTTGTTTTGGTTATGTAGATCTTGGGATTGCGCAATTTGTATCCAACATGTGATATCAGAGCAATCATAATCCTAGAACTCGAATGCATAAGATTTTTGGCATAATTTGTGATTTTCGTGATTTTTTGTTTAATAAAAATTAAATTAAATCACAAATTCTAACTGAGCTGGACAAGACAAGTGGATTTGTGGGCAGTGCATCGCAAGAGGAGGCCGCATGCGTGGCCACGCACCACCAGGGCATCAAAGACGCACCCCACGCGCCCTCACACGCTCCCACACGTGGGGCGCGGCTCGCTCATGCGACGCACGCGCGTAGGCTGACGTTAGCGATCGGACCCAACCGGACCCGATTGACAGCCAGCCCGACCCGACCCGACCCGACCCAGTTAACCGTTGACCGGACCGATCAACTTGTTGAATCGAGCGGCTGGACTGGGCAGTCGGACTGCTACCAGTCGAATTGGTTTTAACCGGTCAAGATACGCCCACGCGTGGGCTCCACGCGTCGCACACTTAGGCGGCGTGTGCGGACGCATGGAGCATCTGATCGGCACGTGGCTGGCGGCATTAGATTCGTATGTTCATCATCTATATTGTAGTGTATTTATTTTACATGTTTGATGATTTTATTGATGTGAAAATACATTAAAAAAATCCTAAATACGTGTATTTTTAGTATTTTTTGCGTATTTTTCTTGTATTTTATGTGATTTTGGAAATACAAGTGTTGGGTTGTAGATATGTTATCACATAAACATTATAAATGTGTGATTTATTAATAAAAAATAAGCTTTATTATGAACTGAAGCTGGTTTAATAAGATACAACTATTATGAGATAGTACTTGAATTATGTATTGAGGTAACGAGAAACAGTAAAAGTCATTAAACTTTTGTTGCTCATACATATTCCTTTACATGCGGGTAACTTTTGAATGATGGACATCTTAAGAACCTGTGACGAAATTAATTATACTAATTAATACATCTGCTGAATGTGGATAATGCATGTTAGTTAAATTATTGCATGTTATACCTAAACTCATTGATCACTTATTAATGTCCATCAAGTTGAACAATTTTGTGGTTAATGAGTATGACAACATTTACGCAGAGTAATAGTACCTACTGTTATGTGGTTTGACTCAATTTATAGGCCACTAGTTAATGCAATGATATATATTTTTTTTTTTTGGTAATCCAGGGAACCTCCGAACGCCGCTTCGCGGGGAGAGTAAACCCTGGAGCGGACCCGGCCCACCACCGCTGACCCGGCCCACAGGTAAATTCCGCGTATTGCAACCGGCGAGTCTCGAACCCTTCCCCCGGCGATGGGGTACCAAGCCTTAACCATTTCGGCCACCGCGGGCGGTGGTTTAATGCAATGATATTCGTTACTCAAATTTGGCTAAAAAAAAATAGCTATTGGCCTTGGAGTCATGTTCTGTCTTATGAACTCATGAGCTATAGTGGATCAACTGTCAGGCGTGTCGATCTGTGGTACTCTGTATTGCTATTGATGTTAACTTGTGATAGATTTTCTAGATCAACATTCTTTTATGTTGTTCTAGTAATCTGTAATCGGGGTGCATTAAAGATGTTTTCTTCTCTGTTATGAGAAGTTTCTTGTGTTATTATGATTGATAATCTTATTGAAGTCTGTCTTTCAAGTTCTTTATATATATACAGATGATTGAATAAAGTAATGTAATTAGCATGATATGTAATTTTAGTGATTTAATGGCCCTATCACTAAAGTTAAAATCACATGTATATGGTGTATGTGAGAAGTAAAGTTTATCTCCATAGTATGAGAGAGTTTCAATGATTTAATTGAGTAGTGACCGCCAAAGTGGTGTGCTTGATTGGGTTTGAGAATTATCGATCTCATATAATGATTGAGATGTTTTCTGGTCTAATGCGTGGTCATACTCTCAAATGAGGTGATTGTGTATTAGTTTATGGAGGGATACATGATGGTGTGGTGGAGGAATAACTGATTTTAGTGGCTCATATGCCCAAAGGTGATAAATTCACGAAGATTGGAATATATTCTCATAACCACTATCATGTGGGAAGGGTATAATCGCATGCCATATATTCTACCCAAAAGTAATTATATGATTATGTATGTAACTCTCTAGATGTGTACTTGTATATCAAGTTACACAGTGCTCACATGATGCTAATTATATATATTGCTTGTTTTTTCAGTTATATTTTTTTTTTATGCTCAGGAAACCCATACAGTGGGCAACCGGTGGATAAACCCTAGGGCAATGCTAACGGATGACCTACCACCCCAACGTCGTGATGCAAATTATATACATTACTTGAAAAATGGTTTGCCTGCAGGCTGCACTATTAGGCAGATAATGGAAGCCTTAGTGACTTGAAATTATGTCTTGTATAATACCGAAATTAGGACATATCTACAAAGATTGTGCTTAAGTCCTAATGATATATATGTCTCATATAAGGTTGAAAAGGTTGTTTCCACAAATTTTTGTTTAAGGAATAATTAAGTAAAATGACCGAGGTAAAGAATAAATTGGTTAAAATTAGTCTTAAAAGTTGTCAGGCTTAATAGTGATCGTGCGTATTTTGGCAAGTATAACAATGCGGAATAGCTTAAAGGGTCATTTGTCAAATACTTGATAAATTACGAGGTGGTAACTTAATTTACTATACCTGAAAATCCTAATAAAAAGATTTGGCCGAAACGTATATTGCACCATAATGAATATGGTGATAAGTATGATTAGAAAGACTAATTTATTCAGTCTTCTATGAGCTGATATTGTGAAAAAAAAATCTTTTCACATACAAAACGTGTTTCTTATCAAAGTTGTTTCATAAATTTCTTTTGAGTTATGGACTAGACGTAAATTATTTGAATCATATTAAATTTAAAGGAAGTTATCTAATCCAATATTAAGTGCGTTGGAATTTAGATTTACTCTGAATTATTTTATATCTTACGTAGATTGTTCAAAGAGATATTGATTTTATAATCCTAAAGAATGTACAAGAATTATGAAATCATACACAGTAAAGTTTCTAGAGATCAACATAGTTGCAGAGGATAGCTACTCTCAGACTATTAAAGATAATAGTACGATGGAGGTACTGTGTCTTTGTCTTTACCTATACTGACAATTGTGAAATCTCATGTACCATAGACTAAACTTGTTAAGGTTCAAGGTACTATTCTTAATATACTTTATGGCAAAATTTCTCAAACCTCTCAAGTGTAGAATGAAGTGATTATAGCTTTACTCAAGAGATTTGTTAAAGAAAGATGATCAGTTATTCCATGAGACTATATAGTCCATCTATGAGAGCATGATTGCAATATCTACTGTATGGTTGATTTAGCGACATATATGAATGTTGTTTCTTACCCTCAATCAAGTATGTGATTAAATGTCATAAATGATGATATGCAATCTATGAAACATCATAGTGTTTGGAAACTTACTGACTTGCCTAAAGATCACAAGTTCATTAGTTGCAAATTGGTGTACAAAACTAAAAGGATTTCAAAGAAAGATTGTGAAATTTAAAGCCAAACCGATAGCTAAAGTTTTCACTCTAAAAGAGGGGTGGATAGTTAATAGTAAATAAATAATTATTTCTTTATATTATTTGTAAACATTCTTTCAGAGTGAATGTGGCATTAATAGTTTATTTTTTATGGAGTTACGCCAAATAGATACAAAATCTATATAGTGCAACCGGAGGATTTTGCAGAAGATGATTCGAGTAAACTTGTGTATAGACTGAAAAATCTTATTCATAATTTTATGCAAGTTTCCAAATAATATTATTAAAATTTCATAGTGATGTTGTTTTGTTCAATTGGGAATAAAGTAATTCAATATACTACAAGGTTAGTAGGAAGAAATTTATTTTTCTCATACTCTATGTACATGATATTTTGCTTATAAGTAATGACCTTGAGATATCTTTTATCCTTTGTACTGAGGTCCGTAAGGATTATTTTTACCATATTATATTAGATTTTCTCATAGGACATTTACTGATCGTATTTTGGAATTATTCAATATACATCATTGCAAGCCAAGAATTACTCCTATCGTTAAGGGTTATGGACCGAATCTATTACAGTGTCCTTATTTAGATATTGAGAAAATCTAGTTAAATGGTGTACCTTGTGTTAGTGCATTTAAAAGTCTAATATATATGCTTGGATTTTCACTAGATTAAATATCATCTTCGTGACGGGATTTCTAGGCAAATATCAATCAAATTCAGGATGCGATCACTGCGTTGCTGCCAAGAAGGTTTTAAGATACTTAAAGAGGATAATATATTATATGTTAATATACAGATATGTTCTGTTCTTGCAGTTAGTAGGATATTCAAATGTAAACTTTGATGGGTGTTAGGATGACTTGTGATCGATAACGGAATATATTTTTATGTTAGCAGGAAGTGCAGTAAATAAAGTTCTATATTATCTTCTACTATGGAAGCAAAGTTTGTAACATTCCTCTAGATTGTTACTTGAGCTAATAGGCTTCGGAATCTCATTAAGGAGTTGACCATTTTTAACTTTATGGACAGACTCATACGGTTGTTTTGAAACAATAAATTTGTAATATTATTTAATAACAAATATCTCAAGGGTCTAAATATATGGCGGTCAAATATTTTTTACCATAAAGAAACGGTACAAAAAGGTGACGTTGTAATATAGCATATTTTCACAGATGATATGTTTGCAAATCCACTAACTAAAATCCTACGCCCGTGTGTATTTGAGCAACATGTCATTAGTATGGGCCTAGGAGTATTTTAGGATACTGTTGTTTAGTGAGAGCTATTTTGGCTTTACTCTAATAAAGTTCACATCTGTATTTGTTACATTTGGTAACGGTTTGATATGTATCAACTTTTGCATTTAATAAAATATTTTTGAATGTGTTGTTATTATGTTGAATACATATTGATAAAGTCTCAAGGTATTGTATAAACCTTAAGTGAAGGCTAGGGGCATCTAGTTATTAGCCTTGTGCATATGCCTTGTTATACATAAAGAAAGGCTAACCGTAAGGACAAGACATGTGGGTTCATTGGAACCATAGAGACATTTTCGAGTGGCACAAGTTTTTTGTGACACTTAAGGTAAGAGAATGGTGATTGACAAATGAGATCTATTTATGAGAGATGTTATCCATTTGCCACACTATCATATTGAATCCATATAATAAAGTTGAGAACATTCGTGGTCATAGACAGGTCTGTATGTATACATGCAGTTGCCGCCATGATTCAGTGTTTAAGACTTTATGGGATATGATTGACTATTAAAAATTATTTCTGGACCAATATACGCACATACAGTATGATTTCAATTAATATAGTCAAAATGGGAGAATGTAAGAGTTTTCCTAATGTTGACTACATTAATTGATATTATAATTTACCGTTTTATGGTTACTATAAAACGGGGTTTGGTCTAAGGTGAATAGAATGTTTCTTACTTAGTCTAATATGAGACTGGCTAGTATGGGCCGAGTTGAGCATAGCCCGTAATAAGGGAGTCTGGCTGGAAACTCTATAAATAGTGTTCAAATATCTCTTCTAACCATAATTCTCACATGTATCATCACATAATAAGCGTTTACCTAATGCTAAAGGTGAGAGGGTCGCCTTATTAAGCCAGTAATATGGAGGCAATAGAAGAGAAGGATTTGCGCGTGGAACATTACTTTCCGCTTATGCTTCAAGAATGATGAATCACAACACAGGTGTGTTAATCTTTCTACTCAATTGTTTGTGTTCTTATTCTGGTTATGAAGATCTTGGGATTGCGCAGTTTGCATTCAACATATGCATCCGCGTCACTTAGGAATTCTTTCGGCTAGAATGGATTGCTACTATGAGCGATCATCACACATTATAGATAATGATGGATTGGTGGACCAATTGAGTGACTGAGACATGGTACTCATTACTTGATCATGTCAAAGTCTCCAAGAGCCCTTGCTACACAAGCGTAAGAGAAATCTCTTATCAACAATAAGACAAGAACCATTTAACATCGTATCTGAGGGATTTCTTTATTTGGGCCAAAGAAGCAAAATTGCTAGATCATTATCATACTGATTGCTTATGCAAAAATAAGACAAAATAAAGTGATTTGTTGGTTGCTTCGAACTATCTTGCAATCTTATATTTTAGTTCTCCTCTCCTTCCCCGGCCTACGTCAAGCGAGTAAGGTTATAAAATTCTCGTGATTTTCACATTTCATAAAAGTTTATTTACGGTTAGATACTAAGCCATCGTCAAGTAATCTGTCTATGGGTTAGGTGCATTGACATGGTTAAAGTAATTTAGTGCCAAGGCTCTCTCAAAAGACCAGAACTAAATTTCTACATAATTTGTTTACATTCGATTTTGTTATGGAGTCAATATTTTCCAGGGCTTTCAATCAAATAAATTCCGGCATAATTTATGTTCATATAGTTTTGTTTGAGGTAAAGTTGTTGATTTCCTTGTTTCATGTGATATTTCCCGTTCGAAGTCGGCACATAACTTGTCCCTTTCAAATAAATATCAAAGAACGACTTTTGGTGAAAGGTGACGGGATAAATTCCAATGAAATAGTAAGGTGTCGATGCATTGAATAGTGACATTTAGCTTGACAATATGAATAGTTATTTCAAAAATATAAATTAACATTATTCATAATTTTGAAAAAAAAAATCATATAGAAAAATGTGTTCATCTTTAATTTATTATTATAGGTAGAAAATATGACACCAATTTTTTCGGTCGAAAAAATTCGTAATTAGTTTTATAATAATTAAAATCTTCCCATTAAAACCAATAATTGTGTCATAGAGTTGTTTTGGCAAAAAACAGTTACATTGTAAAAATAAGCATAGCTTCTCATTAAAATGTTTCTAGAAACAACTATATTGCTTATTATTATTATTGTTGTTGTTATTGTTGGTGGCTCTAAGTTCTAACCAGTTGATAATTATTTTGACTGCATTAAACTTTGGCAAATGTTTGGGAACTCCGGCAACCCAAGTTGGTGATCAAGTTAAAGACTTCTACCAGTTAAGCCCAGAAACTTATTATTATGATATCTTTCGCTAATGTACCACTTTGATCAATCCTAAAGAAAAAGGAACGAGATTTATAGATGAAGTATCAGCTCATAGTAATTACACTGAAAAGTGCGGCTATAGAATGTGCTTGTAAATTGTGGCCAATATCAAATATATAAGCAATGATTTCAAATCTAATGGTTAATCATACTCTGGCAACTTTATGTAAGGCAAAATTTGGTTTTTTAGGGGTGATAGTGAAAAAGTTGACATCTAAGGCTGCGTTTGTTTTCATTATTTTTTTCTGTTTTTGAACAACTTTTCTATTTTTTTGTTCCTGGGAACAAAAAGGAATAGAAACGTGTTTGGATGCGTTTTTGTTCCAAAATTGTTTTTTGTTCCCTAAACACATGTGGAACGAAAAACAAAAAAAAAAAAAGTTGTTTATGGAACAAAATTCAGAAACACTTCTCTCTTTTTTCTTCTTTTTTTTTCTTTCTTTTTTCTTTGGCCGGTCGCCGGCCTCGACCATGGCCGACGACCGCCGTCGAGGGTCAACGATGCCGTCGAGGGCCGGCGACCTCGTCGGAGCGTCGCCGGCCCTCGTCGGCCGGTCGCTAGCCATGGCCGAGGCCAGCGACCAGCCAAAGAAGAAAAAAAGAAAAAAGGAAAACGAAAAAAAAAAAAGAATAATAAATAAGAAAATAAGAAAAATAAGAAAGAAAATAGAAAAAATAAAATAAAATATTAAAAAATTAAAAGAAATAAAAAAATTATACAAATTTACCAAACGTGTTTCTGTTTTGTTCAAAAATTGTTCCTCGAACATAAACACTTTTTTCTATTTCTGTTTCTTGGAACAATTTTTAAACATAAATGTTATCAAACGAGCCCTAAGTCATCCTTATTGCCACTCTACGGAATTGTACATGAGATTTTCACCTCATACGGCTCCTCATTCAATTGTTTCGAAATCATTGGGTCATTTTCCTCGTTCGAGAATCTCCTCCCTTCTTCCACGCCATCCCAAAGAATAACTAAGGTCAATTCAATTACGTTTTCATAATCCAATTGAACACTTTCCATTTTGGATTATTCTCAAAAGAGAAGATTCTTCTTTTTACCAAACACTTGTGGATCCAATCACAATCTTATAACAAGAACAAGAGATCTTTCTCAATCAACCTCCTTGCCTCTCATTCTTCGACAATCAAAAAGATCATTTTCAAGTTTGAATTTATTCATTTGAAATTTGTGTTCTTCTACTTCATTTTTATTTACTTATTTTTTTACTCTATTCTTGAGTTCTCTTCTGATTGGGTTGTAGGCAAAGACCAGCAGTGTTCATCATTTACTTGTTTTCACAAAAAAAAAAAGGCCTCAACAATGAATGGCAGTTTTTAATTTGATCGGATCAGATAGCTCTTTAAGCAACCAATCAAACTTAGGTAGACCTACTAATGAAGAGCTGATTACGAAGCTTACTCATCAAGGAGCACGAAAGGGTTATTCATTTCATATTTTTCATTGATTCTCAATAGAGATCAAAGGTCTTGAGCAATTGATATCATGAAAAAACTAAAAAAAATATTTTGCCTACCTAATCAAATACCTAAAGTCCAACTTTCTTTGGTTATTTCCTCTTATTAGATCATTGTAACCATTGCAAGAAGTGGAGAACTACACAGTATCTGCAAACTAACTTCACTACCACGGGATGAATTATTGCCCACTTGGAATGGAAGCCCAAAGCCCTATAAAGGCAATTTGTCTAACGCAAGTCGTTTAAACCAGTTTACGTAAAAGCATTCTTCTTATGAAACCGTATAGTGCTATTGTTAACTTATGTTTAGAAAGGAAAAAAAGAAGAAGAGGGTTATGGATAGTTAAGGAAGCAAAAATAAGGCCAAGGCCCGTGCGCAAGGAAAAGCGAGTTGATCATGTGTCAAAGCTCCACCCAAGTTTAATTAGATGGATGCCTTTGCTCGTGCGACCATGCCTCCAGGGATCACCTATTCATATTTTTTTGCCATTCAATCAAATATGGCTTGACATGCCTTTAATAAAAAGATTTAATTAATTGAAATGGCAAGAAGGACACCAAATCAAGTTATCGACCCAGGTTGAATGAGATCCCCACAAATCACATATTCGGAGGACTGGATTGGAAATGATGGGGAGTTCTCCGCTTTCAAATGTTATGAGCTAGTTCAATCAATTTCAATCCTTAGAAAAGCAGAGTCCACATCGTGACAAGTAGTCGTGTTAACAACTATCAAAGTAGCCTAAAACAAGTTCATCCAAGAAAGGACCCAAGAAAGGATGAGAGACCCCACCCAACAGTATGGCATGTTTATACACAAATCTCGCTTCTAGTCGTCCATTCGCCAAACAAAATCTTTTCGCTTCTCATAAAAAGAAGTGTTATCTTTTGATTCTCATTGTAGGAGGAAAACATGGCCTCAATCCTCTTCTGATTCAATTTGTCATTGGTTTTTAATAATCAAAATTAGATTAATCAAATCAATTATAATATCACTGTGTTGTTTCGGAAAAAAGTTACGAGTATAGTTCCTTCCTCAAATGTCATCAAGAAACAAATGCGTTGCCTTTTCTTGGGGAGGTTGATAGTTAATTTAACTGCATTGAAGGGTATGCCTAATAGAATCAAACGTCTAGTTAATAAAATAAGGACAAAAGGAAATCGGATTCACAGAGCAAATCTCCAACTCAACCGGTTTCTTTTTTGTAGCCCAAAGGAGCAATGTTATTCCCTGATGCTACGTGCACACCAAGCCATAAACGCGGAGCCGCACATTAGAACGCGTCGACATCCACATCTCTGGTCAATGTCCCAAAGCAGGGCCACCGACCTCCATTGATTAATTCGGGCGCGAACTTGCTCCCCAAGACAAACACTCGACCGCGTTTGCCGCGGTTCACACGGATTGCTAAAGTACTTGATAGCTAAGCTATGAAATTTGGCAGAGAAGAGGCGTGTGAAAAGATCGCCATGTTTGATAGACTGGTGCAGTTGAACCACCGCCTCGTGAAACTCTATAAGTAAGGGCCTCTCTTCCTCTCATCTCTCATCATCCAGACAGCTATTATTGTGTCAAGACTGAAACAGAGTCGGGGTTAAATACGAAACAGAGGATGAAGATGAGAATGGGTCACGAGGGAAGGCATAATCACGGTCGACATCGTCATCATGGGATGGGTAACGGAGGCGGAGATGGGCATCATGGTGGGCATGGTCCCCATGTAGGACTTCTCTTTGGGCATGGTCTCAAAGGACGTAGGGGTCATGGGTTCCATGGACATGGACATGGGCATCATGTGAGGGTTCCATTAGTCCATGGGCATGGACTTTTCAAACATGGTCATCATGGTCATCCCAAAGGTCACGACCATGGTCACAAAGGGAGGGAGGGCCATGCGCATGACTGGTGCGGAAGGCGCCACACCTGTATGGAGCAACCGGAACCGGAGCAGCAACAGGAGCAGCAACAGGAACAAGAAGTTGTGGCTGGGACGCCAACTCCAATAACCGAGGAACTCGATACTCTTGGACATGGGAATCATGTGAGGGTTCTTCTAGTCCATGGGCAAGGACTTTTCAAACATGATCATCATGGTCATTGCAAAGGTCAAGGTCATGTTCACAAAGGGAGGAGGTGCCATGCGCAAGGCCGGTTTGGGAGGCATCATACCTGTACGGAGCAATCAGAACCGGAACAGGAGCAAGAGCAGCAACAGGAGCAGGAAGTCGTGGCTGCCACACCAACTCTAATAACCAAGCAACTCGGTACTCTAGGACATGGGCATCATGTGAGGGTTCTTTTAGTCCACGGGCATGGACTTCTCAAACATGGTCATCATGGTCATTGCAAAGGTCACAGTCATGGGCACAAAGGGAGGAGGTGCCATGCGCATGGTCGGTTCGGGAGGCGTTATACTTGTGCAGAGCAACTGGAACCGGAAGAGGAACAGGAGCAGCAACAAGAACAAGAAGTCGTGGCTGCAACACCAACTCCCATAACCGAGCAACTCGATACTCTCGCTCTGACTGCCGACTAGAGAGGACGCTTGGAGTTGGTTCTTGGACAGTAATGACGCCGTGTCAGCAATAAATGCGTCTTGGGGATTTCATGTTTTGGCTCCTACCAGTATTATCTTTCTGAGTAGTTTCGCTGGATGATCAGATTCAGCTGTTTGAAGTGTTGTGGAGGTTGATGGAAGTTTCTCTATACTGTTTGTGTACCAATATTATTCAATGGTACACTGAAAATTAGTGTGATGGGATCCGTCGTTTGAGGTTTCGGATCAAATGATTCCATATATTATATGCAGAAGATTTGAAGGTTATGAACTAGAACTGATATGTTGCTGAGCTCCTCGAGAGCGCCATTGGCATGCCTATACAAATTGACCAGAATTAATTGAGAGATAGGGGCTTTAACAGCAAACATCACGGACAATGGCATATGCTCTCCATCTTTGTCATACAAGTAACCAAGGTAGCACCGACACTCGACACGCGACGCGACACGACACGACACGCGACACGCCATTTCTCAAAAAGTAGAGTATTCCGACACGTTCCGACACGTTAAATATTAAATAAATATTTTTATATATACATGATTAATTATTATATTTAAATTAATTTATTCAAATTCATAAATAAATCAACAATAAAAAAGAGCCTATAATAAATCTATACTAATAACATTAATAAATTTATTCATAAAAAATTGGAAAGACATTTTTTTACTTTAACAAAAGTTATCATGAAATATATAACTAAGGAAAGATTATTGTCAAAATAAATTTATATTTTTCTATGATGATCAAAATTTATCATTATTTAATATCTAGTGCTTTTATTTTTTGAAATAACTTTTTAACCTGTCAATTATTTATTTTTTAGCCTTATCATATATTAATAAAATTATTTAATGTTCAATATTTCTTTTTAGGATTAAATGGGTCCCACCCATTTATTTCAGCACACATTTTCTTCCCCACCCCCACCCAGCCCTGCGCCTGTCACTTCCCTTCTTTCCCCTGCACGAGGCTTTCTTTCCCTAGGCTTTCTTTCCCGTCAACGCCTCGTCTCTCTCCTTTCTCTTCTCCCTAAAAACAGCCCAAAGGGCAAAAACCCTAGCAACCACCCTATTTTTCCTCTCCCTTTGCTCGGTCTCCACCTCTCTCGCCGCTGCCTCGCCTCCGTTCTTCCCTTTGCCATCGTAGCCTCGCGTCCAGCCCTCCGCGGTGTTGCGGTTTTTCATCTCGGCGTTGCAGTCGGCGGTCGCAGCCCTCCCTCGCCGTCACCCAGCGTCGCCTCGGCTCCCTCACCTTGCCTCCACCCTCCATGACCTTCTTCCTTCGCACCTGCAGATCCACCCTCCGGACATGCTCCGACGCGCGTGTCGGAAAGAGTTGACTACTAGTTGGAAACTCCAACACGTGTTGATCGCGTGTCCGAACGTGTCTGAGCGTGTCGGACACGTGTCAGGGTGTCCGACACGACACGGAGGCCCTTTGAACGTGTCCGTGCTACCTAGCAAGTAACTCCAGCAACCCAAATTGGCGATCAAGAAATCGAACATCTTCTATTAGTTAAGCCCAGAAACTTATTATTATGAAATCTTTTGCTAATTTACCAATTTGATCGGTCCGAAAGGAAAAGGAACAAGATTCACAGATGGAAGTCTATTTTTTTTTTTTTTAAGTAGGGCGATAGCTATAATAAAATAGACTCGTTTCATCTTGGGCAAAGTGCAATTGCGGGGGCCTAATTCAAATCCCTCGGGTAAAGTAAGAAAGTTTCGCCTAACATACTCGCCACCCAAAGTTGGACTTTCTTTGATTATTTCCTTTGATTAGATCTTCATAACCATTTCGAGAAGCGGAGATTTAATTTACAAAACAACAATGGGAAAAAAAGGGGGAAGCCTTGCTAGGAGGGCACCACCGCTGCCCATTGCCAGTGAGGCTGACAAAGTAGCAACCTTAAGGGGAGGGCGGCCGGCGCTCTTGGGACTTGAGTGAGGCTCACCCAGATCTGGGTAATTTTGGCTCTCACCAGGGACCAATAAGGCCTCACCTAAGGCCGGCAAGGGCCGACGTCACCCAAATCTAGGCGAGGTGCTAGCCCAAGGTGAGGGGTAGCGAGGGTCACCAACCCTCGCTTGGGGCCGACATCGCCCAAATTTGGGCATCCTCAACTGAAATCTAGGCTTAGCCCTACCGCCCCTCCAATGTTGGGTGGTGGCGGCCTATGAAGTATTGACATTCTCCAAGAATCATCGTGTCATGTCGAACACTTCAACACGTGTCTAATACTCTCAAACACTTGGTTAACACGTGTCGGAAAATCCGACATCTAATCAACTTTCCTAATACTTTCCGACACTTAAGTCGGAATTTCGACATGTGAATTTCCGACACATGAGGTCAATTTTAAAAAATTTCAATAAATAAGAGATCAAAATGTGTGTGTGTGTGTATAAATAAAATAATAAACAAAAAAAAGAAGAAAAACCTAATATTCTCTTCTTTTCATACTCTCATTTTTCGTGATACATAATTCACCCAAAAGGCTTTTTTCTCTTCTCTTCTAATATGTCTAACATGCGAGTCTAGAATGTGAATTGCTTATTTTTTTTCTCCAAGTTTTATGAATTATTGGAATGGAGTTAAATTTGTCAAATTGAAACAATGGATTATATTAATGAATGGTGGATTAATATTTTTAGTGTAAATTTATTCTAGGTTTTTTTATTATTTATTTATTTGTGAATTTGAATAAAATTAATTTGATCAAAATAATTATAAAAATAATAATTTATTATGTATATATAAAAATATACATTTAATATACAACGTGTCCCAACGTGTTGAAATTCTTTATTTTTTGAGAAATGACGTGTCGTTGTGTCTTGTCGTGTCGTGTCACGTGTTGCGTGTCGATATCAATGCTACTTAGGTGGCGGCCTTAATAAGTTTTACATTCGATTACATATTTTGAAAATTATAGAATTCAATTGCACTTTTACAATAAGTTTTAAGACTTCTAGTGTAGTTATCCTTAAAATAAGCTATCAATTGCTTCAAAATGCACAATCTTGTATTTAGTTGTCCTTCCCTTCTCTACCCTAGGTCAAGCGAGCAAGGTCATCAATGGGTGGTTATTGTGGCCTTTCACATTTGATAAAAGTCGATTTACAGTTAGGCACTAATTGATTGTCAAGTAATCTTCTTATGGGCAAGATGCATTGACATAGTTAAGAAACTTAGTACCAAGGCTCCCTCAAAATACTAGAACAAAAGCCAAACCATTGAAAGTCACTTACAATTAAATTTATTTTCAAAACCAAGGTTCGTATACAAATCTTACAGTCCTATGAGATACAATTATTGCACTGTTAATTGTAGTTTTGGCATTCGAAGGTGATGAGATTGTGAAGTTTACTCTAATGAAATCATAAGGTGTTAATGCATTGAATAGAGAGACATCTAGCTCAACAATATAAAGTTATAACACTTTGTAGCTCTACTAATCAGTTGATAATCGTTTTAACTGCATTGAAGAGTATGCTCAGTAAAATCAAAAGAATGGTTAATTAAATAAGCACAAAACGAAATCAGATCCACGAGAGCAAGTCTGCACCCTTTTTTTTTTTTTGGTCGGTAGTCTCCAACCCCTCAATCGCTGTTCTTTTGCGGGCCAAAGGAGCAAAATTTATCTGCTCATCTAACCAAGCCAGAACCGTCCAGCCGCAAATGAGAAGGTGTCGACATCCGCGTCCCCATCTCTGGTCCCATATCTCAACACATAGAGAGCGACCACCATTATTTCAATCCCGCGTGAACTTGCTCCCCTGGGCAACACATGACCACATTTTCCTTCGTCCGTAGTTGAAAAGTATTCATCCACAGCGTTCACACGGATTGCTCAAATACTTAGTAGCTAAGCCGAGAAATTTGACAGACGAGTCGTGTGAAAAGACTGCCAAAATCATGGGGTGCTACAGTTAAACCACCGCCTCTAAACCTCCTATAAAAGCGAGGCCCTCTCTTCCTTCCATCTCTCATCATCCAGAGAACTATTCCTCTGTCAAGGCTGAAACGGAGTTGGGGGGTTGACTAAACAGAGGATGAAAATGAGCATGGCTCACGAGGGAAGGCATCATCACGGTCAACATCTATGTATTGGTTCCTACCAGTTTTTATCTTTTTGGGTAACCTCGTTGGATGCTCAGCAGTGGTTGAAGTGTTGCGGAGGTTAAAGAAAGTTTCTTTGTACTACCTCTGTACCAGTATACTATGGTAAACTATGTGATGATATCGCTGAGGCGTCGGCTCAGACAGATGATTTCCATATGTGTTATTCAGATCTGAAGGCTTTGAACGAGAAATGATATGTAGTACTGAGCTCATTGAGAGAACCATTGGCATGCATGAACAATTTGACCCGATCCAATTTAGAGATGAAGGGCTTCAACAGCACCCATCGCCCACAATGGTGTATGCTTTCTTTCTCATTCAAGTAACTGCGGCAATCCAAATTGGTGATCAAGAAAAAAAAAAAAATCTCCCGCCGATTAAGCTTTTTTTTTATTATGATAGATTTGTGGCTTAAGCCAGAAAAGAAGGCAGCCTTGCGCAACCAACGACAAGTCTGGATCATGTATAGGGAAAGAACATGCGTGCTAGCATGCTATCTATGGTTTATGAAGTTGGTCGGATCAGATAGTCATTTAAGGAACCAAACCAAACTAGGGGCAAACTTACCAACGAAGTGCTGGCCTATGGAACTCATCCAGGAGCAATAGGTGTTTATGCATCCGCGTCACTTATGAATTCTTTCGGCTAGAAGGGATTGCTACTATGAGCGATCATCACGCATGATAGATAATGATGGATTGGTGGACCAATTGAGTGACTGAGACATGGTACTCATTACCTGATCATGTCAAAGTCTCCAAGAGCCCTTGCTACACAAGCGTAAGAGAAATCTCTTATCAACCATAAGACAATAACCATTTTACCTTGTATCTAAGGGATTTCTTTTTCTTTTCTTTTTTGGTGAAATGTAAGAAATATATTGATAACTTTGGACAAATAAGAAACGGCGCCAACTTACACTCTGACTGCGCAGCAGGAAGAGTGGAAGGGAGTCGAAGGGAAAACAAAAGAAAGAAGAAAAATGCCCACAACCCGGGCCGAGGCAAAACCAAACCTAGCAAACCTCTACTACACGCTTAAAAGTGGGACGAGAGAACTAGGACGGTACAAAGACAAGCACCAACAGCAACAAGCAAAGCTACCGAGAAAAGACCGAGGGGTCGAAGCCCCAATTCCTTTGAAGTCTTCTATTTCTTGGGGTAGGAGACACATTCTTGAAGGAGAGAACTCTGTCCTTGACAACTTTGATCAAATGATTTTTTGAGAGCCGACACGGAAACAGTTTCACCGCGAAAGATGATACAATTTCTCTTCTTCCAAATTAGATAACACAGAGCTCCAAAAGAGAACCTAGCAATTTTGTGGAAGCAATCCTTATCCGATAAAAACTTTAGAGCCCAAGTGGAGGTCTCGGTCCACGGTCTGATTCTCCAAGGTAGGTTGCATCTAGAAGCCCAGAAATAAGCTAGGGTAGTAGGGGTTTGACAGTAAAAGAAAAGGTGATCAATAGAGTCCGGCTGAGTTGAGCAAAAGGCACAGACCGAGTAGTCAATCCTACCGTAAGAAAGTAGGAGTGATTGAGTCGGTAGGCGCTTCTTGGCAATAAGCCACAACATAAATTGATAACGCAGTGCCAAGACATTATCCCAAACCAGAGTCACCCAAGGAACTCTATCTTTTTTAACTCTGATTAAATTCCAGGCCGAAGCAACCGAAAAAAGGCCCGAAGAATCACCGCACCAAAGGAACCGGTCACAAACATTAGAAAGCACTGGCAAGGAGAAGCCCCAACTTTCTAGGCAGGATTTAAAGGCCGGGGCAAAGGTGTACAATTCGGAGACAGCTGCCATCTTAGATAAACCCGAGTCCTCCATTACAATGGAAGGAACAATTGTGTCCAAAGGACCACACGGAAGCCAGTTATCATGCCATAAAGATGTCTGCATTCCATTGCTAATTTTCCAACGAAACGACTAGTGAAAGTAGGGCTTGAGCTGCAAGATTTTTTTCCAAGCCCACGAGCATAAGGTTGGTTGAGGAGAAATCCAGAAATTCACTCTCTTTAAGAAATTTGAGTGAATCCAACGACACCAAAGTGACTCCTTATCAGTAAATAAGAACCAAATGTATTTGAGCAAGGAAGCTCTATTGCAATATTTAAGGTTTCTAATAGCCAAGCCACCCTCAGATTTTGGCATGCAAATATCTAGCCACGAGACTTTGGCCCCGCCTTTTCCCAGGGCAAAACCTTTCCAAAGAAATTGTCTCAAGATGCACTCAATATTCAGAAGAACAGCAACAGGTAAAGAAAAGACACTAGCCCAAAACGCCTGAATGGAATGGAGAACGGACCTTATAAGTTGGAGTCTCCCCGCAAAAGAGAGAAACCTATGAGTCCAAGATTGGACTCTTGTTGTAATACGGTTGATCAACTCAGTGCAGTCGGTCTTGGTCAATCTAGAAGAGATGATAGGTACCCCTAGAAACCGAATAGGGAGTTTGCCTTCTTGAAAACCAAATGTAGATAGAATATTCCTTTGAAGGGAAGAGGAGCCTCCCGATAAGAAAACATCACTTTTGTTTCTGTTCGGTACAAGACCGCTCTAGGAGGAGAACGTGTCAAGGCTCCTTTTAAGGACCACCGCCGACTTCCGATTCGCACGGCAGAACAGGAAGACGTCGTCAACGAAAAAGAGATGGGAGAGTCTCGTAGATTTACATCTCCAAAAGAACTTGAAATCTTTGACGGAGGTCCTCAGATTGATGATGCCCGAAAAAACTTCCATCACAAGGGTAAATAGATAAGGAGACATCGGGTCTCCTTGCCGGATGCCTTTGCCACTAGCAAAGAAGCCGTGAAGCTCCCCATTGATAGAGATAGAGAACATAGGCATGCGAACGCAAACCATGACCAGTTTAATAAACCACTCCGGAAACCGGAAGGCTAGAAGGGTTAACTCCAAGAAATCCCAATCCATAGTATCATAAGCTTTGCGGAAGTCAACTTTAATGGCACATTTCGGAAGATAAGGATCATGGTGAAAACCTGCAAATAGCTCTTGTGCCAATAAAATGTTGTCTCTAATCCTCCTACCTCTGACAAAGGCGTTTTGAGCATGATTAATAATACTATTTAGAACCATAGCAATCCGATTTGCCAAGATTTTTGTAATGACTTTATAAATAGTATTGTAGCACGCAATAGGTCTGAAATCAGTAACCTCGCAAGCATTAGGTACCTTAGGTATTAACGCCAAAATTGTAGCATTAACTTCTTTCAGGAGATGACCTGAGGAAAAAAAATCCTTCACAGCCCGAATCACCAAAGGTCCAACAATTCTCCAATTGTTTTTATAGAATTCAGCAGTAAAGCCGTCAGGGCCCGGAGCTTTACTTCTTGAAAGAGAAAAAAGGGTGTCTTTAATCTCAGAGTCCGAGACAGGTGCAGCAATGGAGCAACCTTGGGCATCCGAGAGTGGGCTGCGAATAACTTGCTGCAAGTCTTCCAGGGACGGCTTGACAAGGGTATCATGGGGGGATAATAGATCCGAGAAAAAAGAGACAAAAACCTGCGGCACCCGAGTTGGATCGGTGATAAGAGAGCCAGAGGAGTCCTTAACAGAGAGGATTTGATTGGTGAGGTGTCTCGCCTTCACAGAGTTGTGGAAAAACTTTGTGTTGCGATCTCCCTCCTTAAGCCATTTAACTCTTGATTTCTGGCGATAAAAGGATTCTTCTTGACCACGAAGGTCAATAAAAATACGTCGCTGGCATCTTTCAAGTTTTGCAAGATCAACATTATTAGGATCAGATTGGAGACCAACTTGAGTAGACCGAAGAGCTTCTCTAGCTTTAGTAGATCTAATAGAGATGTCCGAGAAAGCTTCTTGGTTTAGCGATTTGAGGCAAGCCTTTAGAAATTTCAATTTAGAGACAAGCCTGAACATGGGATAGCCAATCACTGGAGAGTTCCATGCTTGCTGGACAATAGTTAGAAAGTTTAGATGCTCAGTCCAAAAGTCGAAGAATTTAAAAGGCTTCTTCTTGGATGGCGGATTAATACCCTGACAAACATCGGAGAGTGATCAGATATTCTGGGGTTCAAAAAAGCCGCTTCTGAAAAGGAGAAGTCGATGTTCCATTTAGTGTTAACTAAGACCCTGTCAATCTTCCTTTGCTTCCTTGAGGAACCAGCCGAAGTTGACCAAGTATACCGGAGACCAACATACCTGAGGTCCACTAATTATGTTTGGTCAAGACAAAGCCGGAAATCATCAAAACATGGCAACCAAGTATTAGAACCACCAAGACGGTCAGAAGGGTCCTTTATAGCGTTGAAATCGCCCGCCACAAGCCAAGTGGAATCTTGAAAAAGATCATTGCAATGGACGAGATCCTCCCACAGAGACCTGCGTTTGACAAAAGTGTGCTCTCCATACACCGTCGAAATGCAGCAGGAGGTATTGATGGCATTAAGCTTGAAGCGGCCATGAATAGCCTGATCACTAGTAGAGATAAGATCAAAATTTGCAAAATCCGAGTTCCACCCTAGCCAAATTCTACCATGCGAGGCACAATCATAATTGGCGACCCACTTCCATCCTCTCAGCAAGGTAAAAGATATGGAATCAAAAAGAGATTCAGGAACTTTAGTCTCAAAAAGCCCCACCAGGCACAACTTGTTTGAAGAAACAAACTTTCTAATTTCCGCACGTCTGATGGGATTCATCATGCTTGTAATATTCCAGAAGCCAAAAAACATTAGGAGGGGGAAAACAGGGACTTACCTCCTCTTGGAGGCCTTGCGACTAGTAGAAGTCGCCTTAGGAACAGCCGAAGGGGGCAGTGCAGGAAGGTCCGGTGGAAGTAACAAAAGTTGGTCCTGAACGCTCATAACCGCCTTAGAAGAACTCGGGCCTTTTGAGGACAGGGGTCTATCTGAGAGCAGATCATCATCACTACAAATCTCATCTACATCTGAATTATGGTGAGAGCCAACAGGGGACGCGAGACCTGACTTCTGCTGGGATCGCCCTTGATTAGCTCTGATAGTAACCTGAGAAGAGCTTTTTGGAGGCTTGGAGCTCACCACAATAGCTAGGTTCGGCGGTAAAGGGGACTTCAGTTTTAAGAGCTACCCCCTTCACTGGGCGGGGCAAGACGGAAGGAAGCTTCATCCTTGGCTGGAGACTGTTTTTTTTTTCTTATTCTTGACCTTCTTCCAACCCAAATCAGCAAGAATAGGATCAGAAGAATCCTAAGGCAAAGTCGCTGGGGCTGGAATCTTGTCTTCACCCGAACTAGACGGTCCAACAGGAAGGATGCTGGTGGGATCAGGGACTACAGGCAGCGGCATTTGTGGTGTAGCCGAAGGTAAAACAGGGGCCAAAGAGGCCTCGACTACCACTTGCTGAGTAGGGGCGGTATCCATCAGAGAGGGAAGAACCGTATATGCAGCAGGAGCAGGATGAACTCCGGATGTAGATACCAAAGGTTGTGCTTCTGAGGCACAAGCAGAAGGTTTTTCAGCAGATGGAGGGCACTTGTGACCAAAAATTCCGCAACTTGAGCAGGCGACTAGCCTCCATTCATATTCAACTCCAACCTCAATGGTTTCTCCTTCATGTTCTAGCTCAATTGAGTCACACAAAGGTTGATCAGCAGTTATCTCAACGCAGACCCGTGCAAACGACATTGCCTTCAATTGTTCAGTTCAGTGATCCACATATAATGGTTTCCCCAAAGCACTAGCCACTTTACCAATGGATTGTGCTGACCAGAAAGAGTAGGGCAACTTCGTTAGCTTCACCCATACCGGCACCGAAAGCCGAGCGGCTTTCCCGAGCTCCAAACCGGGGTCCATCGCTGCGAGCTAGAGGAATTCTAGCAACGGTTATAGGGTCACCTTCAAGAAGTTTCCGCCTAAAGTCCCCGTCCAGGGATATGGAGAAGGATGAACTCCGGATGTAGATACCAAAGGTTGTGCTTCGAGGCACAAGCGTAAGGTTTTTCAGCAGATGGAGGGCACTTGTGACCAAAAATTCCGCAACTTGAGCAGCGACCGGCCTCCATTCATATTCAACTCCAACCTCAATGGTTTCCCCTTCATGTTCTAGCTCAATTGAGTCACACAAAGGTTGATCAGCAGCTATCTCAACGCACCCGTGCAAACGACATTGCCTTCAATTGTTCGGCCCGGTGATCCACATATAATGGTTTCCCCAAAGCACTAGCCACTTTACCAATGGATTGTGCTGACCAGAAAGAGTAGGGCAACTTCGTTAGCTTCACCCATACCGGCACTGAAAGCTGAGCGGCTTTCCTGAGCTCCAAACCAGGGGTCCACTGCTGCAGAGCTAGAGGAATTCTAGCAACGGTTATAGGGTCACCTTCAAGAAGTTTCCGCCTAAAGTCCCTGTCCGGGATATGGAGAAGGATGAACTCCGGATGTAGATACCAAAGGTTGTGCTTCCGAGGCACAAGTAGAAGGTTTTTCAGCAGATGGAGGGCACTTGTGACCAAAAATTCCGCAACTTGAGCAGGCGACTGGCCTCCATTCATATTCAACTCCAACCTCAATGGTTTCTCCTTCATGTTCTAGCTCAATTGAGTCACACAAAGGTTGATCAGCAGTTATCTCAACGCAGACCCGTGCAAACGACATTGCCTTCAATTGTTCAGTTCGGTGATCCACATATAATGGTTTCCCCAAAGCACTAGCCACTTTACCAATGGATTGTGCTGACCAGAAAGAGTAGGGCAACTTCGTTAGCTTCACCCATACCGGCACCGAAAGCCGAGCGGCTTTCCCGAGCTCCAAACCGGGGGTCCATTTGCCGCGAGCTAGAGGAATTCTAGCAACGGTTATAGGGTCACCTTCAAGAAGTTTCCGCCTAAAGTCCCTGTCCGGGATATGGAGAAGGAAGGATCCTTGTCCATTCGACATGATCTCGAATAGGTTTGGTCCCCAAGCTTTTTTTAGAGTCTCCTCAACGACTTTAAATGGGAGGCGTCGCCCAAGAAAGTAACCCAATAAGCAGTCGTGTAGCTTAGGATCTGCCGCTTGTAAATCTTGCTCTGTCATAACAATGACCGGTTTGTTGTTCCTGAAAGTCAGAGGGGTATATTCCAGCTCGTACCCTTTAGCCACGGTCTTCGCAACTGCAACTGAAGTGCGAGGGTTCGCCTTACTAGCCTCTCTTCTCAGCTGAGGACATTTCGAGCGCGACCTACCCCTACTACGAGTTCTAGCAGCAGCCGGAGCTCGAGGGGGTTGCACATCACCACTACCAGACGCAACAGATGGATTTGAGGTCCCAAGATTGTGGTCATTCACCGGAGCACCAGCCAATAACGAAATCTCAGCAGCAGCAGGAGAGAAGCTTCGAGCAGGGGTCTCCCCATCCTCCGCCAAGACTCGATTCAACCCCGAGTCCATCAATCTCAGCAGAATGAAACAAACCATAGCAGTCTGATAAACCCTATCCGCAATTCGCCATAAATGATTCGGGAAGGGGACTTACCAAGCGCCGAGAGATGGGGCAGTCGCACCAGCTAGGATGGAAAGCCGAACCAGCAAAGGAGTCCGTCAAAGGTGAACAATGAAGCCGGTTGAAAACAGGGGAAACTCCGAACAACCAAGCTCATCCTTCCCCATACACCAAGGACGTCGTCTGATGGAGCAGCACTAAACGAACAACCAGCTGAGACTCCCTCAGCACGGGGAAATTAGACCAGACGAGCAGCAGATGTGAAGCTCCTAGGGTTGGCAAGATCTGGAGAAGTAGGTCGACCCAGCCAAATTCGTTCGGAGGGAAGGAAGAGACAACAGAGACGAACCTACCCTCCAAATTTTAGCTCAAACGGGTGGCTAGAACTTCAAGATGGAGCAGCTCACCAGTCGGATGAACAGTAACGCGGGAACCAGAAGGGTCTCGCGTTTCTGCTCATGTCCGAAGTTTTAGAACCTTAATCTGGCGCCTTAGACCAACTCGGCCATCTCAACTTGTTCATATCTAAGGGATTTCTTTATTTGGGCCAAAGAAGCAAAATTGTTGGATCATTATTATACTGATTGCTTATGCAAAAATAAGACAAAACAAAGTGAGCTATTTTAGTTCTCCTCTCCTTCCCCGGCCTACGTCAAGCGAGTACGGTTATAAAAATCTCGTGATTTTCACATTTCATAAAAGTTTATTTACTGTTAGATACTAAGCCGTCGTCAACTAATCTGTCTATGGGTTAGGTGCATTGACATGGTTAAAGTAATTTAGTGCCAAGGCTCTCTCAAAAGACCAGAACTAAAACCAAACCATTGAAGCTCACCGACAAATAATTTGATTTTCACAACCGAAGTTCCTACATAAATGTTACCATCGTATGAAATACAATAAGTAGTACAATATTGTATTACTAATTGTCGTTTTAGCATTCAAAGGGGATAAAATTTGCGAAACTTAATCCAATGAATTAGTAAGTGTTTGCACCGAAAAAAGGACAAGTTAACAATATGAGTAGACACATGACTAAAGTGTTATAATCAAGCACATGATTCATCATCGACGATCAAGATTGGTGTTGGTATTGGCAACCATTGATGATTGTTATCTATCAATTGTTGATATATGACGACTTGTAGTTAACGATGACTGATAATGGATAGCAAGATCAATAAAATTGTCAAGGTACCAGGAAAAAGCTAAACATAGAAAGGGTCGCAAGCCATCGTTACAAGTTTGAAGCCCCTAAGAACAAAGTAATGAAAGACGTGGAGCAACTTGCACGCATTTTGAAGGAACAACCACCTAAAGGTAAGACTGTGGTATCACAAGAGTACGAGCACAAAGTTTTCGCAGGTAAAGGAATGTGGCTACAACTAGGAGAATTGCTTAGAGACTGTTATGGCACAACCACTATAAATACCATCATTAATCTGCTGAAAAGCTCTCACACAAATCAAACAAATTTACTATCTTTTAGTTATCTTTACTTTTATGTACTATATTTATCTTTCAAATTCATGGCATCAATTAAATTCCGACAAGTTCTTAGTTGTAGTTCTTAGATCTGCGTCATCAATAAAATTCTAGTGTACATCTTTATCATAGGTGTCGAACCATTGGTTAAATTCCAACATAACATTTTTATGTTCTCAAGTTTTGTCGTCAATTAAATTTCAACATAATTTGTTTACATTCAATTTTGTTATGGAGTCAGTACTTTCTAGGGCTTGTAATCAAAAAAATTCTGGCATAATTTATGTTCATATAGTTTTGTTTGAAGTAAAGTTGTTGATTTCCTTGTTTCATGTGATATTTCCCGTTCAAAGTCGGCACAAAACTTGTCCCTTTCAAATAAATATCAAAGAACAACTTTTGGTGAAAGGTAGATGATGACGGGATAAATTCCGGCGAAATAGTATAGTGACATTTAGCTTGACAATATGAATAGTTATTTCAAAAATAGAAATTAACATTATTCATAATTTTGAAAAAAAAAAAAAAATCATATAGAAAAATGAGTTCATCTTTAATTTATTATTATAGGAGGAAAATATGACGCCAATTTTTTTTCCGTCAAAAAAATTCGTAATTAGTTTTATAATAATTAAAATCTTCTCATTAAAACCAATAATTGTGTCATAGAGTTGTTTTGGCAAAAAACTGTTACATTGTAAAAATAAGCATAGCTTCTCATTAAAATGTTTTCAAAAAACAACTATATTGCTTATTATTATTATTATTGGTGTTGTTGTTGTTGTTATTGGTGGCTCTAAGTTCTAACCAGTTGATAATTATTTTAACTGCATTAAACTTTGGCAAATGTTTGGGAACTCTGGCAACCCAAGTTGGCAATCAAGTTGAAGACTTCTACTAGTTAAGCCTAGAAACTTATTATTATGATATCTTTCGCTAATGTACCACTTTGATCAATCCTAAAGAAAAAGGAACAAGATTTATAGATGAAGTATTAGCTCATAGTAATTACATTGAAAAGTGCGGCTATAGAATGTGCTTGTAAATTGTGGCCAATACCAAGTATATAAGCAATGATTTCAAATCCAATGGTTAATCATACTATGGCAACTTTATGTAAGGCAAAATTTGGTTTTTTGGGGGTGATAGTGTTACGGCTTGAATTTTCAGATTTTGTTTTCGATTAAATAAATTGGGCCTTTCATTGACGCATCTATAGTATTATTCTCTGAGTTGGTCACTCATGAGATAACCAGACTATTTGGGAAAACCGTTAAGGAATCTAAACATAATAGACTTGAGAATTCGACTCAGAATCGACTACTCGACCATGTTGATCTGCAAGGGTCATTACGATACCGTTAAAAATCGATCAGAGGTTGAAGATAGGTCAACTCGATGAGATATGTAATTAGTGCATGGGTAATTCCACCTAATTGCAAAATTCTCATCGAACGGCACTAGACCGATTTTTTTGTCATTTCTGTACCCGATGTTTGTATTTGAAATCTCGAGATTTTCACAATAACCGAGAGTCGTCAATGAGTCAAAGATGTACAATGTGGCTCGAAAATAATCAACCACGGGTCAATTGCACTAAAAATTCCTAAAAACTACCCGATAGACCGAGTCATGCTAAAGTTGCGTTAGATTGAAATTAACCGCGAATTTGAACCCGATTTTAGAAATTGAAAGTTCTGTTATGTCACAATTTATTTTAGGAATGTCGACTCATCCTCCGAAAATTTTTCGAAGATTCCAAGATTTTTACGGAAATTCGTTTTGGACGATTCGGAAAATAATGGAAATTCGAATGAGCCAAATTAAACAGGATTTTGGCTCCTATACCGAACTATATGGCGAAGGGGACTTGCAAAAATTTATGGGCTTTTTCCTTGGCAAATTTGAACGTCAAATTAGGGAATTTGTGAAGAAATTGAGGCTTAAGATTTGAAAATTCGGAACTATGGAAGGGGCTACAATTTTGGCTTCAATTTGAACTAAATTGTGGCATTATCTTGTTAGAAGGTAATAGGGGGACAATGCATTTAAGTGGATGGATAATTGTTGACTCCCCCCCTCCCAAGCTTCTTGGACAAGCTTGGCTGATTCCCTCCATCTTCGTGCGCCCTCTCTAGCCCTCTTTCTCTTGACCACTCTTGCTTCAATTTCTTCTCCTTCGATTTCCTCCCGCCAGCCAACTGATCACCCCCACCGAGTTCTCTCTCTGCCACCAGCCAACTTCTTCCATTTTTCTCTCCACGCGCGATCAACTGTCAGCCTTTCCCCACACCCCCCCTCTCACGAAACCAGCGACCAAGCTTTGTAGCTACCACGTTCGAAGCTGCCCGTCCCAGTCAACCGCCGGCGTCTCTTCATCTCGTCCCTCCCCGCCACGTTCTTGGGTCAACCTTCAACCGTCGAAGCCCAGGTGTTGACCGAAGCAGCTCCTTCCTTCATCCAGCTGCTCCCTTCACCGACTCGCCACCCTGTTTCCCCTCAACGCCACAGCAGCAGCGTCCGTCGAAGCTGCTTCTTCCTTCTGCCAACCCCATCCCGCGTGAGTCAGCGAACTCAGCCTAGCAGAAGGCCACACAAGTCCAGCCCACCCCCAACATCGACCCAGCAATCCATCCAGCATCTTAGGCCCGGTTCAGCAACCCACGAAATTTTCATCTCAGTCCACTTGAAGCCATTCGAAGCCCACGAAGCAGGCACAACCTCAGCCAAGCCCAAGCCCAGACCACGCCCAGCAATTTGCTGTAGGCTTGCAAGGCTTTTTGGACCGACCCAAGTGTCCGTCAACGCCACCAAAAGTTCGGGTTTTGGCCGTAGTTGCGCCGCCGTCGCAGTGAACTGGTTTTCGCATTAAACCAGTGAGTTTATGCACTAAACTCTTCTTAGTAGGCTAATGACGTTTAAGGAGTGTTTAGTTTAATTTAATTAGAAATTAGGTGGTTAGTTAGATTAGATTAGTGACTTAATTAGTTAATTATGCATGTTATGTGGTTAGATTAAATTAATCAAGGCCTAGATAGGGTGTGCTATTTATCTAGATAGGTTCGGGAATTTTCCGAGCCCGTTTCGGTATTTAATTTAGCAATTAAAGCCTAGGTTAGTATTTTTGGTATTTAAATTGATTTATTTAATTAATTTCAATAATTATTTAATTATTAAATATTTTCTGGGAATTAGACCGAGATAGCCGATAATCGGAATTTCGTGCTGATTGCAATGATGTGGTTAATTTCTGCAATTTAGTGTTAATTTATGCAAATTGAGTACTGATTGGATTTTTGGTCTTTTATTCCAAGAATTTGTGAATTTCAATATTTATTCAGAAAATCCCTAGTGTCGGATTTTTAACACCGAAAATGGTTTTAGATACTATATAAAACAATGTGATTTTAAATTGGAAGATATCACTTTTTCTTGGTCAAGTTGACTGTATACCCACACATTACTATTTTATCGTGTATTTCTAATACGAAAAAAATAAGCCAGGTTCACCATTTTAATGGAGATATTTGAGTGTAATGCATGGTACCCTGGGCCATAATTGAGTGATCGTGTGTTGGTTAAGAGAACATATCACAAGCTGTTAAGCTATACAGTAACCCTTATATGAGACGCCCCTAGACAACGAGAAGCCGGTCACAATAGATTTTAAACACGAGCTCTTTTGAGAAAGCCGTTTAGGAAAGACGTAGCCGTACTCAATAGTGTGAGACGACGCCTGACAATGCTAGAAGACCGCCGAACAGAGAGTAAGTCGTGCTATATGCCAAGATCAAAACTAGAAACGCATGATTAATTAAATTGAAGGTGTCGGATTATGGGACAAAATTGTGTGACATGGAATGGGACGTGTCATAACGATTTGGCCTTATAATCAGGACCCCTGTGCTTGGTTGATTTTGAATGTGGCGTTCCAGTTAATTGAGCTTGGTTATTACTCATGCTCTCGTGCTGTTTGTGATATAAACTGTACTGGCCTGTAGGGAGGATCTGAGACGAGGTAAGTCTCATTGATTGTGTGATTGTGTAGTTAGGGCACCTCTGGGTGTATTACCCTCTTAATCGGGGTTTAGAGCATGAACTTGCTGAGATTTATATTTCACTCCGTTGTTGGCTTAATTTTCAGGATCACAGAGTGGTGGATCTGGAGCCTAGTTGAGGGGACATGAAGAATAGATCATATAGGACAACCTTTTTTTGAGAATCATTCTTTTGAAATCTTTTGGTCATAGACTTTGTACTTGACTCAGTATGTTTATAAAAGCATGTTGTATTTGTAAATCTGTGTCCTGCTTTTCTATCCCAAGCTATTGATGTCAGGGAATTAGTAATTCACTTCTGCATGTACATTAAAATGAAAGGGTTGGTGACTCGTCCTAGGAAGTTGCAAAATTTTATTGACCAGAGAGGGGATGGGCATGTACTCAAGATTTGGGGCGTGACAGATAGTGGAAAAGTTGACATATAAGTTATCCTTATTGCCACTCTACGGAATTGTACATGAGATTTTCACCTCATACGGCTCCTCGTTCAATTGTTTCAAAGTCATTAGGTCCTTTTCCTCGTTCGAGAATCTCCTCCCTTCTTCCACGCCATCCCAAAGAGTAACTAAGATCAATTCAATTACGTTTTCATAATCCAATTGAACACTTACCATTTTTTGGATTATTCTCAAAACAGAAGATTCTTCTTTTTACCAAACACTTGTGGATCCAATCACAATCTTATAACAAGAACAAGAGATCTTTCTCAATCAACCTCCTTGCCTCTCATTCTTCGACAATCAGAAAGATCATTTTCAAGTTTGAATTTGTTCGTTTGAATTTGTTAATTTGAAATTTGAGTTCTTCTACTTCATTTTTATTTACTTATTTTTTTTTTTACTCTATTCTTGAGTTCTCTTCTGATTGGGTTGAAGGCAAAGGCCGGCAATGTTCATCATTTACTTGTTTTCAAAAAAAAAAAAAAAAAAAAGGCCTCAATAATGAATGGTAGTTTTTAATTTGATCGGATCAGATAGCTCTTTAAGCAACCAATCAAACTTAGGTAGACCTACTAATGAAGAGCTGACTACGAAGGTTACTCATCAAGGAGCACAAAAGGGTTATTCATTTCATATTTTTCATTGATTCTCGATAGAGATCAAAGTTCTTGAGCAATCGATATCATGAAAAAACTAAAAAACATTTTGCCTACATAATCAATACCCGAAGTCCAACTTTCTCTGGTTATTTCCTCTTATTAGATCATCGTAACCATTGTAAGAAGTGGAGAACTACACAGTATCTGCAAACTAACTTCACTACCACGTGATGAATTATTGCCCACTTGGAACGGAAGCCCAAAGCCCTATAAAGGCAATTTGTCTAGCGCAAGTCGTTTAAACCAGTTTGTGTAAAACCATTCTTCTTATGAAGCCGTATAGTGCTATTGTTAACTTATGCTCAGAAAGGAAAAAAAAAATAGAGGGTTACGGATAGTTTTTTTTTTTTTTTTTTTGAGCAAACAAGAAGTATTACATTACTAAGAGAAGTTATTAGTACACACATAAGAAGCATCAGCACACAATAAGTCCAAAAGTGCAGGCGGGGGATAATTAACCCAATCCCTAGGAAGGCATCCCAATCGATGGGCCTTGGCTAACCGGGGTCAGCCACCCCGTTTGTATCGCGATTACAATGGGCTAAAATAATACTAGACGAGTCTTCCAGTTTGCGCTTGGCCCGGTCTACCAGAGGTTGTATCTCCCAGCTTAGGGTTTCTGAAGAGAGAACCGCATCCACCAACGTGCTGCAGTTCGAGTGAATGAGTATCTGTTGTTCTGGTCTATACGGGACAATCTTTGAGGAGATAAAGTTCAGAGTTTCTACCAGTGCTTGTGCCTCTGCTAGTTCAGCAGATTTCGCCTCTATAGATTTCGTGAATCCTTCAATGATCCTTCCTCGGGCGTCCCTGCAGATGCAAGCCACTGCTGCAGATGATGGGAGGGGATGCTGTTGGAGATCTGAGTCACAGCAGTGTCCAGCAGTATCCGTATCTGAGGTTATGAGTTGCTCACACCTAGGTGCAACCTCAGATCTGCGCAGATCCATCCATCTTCTGTTGTTGGCGTCGAAATTGCAGCATTCTCCATCTATTTCGAATATGTCACCCGACCCACAGGTATTTCGTGTATCACCATCAGTAATAGCTTTGCCCAGATCTGTTCTGCGTCTGTTTTTGTCGGCAACATCGTTGAAGATGGGTCCGGCAAATCGATCCTCGTTCTTGTAGTTGTAAAGTGCGAGATCCATTGTAGAGGGATTATGTTGTTGATTGTCGCACTGTCCATCGTTCCCATCCCTTTTCGATCCGGGTCCGGTGTGAAGACTGCTACTAGTGACTCTCTTTTTTCCTCGACTTTTCTTTCTCTTGTGATATGCATCTGAGTTGCTCTGCGGACAGGGGAGTTGCCCAGATTCAGGGGTGTTGTTGTTTGGTTCGAAGTAATCTGCACTAACCTCTCGATTCAGAGCCATTTCACGAGTCATGACTTGGCTTATAGGTAATTGAAGTGTGTCAGTAGCCGAATTGCTCACCAATTCTGTTGATCCCCTGAACTCAATGTTCGATCTGTATGTTGGTTCGGGATTAGTTATGCCCTGTCTGATGTGGGTGATTTGGACTGTTCTGCTGGTTGAGTGCAAGGGGCGCCATTTACCTGTTCGCGCTTGTCTTGTTTTATGGATTGGTTCTAATTGGATCATTTCTTCATGAGTGTTCGAAATTTGGGGATCATTGTTCTCATTTGAGGCGCGACTAACCTTTTCTACACTTCTTTGTGGACCTCGCGTTGCTTCTGAACTATTTTGAACTGTTGCCCAGGTTGTATCAGATGCTGAAGGAATGGTTGTTGAGGGAATGCTAGGCCTGACTGGTTCTCGGGATGACTCAAAATAATTTCCTGTACTTGACAGAGGAGGATTTTGACTAGAGTCTGATTCTTTGAAGGCTGTAGAGGCATGTCCAAACGATGCATCTATGTTGATTTTGAGTACACCGGGTCTCGGGGACTGCCATTTGCTTTGTAAGTTGTTGTCCTGGTTCTGCCTTTTTGGTTTAGGGTTCCATGTTGCATAGCTTTCTTGTAATGCTTTTGCTCTGAACAGGATATGATGGGGATTAAGGGGACTCTTCCTAAAAATAAAATGGTTTATGGCCTTCCAAATACACCAAAGTGCTGACGCAATCAGGTCAAAGCATTGAGATTCTCTTGAACTTGTGAATGCTTTACATATCCATTTGTCAAAACGGGTTAAGCCCACACGGTTCACTTCGACTTGCAGGGATGGGTCATTCCAAAGCTGAGTTGTCCATGGGCAGAGAAGGAGTGTATGCTCGATAGTCTCCGGTTCAAGATTGCATATTGGACATACAGGTGCAGGTACAACTTTTCTTTTGTATAAGTTGTCCAATGTAGGTAAAGCATTCTGGCAAGCACTCCATAGGAAAAATTTTATTTTTGGTTGTATAGCTGCATTCCAGATGTGTTTCCATAGATCGGGGTTGACCTGGTGGGATGTTGTTGGCATGTGATCTTTTGAAGGCTTTGTACATTTTCGCTTAGCAAGTATCCACTCTTCACCGTGTAAATGCGATTTGTTATTTATCCATACCAGTTTATCCTTTGTAGTAGGGAGGCCAATAGGGATAGTGAGAATTTCCATTACCGTCTGATGGTCAAACATTGCCCGTAAAAGGTCTTCTTTCCACTTCGCCTCTTCAAAATCTATCAACTCCGACACTTTGCAAGGTTCATTTCTTCTTCTTTGGACCTCCGATTGGTCCCCTAGTCAACCATTTATCTTCTCTTATGGATATTCTTTGACCATTCCCCACTATCCACCTAACCTGAGGGGCAATCATTTCTCTTCCTGTTAGTAAACTCTGCCAACCCCATGATGGGCGTGAGCCTCTCCCTGCTTGCCAGAAGTCACAATTAGGAAAGTATAATCCTTTCATGATTTTGCTCCATAGAGTATCCGGGTATTGAGATAGACGCCAGGCCTGTTTTCCGAGCATAGCGATGTTAAAGGAGATTAGATCCTTAAAGCCAAGCCCACCCTCCTCTTTTCGGAGCTTAAGAGTTTCCCATTTTCTCCAATGAAGCCCAGCCGCTTTGTTGTTGTTTCTCCACCAAAAGTTAGCTATTTTCTTTTCAATAGCTTTGAGTATAGATACAGGGATTTTAAAAATTGACATCGCATATTGAGGTATTGCCTGCACTACTGCTTTAAGAAGTATTTCCTTCCCGGCTTTGGAGAGCAGGTTTTCCTTCCAACTCTCTAGCTTCATATTAACTCTAGCGAGAATCCATGCAAACACTTCTTTCTTTGAGGCACCCCAGTCCGAAGGGATTCCTAGATATTTCCCTGTTTTCACTATTTCGGGAACTCGCAGCTCTAACGCCATATTTCGTCGTAGTTGTTCTGGACACCCTTTGCTGAAAAAAATTCCTGATTTATTCAAGTTTATAGCTTGACCTGATGCGTAACAATACTGATGGAGGATATTTGCCAGATTTTGACATTCTAGGATGGTTCCGTTTAGGAAGAAAATAGAATCGTCAGCAAATAGAAGGTGGGAAAGGGTGGGGCAATGTCTATTCAGACGGATTCCACAAAGTGTACCTGCTTCAAGTGCTTGCTTCATCAAAAGAGAGAGGACATTAGCTACTATTATGAAAAGATAAGGTGATAAAGGGTCTCCCTGGCGAATGGCCCTAGTCGGCTTGAAATAGGGTAAGGATATGCCATTGAACTTGATGCTGTAAGAGACTGTTGTGACACACTGCATGGTCCAGTTTATCCATTCTTCACAGAATCCCATCTTTTTTAAACATTCTTGTAGAAAATCCCATTCTAATCGGTCATAGGCCTTTTGCATATCGAGCTTGAGAACTGCTTGGAATTTGCGGTGTCGATCACGAGTTCTTAGTCGGTGTAGGACTTCCTGTACAATTAAGATATTATCCTGAATCTACCGACTTCCCACAAAGGCGCTCTGTTCTGCTTCAATTAAGCTTGGTAAAAGGGGTTTCAATCTGTTTGTGAGAATTTTGGAGATGATTTTGTAGGCAAAGTTGCACAAGCTAATAGGCCGATATTGCGCTACCTTTTCTGGGTTTTGGGTTTTGGGAATGAGAGTGATTTGTGTTTTATTCAGGGCTGGGTTTAGATAACCTGTTTGGAAGAAAAGCTGAACCTCTCGACAAATGTCTCCTCCAATATCGTTCCAATGATGTTGAAAGAATAAGCCATGGAATCCATCCGGTCCGGGCGCTTTAGTAGGTCCTAATTGGTGGGTAGCTTCTTTAATTTCTTCCATGGTGACAGGAGCCTTTAGTGATTGATTCATAGAAGCATCCACCAAGGTTGGGATATTGTCAAGTATGGGCTGAAAATTTCTAGGACCCTCTGTCGTATAAATATTTTTGAAGTAATTTACCACCATGTCCTTAAGAGCTTCTTCATTCCGAACCCATTCACCCTGATCATTCAATAGCATGGATATTTTGTTTCTACTTCTCCGTTGAATAGTGGTAGCATGGAAGAATTTTGTATTTTTATCCCCCCATTTCAACCATTTGATTCTTGATCGCATTCCCCAGAACATTTCCTCTTGTCGCCAGAGTGATTCTATTTCTTGGTTAATGTGCTGAATTTTGTGATGGTCATATTGTATGACTTGACTGTTCATCAAGGTTTGAAGCTCATATTTCAGCCCATCTATCCTTTTTTGTGCATTGGGAAATCGTTTTTTACTCCAAGCAATTAGCTGAACAGCCACTAATTGTAATTTGGCAGCCATATTTTTATTTTGAGACCCTTCCCAAGCTTGCTTTACAATTCGCCTACATTCCTCATCTTCTATCCAGTAAGCTTCATACCTGAAATCCCGACGTTTACGACCTGTTGTTGGAAAAATTGACAGGATAAGAGGACAATGATCCGACCCGATGGCTGGCAAGGCGACGACTTCTGCAGTTGGATATGCTATTCTCCATTCCATGGTACATAAAGCTCTATCCAGCCTTTTTTTTAACGTTTTCTTCTCCGTCCCTTCTGTTTGTCCATGTAAATGCACACCCTTTACTTTCTAGGTCCATTAAAGAACACGCATGTAAAAAGTCCCGGAAAGCAACAAGGCAAAAATTTTCTGCCAACTTCTTTCCCACCTTTTCCCAATGGTACAACACTTCATTAAAATCCCCTATACACAACCAAGGTAGATGATTTAAGATACTTAACCTTTGTAATTCCTCCCATAATAGAACTCTGTCATTAAAATCTGTTGGGGCATGAAGGAAAGTGAGTCGCATAAGATGTCTGTTGTCAAGAAGTCTGCATTGCGTATTTATAAAATGTGAGGAATACGAATCCACCGTTATGTCCACCGTATCATCCCAAAAAATGGCCAAACCCCCTGAAATTCCTTCGGGGTTCACCAAAAAGCTGTTTTGATATTTCAGTCTTCTTCTCAAGCGCTGCACCTTCTGTTCTTGATTTTTGGTCTCCATTAGAAAAATAACATTGGGCTTTTCCTGCATCACTAGGATCCTTAGAGCGCGAATTGTCAGGGGTGAGCCCAAACCCTGACAATTCCAACTAATTAGTTTCATGGCTTCCCCGGTGGCTTATTAGGGCTAGCCACCAAAGCCTAGTGTGTGGAATGCTCCTCCTCAATAATAGGAATGTCTACTAGTTGTAGCTTGTCAGAAGTTGAAGTCTTTGAGGATTGTGGTCCATAGGGACAAAACCGCTTCCCTTTTTTGGATGAGTGCAATTTGGCGTGTCTGATTTTTCCCCTATTTTGGGGTCTATCAGTTACTTTCTGATATTGTTGCTCGTGATCCTGATCTTTTGACTGTTCATTATAGATAATCATCATTGATTCCTCATCAAGGCAGCTGCTATCTCTCTTCTGTGTACTTTTACCTTCCTTACTAGTTATGGCTAGAGAAGTGTGGATGGATTCAGCCTTTTGCTTCGTAGTCTCCTTTTGACATTGCTGACTTTGTAAGAGTAACAGAGGTTGTTCATTTGCGTTTCCCACATGCTGATTTGCACTAGTTTCTGCAGCAAGAGGTGATTCTGGTACTATATCTGGATCTTCAAGGAATGCAGCTTGTTTCCCATAAAATACTTTGCCATAAGGGCTGAGTTCTCGGACTTCCGCACGTAGCCAGTTCCCAAAGTTTCCTGGTAAGTCCTCCTCTAACCTTGTGGATTCATATGGTATCTCCTTGCATGCTATGGCATAATGCCCAATTCTTCCACATGAGTAGCAGTAGTGTGGGAGCCGCTCATATTTGAATTCTATCCACAACTTTTTACTTCCTAAGTTAATGACTACACCTGTTTTTAGGGGGGCATCTAGTTTGAGATTAACCCTGGCTTTGCCAACCTTATAAGTGGTGTTTCCTCTAGCTTCCAGCTTTACATCTATGACTTCACCAACCTTGGCTGCTATTTCTTTGACGATTTCTTTTGTTACTCTACCAAAAGGAAGACCATATAGATGCACCCAAAAGGGGCAATGAGTGAAATCATAACACATTTCAGGAACATCTGGGTCACATTGTTGCAGCACGAGTAGATTACTAGAGAAGGACCACGGTCTATTTTCTAATACTTTCTGCTTGTCAGCTTCTGACTTGAATGAAAATGAAAAGAACCCCGTTTCTAGAACAGTGCAGGATACATTCTCTGTCTTCCAAGCCCGTTTCATAGTATTAAGAAAAGCCTGAAAATTCACATTTGGGCGAGAGTAGAGTTTTCCAAATAAAGTTAAACGGCATTCTTTCAGTTTTTCTTCGGAGATTCCTTCCGTAACATTTATAACGTCATCCTCGGACCAAAGATTACCTAAGCTTCTACACAGCGCCTCTAATCTATTTTCCTCAGATAGCTGATCAGTCATATTTCCCTTTTCAATAGAGGTTCCAAGAATGAAGAGGACTACCTCAGCAATAAAGCCTCGCCCAAGAACGAGGATTAGACTGGCCCCCTTAGCTTCCTTCAGCCTTGTGCGAAGATATGCTCCATGACGATACGAGATTCAAAGACCACCAAGCCTATTCCAATAGAGAGCAAGGAGAAGCCCAACAAGGGAGAGACAATACAGATAACCGAAAGGTACTTAAGAGCAAAGAATATAGGGTAATATTATAAGGGTAGGGGCGGAAAGAGAAAAGTGGCTATAAGGATTGATCAGGGGAAAGGAAACTCTGTAATTAGGGTTTTTGTGGAAGACTCGAGAAGGGTATATAACTGTAGTCTCAGAGGTACCAGTCAACTTTTCTTTCCGAAATTAGGGTTTCGAAAAGCTAAAAGAAGAAGGAGAGACGACAAGAGGGAATAGAGGAAGGTGTGGGATTAAAGACTTGGGCGATTCAACTCAGAATGCGGAAACAGGGGCTGAGAATGGCTGAGAGAGATTACGAAGGAGACAAGGAATTTTAAGGAAGCTTGCTGAGGGTGAAACGATTCAAAATAGCTTCGATGCTATTAAACCGAGCGGAAGCTACCATGCGGTAGGGATGAGCCCGACAGGAAGTCGAGAGGAATCAGGGTTACGGATAGTTAAGGAAGCAAAAATAAGGCCAAGGCCTGTGCGCAAGGAAAAGCGAGTTGATCATGTGTCAAAGCTCCACCCAAGTTTAATTAGATGGATGCCTTTGCTCGTGCGACCATGCCTCCAGGGATCACCTATTCATATTAGTCCTGCCATTCAATCACATATGGCATGCCATGCCTTTAATAAAGAGATTTAATTAATTGAAATGACAAGGACACCAAATCAAGGTGCCGGACCAGGTTGAATGAGATCCCCACAAATCACGTATTCGGAGGACTGGATTGGAAATGATAGGGAGTTCCCTGCTTTCAAATTGTATGAGTTAGTTCAATCGATTTCAATCCTTAGAAAAGCAAAGTCCACATCCTGACAAGGAGTCATGTTAACAACTATCAAAGTAACCCAAAACAAGTTCATCCAAGAAAGGACCCAAGAAAGGATGAGACCCTACTGAATGATATGTCATGTTTATGCACAAATCTTACTTCTAGTCATCCGTTCGCCAAACGAAATCTTTTTGGTTTTCACATAAAGAATTTTTATCTTTAAGTTCTTATCGTAGGAGGAAAACATGGCCACAATCCTCTTATGATTATAATTGTCATTGGTTTTTAATAATCAAAATTAGATTAACTAAATCAATTATAATATCACTGTGTCGTTTTGGCAATAAGTTAAAGTATAATTTCTTCCTCAAATGTCATCAAGAAACAAATACGTTGCCTTATCTTGGGGAGGTTGATAGTTAATTTAACGGCATTGAAAGGTTTGCCTAATAGAATCAAACGTCTAGTTGACAAAATAAGGACAAAAGGAAATCGGATTCATACAGCAAGTCTCCAATTCAATCGCTTTCTTTTCTGTAGCCCAAAGAAGCAATGCTATCTCCTCATGCTACGTGCACACCAAGCCATAAAAGTGGAGCCGCACATCGGAACGCGTCGACATCCACGTCTCTGGTCAATGTCCCAAAGCAGGACCACCGACCTCCATTGATTCATTAACGCGCGAACTTGCTCCCCAAGACAATCACTCGACGGCATTTACCGCGGTTCACACGGATTGCTTAAGTACTTAATAGCTAAGCTATGAAATTTGGCAGAGAAGAAGCGTGTGAAAAGATCGCCATGTTTGATAGACTGCTGCAGTTGAACCACCGCCTCGGGAAACTCTATAAATAAGGGCCTCTCTTCCTCTCATCTCTCATCATCCAGACAGCTATTCTTGTGTCAAGACTGAGACAGAGTCGGGGTTATATACGAAACAGAGGATGAAGATGAGAATGGGTCACGAGGGAAGGCATAATCACGGTCGACATCGTCATCATGGGATGGGTAACGGAGGCGGAGATGGGCATCATGGTGGGCATGGTCCCCATGTAGGACTTCTCTATGGGCATGGTCTCAAAGGACATAAGGGTCATGGGTTCCATGGACATGGACATGGGCATGATGTGAGGGTTCCATTAGTCCATGGGCATGGACTTTTCAAACATGGTCATCATGGTCATCCCAAAGGTCACGACCATGGTCACAAAGGGAGGGAGGGCCATGCGCATGACTGGTGCGGAAGGCGCCACACCTGTATGGAGCAACCGGAACCGGAGCAGGAACAGGAGCAGCAACAGGAACAAGAAGTTGTGGCTGCGACGCCAACTCCAATAACCGAGGAACTCGATACTCTTGGACATGGGAATCATGTGAGGATTCTAGTCCATGGGCATGGACTTTTCAAACATGGTCATCATGGTCATTGCAAAGGTCAAGGTCATGTTCACAGAGGGAGGAGGTGCCATGCGCAAGGCCGGTTTGGAAGGCATCATACCTGTACGGAGCAATCAGAACCGGAACAGGAGCAAGAGCAGCAACAGGAGCAGGAAGTCGTGGCTGCGACGCCAACTCTGATAACCAAGCAACTCGGTACTCTCGGACATGGGCATCATGTGAGGGTTCTTTTAGTCCATGGGCATGGACTTTTCAAACATGGTCATCATGGTCATTGCAAAGGTCACAGTCATGGTCACAGAGGGCGGAGGTGCCATGCGCATGGTCGGTTTGGGAGGCGTCACACCTATACAGAGCAACCAGAACCGGAACAGGAACAGGAGCAGCAACGAGAACAGGAAGTCGTGGCCGCGACACCAACTCCAATAACCGAGCAACTCGATACTCTCGCTTTGACTGCCGAATAGAGAGGATGCTTGGAGTTGGGTCTTGGACAGCAATGACGCCGTGTCAGCAATAAACGTGTCTTGGGGATTTCATGTTTTGGCTACGACCAGTAACCAATACCAGTTTTATCTTTTTGAGTAGTTTCGCTGGATGATCAGATTCAGCTGTCTGAAGTGTTGTGGAGGTTGATGGAAGTTTCTCTATGTTGTTTGTGTACCGATATTATTCAATGGTACACTGAAAATTAGTGTGATGGTATCCGTCCTTTGAGGCTTTGGATCAAATGATTCCATATATTTTATGCAGAAGATTTGAAGGTTCTGAACTAGACTGATATGTTACTGAGCTCCTCAAGAGCACCATTGGCATGCCTGAACAAATTGACCAGAATTAATTCAAAGATAGGGGCTTTAACAGAAAACATCGCGGACAATGGCATATGCTCTTCATCTTTGTCATTCAAGTAACTCCAGCAACCCACGATCAAGAAATCGAACATCTTGTGCTAATTAAGCCCAGAAACTTATTATTATGACATCTTTTGCTAATGTACCAATTTGATCAGTCCGTAGGAAAAAAGGAACAAGAGTCACAGATGGAAATCTATTTTTATAAGTAGGGCAATAGCTATTATAAAATAGACTTGTTTCATCTCGGGCAATATACGATTGTGGGGGCCTAATTCAAATCCCTCAGGTAAAGTAAGAAAGTTTCGCCTACCATACTCACCACCAAAAGTCGGACTTTCTTTGATTATTTCCTTTGATTAGATCTTCATAATCGTTCCGAGAAGTGGAGATTTATTTTACAAAATAACAACCAAAAAAAAAAAAAAAAAGGAGGCCTTGCCAATAGGGCGCCACCATTTCCGCCCATTACCGGAGGGGCTGACAAAGTCACAACCTTAGGGGGAGGGGGGCCAACGCTATCTAGCCTGCCTTAAGTGAGGCTCACCCAAATCTTGGTAATTTCAGCCCTCGCTTGGGACCAATAAGACCTCACCCAAGGCTGGCAAGAGCAAACAAAGCTCAAATCTAGGTGAGTTGCGTTGGCCCAAGGTGAGGGCCAGCGAGGGTTTCGCCCAAATTTGGGCACCCTCAACTCAAATCTAGGTTAGCCCCGCCGACCCCTCCAATTTTGGATGACAGCATTAGCAAGTTTTAGCATTTGATTGAATTTTCTGAAAATTCTAGAGCTCATGCACTTTCACGACAAATTTTAAGATATTTAGTGTATTTATCCCTAATTGCTTCAAAATGCACAATCTTGTATTTAGTTGTCCTCCCCTACTCCGCCCTACATCAAGCGAGCAAGGTTATCAATGGATGGTTATTGTGGCCTTTCGCATTTCATAAAAGTTGATTTATAGTTAGGTACTAAGCGATCGTCAAGTAATCTTCTTATGGGCAAGATGCATTGACATGGTTAAGAAACTTAGTACCACGGCTCCTTCAAAAGACTAGAACAAAAGCCAAACCATTGAAAATCACTTACAAGTAATTTTATTTTCGAAACCAAAGTACGTGTATACAAATCTTACAATCCTATGAGATACAATTGACAGTACAATCTTGCACTACTAATTGTAGTTTTGGCATTCAAAGGAGATGAGATTGTGAAGCTTACTCTAATGAAATCATAAGGTGTTAATGCATTGAATAGAGAGACGTCTAGCTCAACAATATAAAGTTATAACACTCTGTAGATCTAACTACTAATCAGTTGATAACCATTTGAACTGCATTGAAGGGTATGCTTAATAAAATCAAACGAATGGTTAATAAAATAAGCACAAAACGAAATCAGATCCACAAGAGCAAGTCTCCACCCTTTTTTTTTTTCGGTCGGCAGTCTCCACCCCTTCAATCGCCGTTCTTTTTGCTGGCCAAAGGAGCAAAACTTATCCGCTTATCTAACCAAGCCAGAACCGTCCGGCCGCAAATGAGAAGGTGTAGACATTCCCCCTTCCCATCTCTGGTCCCCTATCTGAATGCACAGAGGAGCGACCACCATTATTTCATTCACGCGCGAACTTGCTCCCCAAGGCAACACATGACCACATTTTCCGTTGTTCGAAGTTGAAAAGTAGTCATCCACAGCGTTCACACGGATTGCTCAAGTACTTAGTAGCTAAGCCAAGAAATTTGGCAGAGAAGAGGCGTGTGGAAAGGATGCCAAAATCATGGGGTGCTACAGTTAAACCACCGCCTCCAAACCCCCTATAGAAGTAAGGCCCTCTCTTCCTTTCATCTCTCATCGTCCAGAGAATTATTCCTCTGTCAAGACTGAAACGGAGTTGGGGGGGGTAGACTAAACAGAGGATGAAAATGAGCATGGCTTACGAGGGAAGGCATCATCACGGTCAACATCGTCATCATGGGATGGGTAATGGAGGCCAACATGGGCTTCGTGGCAGGCATGGTTGCCAAGTAGGAGAACTTCTCGGCAAGAATGGTCTCGGAGGAGAACTTGATCAAGGACATGGGCATCATCTGAGGGGTGTGTTAGGAAATGGGGGTGGGGGTCATGGTCATGGTCATGGACATGGACGCGGACGCGGACGTGGGCATCATCTGAGGGGTCCTTTGGGACATGGACATGGACCTTCCATACATGGTCGTCGTGGTCATCGTCCTGGTCACGGTCATGGTCACAAAGAGAGGCGCCATGTGCATGGCGGATGCCGGAGGCGTCATCCTTGTATGGGGCAACAAGAACAGGAGCAGGAAGTCGGAGATGCGTCCCCGACTCCAATAACCGTGCAACTCGGCACTCTCGCTCTGACTGCAGACTAGAGAGGATGCTTGAAATTGGGGCTTGGACAATAACGACGCCGTGCCATCATTTTTATCCTTTTGGGTAATTTCCTTAGATGATCAGCAGTGGCTCATGTGCTGCAGAGGTCAAAGAAAGTTTCTTTGTACTGTCTGTGCACCCATATACTATGGTACCCTATGTGATGACATCGCTGAGGCGTCGGATCAGACAGATGATTCCCTTATGTGTTATTCAGATCTGAAGGTTTTAAACCAAAAATGATATGTAGTACTGAGCTCATTGAGAGCCCCATTGGCATGCATGAACAATTTGACCAGATCCAATTTAGAGATAAAGGGCTTCAGCAGCACCCATCGCGGACAATGGCATATGCTTTCTTCCTCATTCAAGTAATTGCGGCAACCCAAATTGGCGATGAAGAAAATAAAACATCTCCCACCGGTTAAGCTTTTTTTTATTATGTTAGAATTTACAGCTTAAGCCCAGAAAAGAAGGCGGCCTCGCCCAATTGATGGCAGGTTTGGATGAAGTCTCGCTCATATATAGAGGAAGAGCAAACGAGCTAGCACGCTATCTATGGCTTATGAAGTTGATCGAATTGGATCAAATAGCCCTTCAAGCAACCGGACCAAACTAAGGGCTGGCCTATGGAACTCGTCAAGGAGCAGCGGCTATTTATGCATCTGCGTCACACATGAATTTTTCCAGCTAGAAGGGATTCCCGCTATGAGCAATCATCATGCATGATGGAGAGTGATGGATTAGTGAACCGGTTGAGTGATTGAGATGTGATACTCATTAACTGATCACACCAAAATCTCTGAGAAACCTTATTATTCAAGGGGAAGAGAAATCTCTGATCAACAATAAAAATAAGAACCATTTTACATCGTATAGAAGGGATTCTTGATTTGGGCCAAAGAAGCAATAGTATTCAATCATTATTGTATTGATCATTTATGCAAAATAAAAACAAAATAAAGTGAGCTATTAATTGCTTCGGACTATCCTGTTCTCCTTTCCTTCCCCGGTCTAAGTCAAGCCAGTAAGGTCATAAATCTGGTGATTATTGCGGCTTTTCACATTTCATGAAAGTTTATTTTTGGTTAGATACTAAGCCATTGCCAAGTAACTATGGGTCAGAAGCATTACCATAGTTAAAGTGAATTAGTACCAAGGCTAGAACAAAAGCCAAACCACTAAGTTTACTGACAAATAAAATGATTATCACAACCGAAGTTTCAACACAAATGTTACCATCCTATGAAATACAATTAGTAGTACATCTTGTTCTAGAGATTGTCATTTAGCATGCGAAGGAGTGAAACTTGATCCAATAAATTAGTGAGTGGTTGCACCAAAAAGTGGACGGGTGGTCGATATCAGTAGACACGTGACTAAAGCATTAAATACTGTCAAGCATGTGACTCATCATCGATGACTAAGATTGGCGCGGATATTAGCACACAAATGATTGTTATCAATCAGTTGTGGATATATGACGACGTGTAGTTAACAATGATCAACAGAGGTATCAATTGGCAAGGTCAATAAAATCGTCAAGGTGCCAAAAATATGCTGACCGTAGAAAGGGTCGCAAGGCATTCTTACAAGTTTCGAGCGCTTTCGAACAAAGTAAAGAAGATCATGGAGCACTCGGCACATGTTTTTAAAGGAACAACAATTTGAAGGCAAGATGGTGGCATCGTGAGAATATGAGCACAAATTTTTCAGAGGAAAAGGGTTAGCTACGGCTGCTGGAGAACTGCTTGAAGACGGTTATGGAACAACCACTATAAATGCCATTGTTTGCCTATTGAAAAGCCCGTTACAAATCAAACAAATCTATTATCTTTTAATTATTTTTACTTTCCTACAATGTATTTTTATCTATCATATTTGCATAATTGAATTTACTATCTTTTTGTTATTTTTACTTTCCTACAATGTATTTTTATCTTTCATATTCGCGTTGTCGATTAAATTCCAACGTGTATCTTTATTATGAGTGTCGCATTGTTGATTAAATTCCAATCTAGCAATTTTGTGTTGTCAAGCTTTATTATCAATTAAATTCCAGCATAATTTGTTTACGTTGGGTTCCATTGTAGAGTCAATATCTTCTAGACCTTGTTGTTAATTAAATCCTGGCACAGTTTATGTTTGTACAATTATGTTTAAAGTAAAGTTGTTGATTTTTTTGTTAGCTGTGATTTTTCCTATTCGGAGTTGGTATAGAACCGGTCTCCTTCAAATAAAAACCGTACAGCAATTTTCAATGAAAGGTTATTTCGTCAAGGGATAAATTCGGGTGAAATAGCTGTCAATGCATTGAATAGTGGCATTTAGCTTGACAATATGAATAGTTATTTCAAAAACAAAAATTAACATAGTTCATAATTTTGAAACAAAAGAAAATGTCATAGAAAAATGTGTTTATCTTTCATTTCTTATTATAGGAGGAAAATATGGTGCCAATTTTCTCTTCTGATGAAAATGTAATTAGCTGTATAATAAGTTAACTCTGCTTAATTAAACCAATAATTGTGTCATTGTGCTGTTTTCGCAAAAAAAAAAAGAAAGGAAAAAGGTTACATTGTAAAAATAAGCATAGTTTCTCTTTAAAATGTTTTCAAAAAACAAATATATTGCTTATTATTCTATCATCATCGTGTCGTCGTTGCCGTCATTATTAGCACTAAGTTCTAACCAATTGGTAATTATTTCAACTGCATTGAAGAGTACACCAAATAAAATGAAACACATGATCTATAAGACAAGCACAAAACGAAATCAGTCACAGAGAAGGTCTCCAAATTTAATCGGTTGTCCTATGGTGGCCCAAAGGAGCAGAGGTATCTGCTCATCTAAACGTGCACACCAAGCCCGAAACGCGGAGCCGCAAAATCAGAACGCGCCGACACCAGCCTCCATTACACTGTTCGGGCGTGGACTTGCTCCCCAAGACAACAACACCCCGACGACATTTTCCAGTCGTTCCCAGGTTTCAAGAGCGTTGATGCGGATTGCTCGAATCCTTGTTAGCTAAGAGGCGTGTGGAAAGATGGCCAAAGTTGATAAGTCTGCCACAGCCGAACCAACGCCTCGCGAATCTCGATAAATAAGGGCCTCCTCTTCGTCTCGTCTCTCATCATCCGGACAGCTAATCCTCTGTCAAGACTGAAACAGAGTCGGGGGATTATGTACTGAACAGAGGATGAAGATGAGAATGGCTCACGAGGGAAGGCACTATCATGGGATAGGCAACGGAGGGGGACATGGGCATCATATGAGGGGTGGTGTTGGACATGGGGGCCATGGTCATGGATATGGGCATCATCTGATGGGTCTTTTAGTCCATTGGGGTCACGGTCATGGACATGGGCATCATCTGATGATGGGTCTGTTGGGTCATGGGCATGGACTTTTCAAATCATCATGGTCATCGCCATGGTCACTGCCACGGTCACAAAGGTAAGCGCCATGCGCATGGTGGACGCCAGAGGCGTCATTTCGGTATGGGGCAACCGGAGCAGGAACAAGAAGTCACAGTTTCGACGCCGGCTCCGATAACCGAGCAACCGGCTACTCTCGCTCTGACTGCTAATTAGGGAGTATTATGGAGGTCAATGAAAGCTCCTTTGTACTGTGTGTGTACCTGGTATACCATACGGTACACCAATTCTAGTTTGAGGTGTCGGACCATATATATGATTTTCATACGTGTTATGGAGAAGATCTAGAGGTTTTGAACCAGATATCATATATTACTGAGCTCATCGAGAGCACCATTGGCATTCATGAACTCATTGACCAGATCCAACTGCCAGTTTAAGGGCTTTAACGGCACCCTCTTCACCGGCAATGGCATACGCTTTCTATCTTTCTCATTCAAGTAACTACGGCAATCAAAATAAGGGATCAAGATAATCAAATATCCTCCACTAATCTAGCTTTATTCCATTTCATAAGGACTTACGGCTTAAGCCCGGTTACTAAACACTATGAAATCTTGTGCAAATGCACCGATTGGATCAGTTTGGTACGAGAAAGGAATGAGATTCAGAGACAAGAGTAGTAGCTTAGAAAGCTTATAGCAGTCAAGAGACGGCAAAGTTCGGCACGCACTTTCCTTCCTGGAATAGTGAATACATTCCAAAGATGGAGAATTTGACTACAAATTGGTGAGGACGGCTCTCATTTTCCTAAGAAATGATTAGGTAATGATCTTTAATCTACTGTAAAAATAATAATTTAGTTTGGACCACAAAATCCAAATAAAAATACTTATAAATTATTATGAAGTTTATTCCTTCAAAAATTTATAACTCATAATAAATTATTATTCTTATAAGAGTAAAAAGACTATTATGCTAATAAAATCTCATCTTTCCATGCAAGACGAGGCAACATAGTTTGAATTCACATGTTTTCCACAACATTCAGGTGGGCGCTAAGGGCGCGTTTGTTTGCGTTTCTGTTTAAAAATTGTTTCGGGAAACGAAATAGAAAAAGTGTTTGTTCCGGGAACAATTTCTGAACAAAAACGCGTTTGGAATCGTATAAAAATTCTGTTTCTGGAATAGAAAAAGAACAGAAACACGTTTGTAACTGTAAAAAATTCTGTTTACGGAATAGAAAAAAAGAACGAAACACGTTTGGTTATGTACAAAATTTCTGTTCCAATTTTTTCCAATTGTTTTTTTTTAATAAAATGTGAACTTGGTATTAAATTATCATTCTCATGAAATGCTTATCAATTTAATTTTGTTCATATTAAGTGAAAACAAACATTCTAAACTTGATCATATTTGCTTTGAACGGAATAAATATTTTAAGTTCGTACCAAAATTTTCCAGTTTGTTTTTTTTTAAAATAAAGTGTAAACTTGACTTTGAATTCTCATTATCATAAAATGTTCATCAATTTAATTTTGTTCATGGTGAGTAAAGTCAAACATTCTGAACATAGTTATAAGTGCATACTCTGAAGAAAAGTTTATAAATAAACTTTGTTCCAAATTGTTCTCACGTGCCTTTTTTTTTTCAATAAAGTGTAAACTTGGTATTGCATTATAACTCTAATGAAATGCTCATCAATTTAATTTTGTTCATAGTTGTTGAAGACAAACATTTTGAACATGATCATGTGCATACTTGGAACAAAATTTCATAAGTAAAAATCCCACCATAAGAGCTACCTAAAAGAAGAATACTTCATAGATCTCTACGTAGACCCTTTCATACATAACATCATAATAATGAAGTAATATAGTTCATTGTTCAACTTCATCACATTGGATTTGATAAGTGAATACTTAAAAACAAAATTATAAAAGTCAAAAACACAAAGTCATGAAATTTCAGGCATATTATGATCCCTCGCCATTTTATTTGCAATCCTTGTCCTAAGCATGTTTATTCCAGGTGCATCATGCAATGTATCATCTGCAACCTCCAATTCTGTAGGTCCGCGGAACTTTGGATGGATCCACCGAAGTTCTCAAAGCATCAGCGTTCACTTGAGAATGAATCAACCAATTGAGGATGTACCTTAAGTAAAGAAAAATTCAAGACAATAAGCAATAAGGCAACAACGAAACAGCACCCTCCATTCTCTGCAAATCCATAACTTAAAGAGAAAAAATCGAAGCATTATAGTCATAAGATATCAAGGATCTCGCATAATGTATAATCCCCAACATTCCTACAAAAAAAGTCGAACAACGTTGTTCTTATAGATTCACAAAGAATGTACTAAATGAACAAGTCGACAACGTTGTTCTTCTCACGTGCCTTTTATTTTTTATTTTTTCTGTTCTTTTCTTTTCTTTCACTTTTATTTTCTCCTCCCCTTTAGTCTACCCCTCTACACGTTCTCTTCTTCGGGCGTCATCTTCTTCCTTTTGTCTTTCTCCCCTTGAGTCGCAAGGGTTCATAGAGACACACAGAAAATACTAATATTCGACCAAATCCAAGCACTACGGGACAAAACGCAAATTGAGAACAACAGGAGATATTTGCCATAGAACAACAGGATCGCGGGACAACAGGATCGTGGGACAAAGATCAACAGAACAGCAACTCGTCATGGTGTCGAGGAACGCCAGCAAAGGCCAGATCTAACAACACCCATCAATACATCATATTCACGTATACGTTGGAATATTCCTCCTTGTTCTTAGTGAACCGCTAGTTTTGTCATTTCAAAAAACAAGTAAATGCATAGACTGCCAGAACCAATCAATTGATAAACATCCTTTGATAGACGAATGAAGAAACCAAGGAAAACCAATCAACACAAGCACAAAAGAAAGAGTATTTACCTCTGTATTGAGAGCCCAATGGTTAGTTCTTGGAAGACCCGGAAAGAGAATGAACCGGGATGAATATGCTACTGCTCATACATGGCAAAGCAGAGCAAGAGAAGGGTTTGGTCAGATTTGAAGAGAGCAACTAGTGACGGTTAATTGTATATTTATTCCATGAATGTATCTCTCGTGCTCTCTCTCAGTACGTGATGAACTGGCGGTGGACTATTTTGGTATTGTAGTGATGGACGGAGAGAAGAGTTCCGAAATTGAGATTTGAGAGCGAAATTTAATAATTATTTCTTGCCAGATTGAGAAAAATTATAAGTGCTTAAGTGCTCGGGGGGAGAAACCGAAAGATCCAACCTTTGCCCGCCCAACCACCCTTCAACACGGCCGCTGCAAACCCCACACACTCACTCACAGTCAACCGAACTCGCTCGCCGGTGAGTTACCTCGTTGAAACCAGGCCATCTATTCTTTTTCAAGCGAAACACGGGAAAATGATGAATTTTGGGACCGATTCCAGGACTGACCTTAAGCAAAACAACCACAAGAAATTCAAGAATTCATCAAATAGGGAGGATCAAATTTGAAATCTTGTTGCGAAGTTGATGAAAGATGGTGGTGGCGAGCCGAGCTCGAGCGGGCAGCGGACGCTCGCCCGCCTCGCTCGAGCCGAGCCCGAGCAGGCGGCCGACGCCGCCTGCCCTGCCGCTGAGCCGAGCCCGAGCACTGACGCGCGACGCTGGAGAGCGAGCCCTCAGAGCTCGGCCAGGAGCCCGAGCCGAGCGGCAAGCTCCCATTTCCGGCTCACTGCGAGCTTCGAGCCCGAGCCGAGCCCGGCGCAGCCGACGCGCTCGCTCGCTCGAGCCGAGCCCGAGCCGAGCCCGAGCAGCGCGACGCTCGGCGCTGCCGCTGAGCCGAGCCGAGCCGAGCCCGAGCAGCAGCGACGCGCCAAAGCTCGTCGCCGGGCCGAGCTCGAGCCGAGCCCGAGCCCGAGCGTCGTAGCCGACGCTCGAGCCAGCCCGAGCTCGAGCAGCAGCGACGCCGCAGCCTGCCAGCAGCCGAAGCCCGCGGAAGGCCCGAGCAGTTACGCCGACGCGCCGCTCGTCGAGCCGAGCCGAGCCTCGAGCAAGAAATGACGCCGCCGCTCGCCGCTCGAGAGCCTCAGCTGAGCGACGCGCCGCTTCGTCGCCGAAAGCCGAGCCCGAGCCCGAGCAGCGCGACGCGCCGCTCGCTCGCTCGAGCCGAGCTCGAGCTCGAGCAAGCCAGCCGACGCTCGCAAGCTCGCGCCGCCAGCCGAGCTCCGAGCTCACAGCAGCCGACGCCGCTGTCCGCTTCGCTCGAGCCGAGCCCGAGCAAGCAGCGAAGCTCATTTTGCTCACGCTCCGCTCGCCGGATCTCGAGCGAGCAGACGAGCCGCTCTCGCAGATCCGGGAGCAACGCTCGCCCAGATCCTGGGCGAGACTCGCTCGAGCAAGCGGCTCGCAGATCTGGGCAAGCGATTCCTCGAGCGAGCCCTAACACTCGAGCTCTCGCCGAAGTGAAGACAATCGGTGAAGGAGGAGCAAGTGACGACGTTTACGGTGAAGGTGAAGGTCGTCGAGACAGCGCCGGGAGAAGACGATGGAATTCTCTCGCGGGAGGAGGCGCTCGTCGCGAGGAGACGCTCGTTGCGGAGACGCTCGTCGCAGTCGGAGGAGGAGAAGCTCGTCGCTCGTCGCAGTCGCCGGAGGAGAAGCTCTTGGCCCGTCGCTCGTCGCTTGTCGCAAGTCGCAGGAGGAAGCTCGTCGCGGGGGGGAGAGGAGGCCCTGTTCGAGCACTATCCAAGAAATAAGAAAGGAACACAATTTTGTTCCTTTTTTGTTTCGATTTGTGTTTTAAACAAGAAACAAGTTTTTTTGTTTCTTGTTTTCGTGTTTTTTTTGTTCCTGAAGAACGAAAAGAACAAAAAAGAAAACGCACACAAACGCGTTTTTTTGTTCCTGTTGAACAAAAAAAAATTTCTCGCAGGAACAAAAGTGCAGCCAAACGCGCCCTAAATTGCTAACAACGTAATGATAAGGTCTTCCAATGTCAGCGTTTGAAATTTGGTCCGTTGACCCCACCGCCTCATTGGGATTCACTAACATTTTGGCCCCATTTGGTTGGGTTTTCCCAAAAGGCTTTGAGCCCCCAAAGCCCATTGGGGAAAATGTTTTGTGTTTAGCAAGGGTTTTTGAATGCTCATTTGTGAAATGCAGGCATTTTAAATGCTTAAAGCTGAATGTTGGGGAGGACCAACTTTAAGCATTGGGCATTTTGGAGATGCAAGTTTACTCTTCATCTTCTTCCTCGTTCGTCTTCGTCTTCCTCGCCACTTGAGAGTTCTCTGACAACCGCCACCACTGCGTGGGGGTCGCACGTCCCCGGTGACCACCGCCCGAGGTGGTGCAACCCGTGACCCAGGCGGCTTCACCTGGCGCACGCTAGCCAGGCGACATCGCCTGGGTCCGCGCAACCTCAAGCGGCGTTGGCTAGATTTGGCGGTTAAGGTCAAATCTGTCCTCCGCGACCTCAGGCTGCCAGATCTGGCGATCCAATGGCTAGATTGGCCGGTGGTTAGTCAGCCGCCGGATTTTATTTTTAGACTTTAAAAAAAAGAAAAATAGCAAAAGCCAATTACAAATGCAAGTTTTGCCAAACGGTGTTTTTGCTAAAATTATTTTTTAATACTACTTGAGATTGTAATTTATCAAACGGTGTAGCATTTCGGAGAACCCCTTTATTATCAAAGGTATTTACATTGTCTCAAGGGTATTTTCCCAAAGCTAAACTAAACGGATCCTTTATCCCATTGGCCCAAAATACATATGTACTTCAAAGAAATTCACTCCCCAAATACAAAACTCATCTACCAAATACAAAACTCATCTAACACATTGACGTCTCTTGTTGATTTTGTTGATCCATTTTCTAGAAAAAGTCCACAAAAATCTAGTATTGTCTCTAGTAAGGATAATTATCTAAAAATCTTAAATTTATTACACTTTTTATCAATTCAGGTCTAAATATTTCAATTTTATCAATTAAATCATAAATCCTTTCAATTTTTATCAATTGAGTCTATCTAGCCTTTTTTTTTTTTTATGAAAACTTATTAACGTGACACGGTTGCTACTGACATAAACATTTTTAAACAATATTTTAATGATTTTGAATTTTTTATGATTTTTTTCTTTATTTCCTTTTTTTCTACTTTGGCCCATCATATAATTTTGCCATTGAATTTTTAATTTATTCAATATGATTTTTGAACTTTGAACTTATTAATGTGATATCGTTTTTCAACTTTTAATTTGCCTAATGCAATCCTTTATTGTCCCTTAACTTGAATTAATTGAAAGATAATGTTAGATGAAATATTGATCAAAAGTTTATGAATCATATTACACATTATGAAACATTGTATAATGGATAAAAATTTATGGACCATTTGTGTAATTATCCTATTTTTTTTTCTAAATGATTATTGAAGAGCTGCTCTTTTATTATTATTACATTTTATATTTTCAGTTAATTTTTTTTTTCGGGGATTGGGTTTAGTGATTTTAATTAGTGCTTCTCCACTCCATTAACCCATTAGACATACACTAATCTAAAACCCTCGTGTCCTTTCCCCCTCAAAGCCTTTGGACGTCTTCCTCGACGAGCATCATCCTCCTTCCTTCCTTCCTGCCTTTGGTCGCTCCTGCTCCGGCACATCGAGCATCCTCCTCCGTCGAAGCGGAAGAATCGAAGCGATCGGCTCCCCCCTAATTCGTTCAGGATGAGTACCATGAAATTCTGCTGCGAATGGTCAGTCCCCCCTGTTCCTCTGCGGTCCTCTTTCTCGCGTTTTCTTGCACCCTGCGCAGAGCGTGATCCCCGTTCTTGTTCCGTTCGCAGCAACAACATACTGTATCCCAAGGAGGACAGGGAGGAGAAGATCCTCCTCTTCGCTTGCCGCAACTGCGAGCACCAGGTCAGGTGTTGGGGTTTTTATTGATGTGGGGGGTGCGTATGATCGCTGGGTTTATGTAGTGGCGTGAGAATTTTGGTGTCCTTGGAGATGACCCACGATTTTTTTCTTTTCGAATTGGGAGTATGCTGTGCATTGCTAGTTTAAAGGTTCGATCTTGGAGTGTTTCTTCCTTTTTTTCCAGGCAAAAGCAAATTTCTTGAGTGGGTTTTACTGGTGCGATGCGAAGTGTGACTAATTATTCGCCACTTGATGCAAATGCTCGTAAGCCGGTAGTAAACGAACTATTTCGAGCCCTTTAGGGACCCGAGCTCGAACTTCAAGGTGGCCATGTATTTTCTTGGCTCTTTATTTACAGCAGAACATGTGAAAATGTAAAATTCTCTGGCGAACTTCGGGCAGAGAATCGTTGCGTATGGGAACAGTACTGATTCCTTTCGAAAGCTTAAAGAGGTGATGTTTGTTTGCTTGCCTGTTTTTGGTCACGAGAATTTTTTTCGTGAAGAGTAAGACATGTAGGAGAGTTTGGGGTCGCTTCGGTGTACATGTCTGAACCAAAGTTATCTGTTTTGTAACTTTGGTTTGATAAAACTCAAACCGGACAAACATAATCATTAACTTTGGTATATGATTGGTTTGGTACAATTTCAAATCTGCAAACCTGCATTTGCATGAGAGAGCAATTGCAAGATTGAGACCTTCAATTAATTGTTGGAATTCCTAGAGATAAGGTCTTCTCTGCTACACATATGTATAAGGCAATCATTTACTGCCAATTAGAGTCTCCTCCTGTACAATTCCAAGTATCCTTTGATCTTTATTGGTAATCACTCTTCAACTCATTCATCTTAGTAAATAAGTTATTAAGCAAGTATAGATGCAAGCATGCATGCTTGCAGGCAGACAAAAGTTGAAGCTGGGATGCAGGTGATATATATGCACTATGATTATACCAAACACTGGCATACACGATAAAGAGGCTGCATGAATTGTGGCTGGCTAATTGTGCAGTTTGCTTGTCCTAACAGCTGCAATAATTAAAGATTTAATGGATCAATAATGGCCTTGAGGTTCAGTTGTTTTAGTTAAGTATGTCATGTAAAGTTTGACTCTAGTTTAGTGTGACAAACGTGTCGGTGCTCTGTTGTCTTCTTATTCAAGAGAGACCATTTAGGGAAATTTAACCTTCAAACCCGTGTTTGTAAGTTGATAATTTCACCATGGTTTCCTAATCAGTTCTTGGAGAAAATGCTGACTCCAAGCATCGAATTCTATGATGTTCGATTTGTATCTGACTTAACTGACCATGTCATTTCTTTTCCTCCATACTTCCTGGTCCATATAGATTAAGCAATTGTTACTTAGGGTGGATGATAGATTTGCTGGTTGTGGGAATTGCTGCTAATGATGGTGGAGACATGTCTCTGTGACTTTTAAAAGCTTGTCAATATATATGTATTGTGCACACGCGCTCGTGCGTGCGCGTGTCTGATCGTATTCCTTCAACCTTAATAATAAATGTCCAATAATGTGGATGTTTCTCTTTCATTGAAATGTCCCGCTAATCCATTTGGACTTTCTATATAAGACTGCAGAGGGGGATGGAGTTTCCCTGTAGTGGACCTATTGCTGAAATAGGCATTATTTGTTATTGTCGCTGTTGTTCTTTTCTTGTCAGCATTGTCTAAGCATCATTTCTAATGGCAATATGCTTAAAGGAGGTGATATCTTCTTGCTTTCACTTCTGTAAAGATTGGTTATGGAGAAAAATAAGACGATGGTTCTGCTAGTTTTGAGAATGAAAAAATCAGAGGTTGTCTCATACGTTTGAATTTCATATACTGGGTCTTCAATACGATTTAGTTCTACTCTCTATTTTTCTCATGAGGTCTGTATCATCCATTCAGGAGGTTGCCGATGACAATTGTGTCTACAGAAATGAGATACATCACTCCGTTGGGGAGCGAACTCAAGTTTTGCAGGATGTAGCAGCAGATCCAACTTTACCTCGTACAAAATCTGTACGCTGTGCTCAATGTAACCATGGCGAAGCTGTCTTCTTCCAGGTGAAATTGCTCATACTACACTTTGGAATGAAATTCTGCTAATTTAGTTCTATATCTTGAATCTTGGACTCTACAGACTGATTCTGGAATCTGATCTAGATAGTAGCATCTCTTGATTATGGATCTTGAAAAGGAAGGAATTGTAGTAGTTGTAAGATGTGGTCTATCTGTCTTTTGGATACCTAGTGAAATAACGGCATGTTGGATCTCATTACTCTCCTTAATTAGGTTATTTCCTTGAATAAATACAATGTTCAGAGAAATTTCATATGGTTTCTAAAAACTACAGATTCTTTGAAAAATCCAAGTAGCATGACTTGGCAATGCTTGCATCAATCTGTCTCATGTATTTTGTGGATTAATAAGTCACACATCAAATGGATTAACTGCAAAAGAAGTGCCTTCTCACTGCACATATCCAAGGAACTCTTGCTTTGTGATATATGAATTCTTTGAGACTAGAAAATGTTTTGAGTCGGTCAATCGACCAAATCACAATCTTGACAGGCAGTGGTAGTGGTAATAATCCTTCACCCTTCAGGGAACAAAAGAGTGATCCCCCACAGTAGAAAAAGGGGGATCTGTCATTTGATATGGAAAGAATGAAGATTTGCTTCTGGTTTTGGCATATTTAAGAGGAGGCACCAGAAGAGGGGTTGCTGATACAAAAATTGTTTCCTAGAAAGCAGCTCTATAAAGTTTAATGGCAACCATCTCCTCATTAGGTTCACTCTTCATGTATTGAAAATTGAGATGTGATAAATATTGAATGAGGATTAAAGAGTGCATAGTTGAGTGAATAAATATGAGAAAATGCATGGTGATTATGTATATTTTAGACCTCTGCCTTCTCTAAGGAAAGGCAGCAAAATGGACGAAAGGAATGGAAAAATATTCAGGATCTTTCCATATCTAGGTCCTTCTGATGGTTACTGTAGTCATGGCTTATGCCTGTCTCTGTCTGGCTGTATATGCTGACAATCTCATCTGTCATTATTCAGGCCACTGCTAGAGGGGAGGAAGGTATGACGCTGTTCTTTGTCTGCTGCAACCCAAATTGTGGATATCGTTGGAGAGATTGACATCCACCGGGATGCTTGAATCTAACTCGGATAATGTTTCTTGGTGTTTGCTGAAAGAAACTATCTGCTAACTCATTGATCTGGGTGCGGGGGACCTAAGATTATCCATGTCGTGGTCCTATTTTTTCCTGGAGCTGGTTCAGTTTGGCTGTAACTCGTTGACCAAAAGAATTCAATCTGTAACTAGCGGTATTTCAATTTGGGTCTTTAGTGTGAATTGCTGGATTTTTTTAAATGTGCTCTATCTGTTGAGGACCTAAAGGTGGCCATCCTCCTGATTCATGGCTTGACCAGGCAGCTTGAGGTATTCCGGGCCTTTATTAGCGCGTAGAAAAGCTAAAAATAATGGATAAGATGGAGGAGGTCAGTGATGACAAGATTAAGGAAAAACTGTGAGAGATGTAGTCAAATTGTGAAGGCCAAAGAGCCATGGCTACAGATCTCGAAAGGACATTTGCAACTCTGTGGAGAATTTAAAAGACCAGCTTTAGTTTCTCTGGTAAAAATGTAGTAATATAGGTTTGGGTAACCATTAGGGGCTGATGAGAGCCCAATTAACGAGTTAGCAGACGATGCTATCCAGAGCCAGTCTGACCAGAGATTTCTCGATGATACTGTTTTATAGGCCGTTTAAAAAACAAGGAAAAGAGAAATGTTTCCCAATTATCTCCACTTGCTCCTTACCTTCCAGAGAAATTAGTTCATGTGATGGCGATAATACCTAATGCGTCATATACTTAAATAACATCATGTAAGTAGGGTTACGTTCCTGTCAACGTTGAGCATGGTGCTTACGGGCTTTGCTATTGGGAAGAAGCAGACCGCACCAAGACATGCGTACACGACATAGCAGTGATAACCTTACGATACCCTGAACAAAGATTTACCAGTAATCTGAAGCAGACTACTGTTTATTCACCTATTGTATTGCTGCAGTCATGCAGACTCACTGTTATTCATTGCTTACGAGTGTTATTACTGGATCGTTAATACAAAGGTTTTGCAGGACAATTTTTGGTCTGACTAAACCTCCTTTGTTCCAAGGACCAAATGCCACACAGTCGGCTCCATGTTCGTTCTTTCCAGAATTCAGCCGCACGTGAAAATCGTTTAATTTGCTTAAACATCCAATAAATAATATTGAATACGGAGTGTCTGCCAAAAAGGCTCCTAGCGTCCTTCTCGACATTGGTAAGAGCTGCAATCTACTTGAGGGCATGAGTGGCATCGCTTAGGGAGACAAATTCACCATGTCCAAACTTTCAGAAACGCTCATTCGTGCTTCTGTCTTTGCGGGACAGATGAACTAGTCGCATGAGTGGATCTTGTTTATTTGTGATTTTAGCTTCAGAACGGAAAAATAATTCTTCCCTTCTCCTGCCCTGTTTCGGGAGCCGCGTGGAAGGGTGCAAATTTCTTTCTCCTGACTGAAAATTGAAGTCCTCTTGAGCTATGTCAAATGCGAAGGGGAAATCTCTGCAATGTCCAATACTAGAGCTTGCTCGGGATGCTTTACTGCTTTCATAGTTGGTGGACCTCAGAATACAAGAATGGCTGTCTTGGACAGCCTGTCTATAGTTTGACGTGAATGATAGTAGAAGCAGCATAGCGTTTGCGGTAAGGCCTAGACAGCTATGTCCTAATGATTTGTATCGTAGAATTACGAGTGCAAATAGACGGAATAGTTATAGAAATCCAAGATTGGAATTCATCATATCTGAGAGCTCATAGCAGATTAGTTCTGTTGGTTCTTCTTCTATCGACATGGAACATCACTCACCCAAAAAAACAGATGAAACCCAAAGATTGATTCTATCAGATTAAAGAAAATTTGAGGAAGAACCTGCAATTTTTGCTACTGGAGTGAAAAACATGTGAATTTTGCGAGACAAGAATTTAGTTCATTTAATAGGTTTGGACATCTGAAGATAGCTCATTTTGAATTTGGCAAAAAGACTGGAATCAATTTGTTTTGCTAAGATCGCGTGGAAAGATACTGAGGTCTTGCCTCTTAATCAGAATGTTCAATAATAATTTGAGTAGAATGATTAAATTTGAAAATGAAAAAGAGCCATCTTGCAATGTACATCCTCAAAATGAATCTCTCTTTGAATAATATGGTTGCATATATAAGATCTAAGTATAGTATACCCCCTTTTTGGCAAATGCAGAGCTACACTCATTATTGACATACTCACAGGATCAACAACACAAGTCCTCACAGGGGATTTGAGAGAAAGGCCTATAAAAATTGACCAATTCTGCTTCCGGCTGCATATAGGATTTCCCTTGCTAAGCGCTTTCTTTCCCGTTTTTCTGGATCGGACCTGGGGAAGTTGAATTTTTGATGGTTTTGTTCAGCAAAACCAATACTGGGATCGCCACCGCTCACAATCACTTTCCTTACTTTTCCTATCCTCTCTAAAACTCCCTTAATGGCTACATCAAATGCATCATCGAAGTTCCGTTCTTTAGACCTGGGATCTGCATAAACCATCCTCGGAATCAGCCGTATAACCTCCTCTCTCATGGCCAACACTTCATTCTCCGGAATGCTTTGGAGTATTGGTTCAATGCTAACCTTCTTGGCCTCATCCAACGGGATAAATACGGAATATTTAGTATGATCTCTTGGTAAATGCCATACATATTGCACATAAGCTGTGCCAGAATGGAAAAACACAGGAATGCACCCGGCCAGAATCGAGTCAAATGTCGACCGCCTAGTGTAAGAGTCTCCCCGAGGTTGTAAACAGAAAACCGAGCTTCGAAACACCTTCATCACATTAACTGGGTCATCGCAATTATTTGTGCTGGAACTGCAGTTAAGCAACTTGCATTTCCCATTCGACGCAAGACACTGGTTAATGATCTCTCCCCGGATAGTGAACTCAAGTTCAGGTCGCGGAGCGCCTGCAAAAGCAAACAGGTACTTTCTCTCCTGGTTTCTCATTTTATCTTGCCATTGTGCAACTTCAGCACCCTTCGAAGGATGGAAATAAGTCGGGTACGGGATCGCGAAATCGTTGTTCCAAACACTCGACTCCACCGACAACATCGTCATGTTCTGAGATTGTGGCAAGAACATCAGTTTACTCCCCCAATCGGACGGATCATCAGCCTGTCTCCTGAAATCCCACGCTATTCTACCCGCCACGAGGAAATGGTCTCGACCCGACATCCGCCTCCACTCTGGTCTGCCGGACAACCACCCGACTAGATCGAAGGCCGTGGCGTCCCTCACCGATATGTTGGAACTCCAGAGGTACTGGCTAATGTCCAGCCCTGCATAGTACGGCACATAGATCGCGGAAGCGAGGGACGAATCATTAGTCAGGCACTTATACTGCTTCATCTTGTTATGGAAAATAACCTCCAGTTGGAACTGGTTCGTCCTGAACCAGCTGTTGTTCAACAACACCCCTCGGGAATCGGCCACAGCAGGACCCATGCCTAGGTTTTCGATGTACGGACACATGTTCACAGTCGTCCCTCTGGTCAGCGACTCGCACTTCCGAAGCAGGTCATCATTGAACCTGCTCGGGAGATCATGAACGTAAATGAATCTGCCAGAGCACGGATCTCCATCAAGACCCACGTCGAGACTTGCATGTTCACTGCTCTGGTTAGTGGGCGAAACCGAATCGTCATCAGATTTGTCCCCCACAGTGACGTCTGGTGGACTAAGACCATCATTAGGGACCTCACGATCTCTTGCTGTACTGTTTGCTTTAAGGAGCGACCCTTTGTCGACGGGGGCTGAACCGATGGTCTTGTTAGGACTCCCGGCTGAGGGAAGCGACTTGGGCTTGCGGGTGTTGATGGAATTCTCATAATTGTCGACGAAGAAAGTGACCCCGCTGTTGCCGCCGCCGCCCCCGCTCAAGAACGAACGATCCGAGGAAAACAGTAAAAGGAAACACAGCAGAGAAGAAATGAGGACGACGAACCAGACTTGGTGGCCGTACTGACCCTTCTTCCCCAGCATCTCTTCCCGGTTCCGCTCAGAGCCAGATGAGTGTGTTCCAAGACACGACAGCTCCGACGGTGAGAAGTTTCCACGGATGCCAAGAGGGGACGGCAAGGTAAGGTAAGAGGGTCCTGCCTGAAGAAGGCCAAACGTGGGGTGATTAGAGACAGACAGACAGACAGAGAGACGGGGATTCTGCAGGAGGAGATGGAAGAGTTACGCCATGGGTGCTGAAGTCGAGATTGCATTAATGGCGGCATGAGTAACGGCCTTTTGAGTCAAGTTCGGTGTCTTAGCTGACTGGCCGGGTCAAATTGAAAAGGAAAGGTGAGAACCTAATTATTACTTAGCTTTCATTAGTGGGGTGATTAGCCCAATAGACCATGCTAAGATTCAAAGCCGAACACACCGTACACCTGCTAGAATCCCGCAAAACACCGTAGGGAGGGGAAAGGGATGCCTTATTATTTTGAGAAAAATAAATGATTAGAAAATTAATTTTATAAATAATTATTTATATCACTTGAAATGATAAGTCAATAAAAAAAATATTTTTATTATCGATAATAGTTTGCGTCTAAATATTTTTTATGATGATTAAAATATTTTTTGTTCATGAGACCATGAGGATTCAAGCTATCCCTATAAAGAGCTTATTGGAATTCTAATGTCCTCTCGTGATTTATGTTGTATTTATTTTACGAAAAAATAAATGATTAAAAAGTATATTTTTTAAAAAAAGAGTACTTATATCACTTGCAAAAATATATTCTTGAATCAATTCCTTAGGTAGTGATCTCAGGATCTAGTTCACTTTAGCAAGACCATTTATGAGGACAATGAATCTTGTGAACATTTCAATAACTGTCTCCTCATACTTGATTTTGAACAATTCACAATTTCCTAAGAGGATGTTCAAATTTGTTTCTCGCACACATTCAGTTCCTTCAAATGTTATTTTGAGTTGATCCCTAAATACATATTTCTTTAACTAAATACATGAAGAGATTCTATTAAACTTAAAAGGGGAGGGAGGGAGGGAGGGCACGATAAAGCATATGCCTTGCTTTAGCATTATGAGAGCGCGATAAAGGGGAGCGAGGGAGGGAGGGAGAGCGCGACAAAGCATATGCCGTGCTCCTTTAAGCTCCTTCAAGGCTCCAGCAACAGTTGATTTTTGCCTTCATGTTGAGCAGCCGGTGCAAGCATTCTCTTTGGAACAGCAAGACCATTCTTGATGACTTCCCACATCTAAAGATCAGTTGCTTCTATATAAGCTTTGCATGCGCTGCTTCCAATAGCTATAATCGATTCCATCAAAATAAGGTGATTGGGAGCACGAGAGTCAAAGGCAAAAAAGCTACCAAGGTTAGCTATATAAACAGATCTCTTTGCTTAGAAGTAATGCACTTCAATAAATGGGACAGGGGCACAACTTTCGTATGGCACTTACTTGAAGGCCATAACTTTTCTTCTTCTTCTTTTTCCATTCAATTAAATGCCACAAATTTAAAAAATTGACCACTTAAGTGCCATCACGATTCATCTCCCCAAAAGATTCGATATGGATGTTGATTATCATACGTGGCACTGTCAGCGTTGACATGGATAATTTTTGTAATATTTTTGAATCATTTAAGTATCATAAATGTCAAAAATCAAAATTTTTAAAATGCAAAAATTCCATGTAGGATGATTTGTTAGAAGTGGCACTCAAATTATTGATTTTACTTCAATGTATCACTTAAATGAGCCAAATAAAATTATAACAGTCAAATGAGCGTCATACGAAAGTTATGGTACTCTTGTTGTACTTACCCCTTAATAAACAAGCAATGAAACTCTTATACCAAATTTTGGGGCTAACAAAGCAACCTAGAATGGGGAATGAATACGTTGAGTGCTGATGGATTAAAACTCTTTCAGAATATTAAACAATCGGCACTCAAGAATATTAAACAATGCTAATAAGTAAATCAAAGTAAAATAACTAGATTATACAAATATTATAGTGGTTCAACTTATGACCAGGCCCACGTCCACTCTCGAACTATCGGCCTAAATAGCGGTTGGATTCCACTAGTAAACAATGGTGCAAGTTATCAATGGCTTGTGTAGTTCCCTTCATTTAATAGATCACACTATCGGGATACAAAAATATTGCACTTACTCTTGTACATTTGAGTATAAGCTATTACAATGCTAAACCAAGTATAATGAGGTTTACAAATCAAGAGCAATGACAATTTCACATATTCTGTTTTTCCAAGCTTCTCTCTTCACAGCACCACTACTCCTTATATACTCGGGTTTTCAATATATCCATTAGAGGCCTACATGGTGAACATGCTAGTATGAACACTTAGAGGGAGAGTGAATAGGTGTTCAAAAGAAATCTTGACAAATAAATGCGAAATAAAATAAATTTCAAGCAAAGTCTGAATAAGGATCATAATTTGACAAACAAGCCACCAGACTTCTAGTAGATGTTCAGAATGTGTTATGTGATGGAACAGACTTCTGAAATAACTTGTAAGTATGCAACAGACTTAAATATGAAGAGTTAAGAGAAGAGAATGTTGCACACAAAATTTATAGTGGTTCAACTTAGATCAAACCTACATCTACTATCCCACGCTAACAGCCTTCTGGTTAGATTCCATTATGTGATCAACAAGAGATTACAACTTTGAGTGCAAACACTTAGTGGTAGATCACACTATCTCACTAAGTCACTATTTTGGTATTTCTCTCACGATCACAAACGTTTAAGCTCACGAAAGACAAATGTATGATCGAAGGTCGCTCAGGCTTTGGAATTATAAATTATACGCTGTTTTCTTACTTGCTCATCAATCTTTGATCTCCTTAAATACTCCTCTACTTCCAAACTAGCCGTTGGACAGTATCTAGAGGATCATCTTCCAATCTACCCATTGGACAAATATGTATCAAGAAGATTTAGTAGCCGTTGAGTGATAGAAGTAGAATCCCAAATTGATTTTGATCGTCCATACAAATTGAATCTTGGTTTTCATAAGTAGAGTTTTTTCATATAGAAAGTTCTTATCTTAAATATTCAATAATCAATAAATTAGATTGAGTCAATCAAATCTATCTTGATATAGAATCCAAACCAGATCACTAGCCGTTACATGTTTGGGGCTTGTGTTACATTCTGTCAAGTTGTCTCGTTCTGAACATGCTTTGTTCTGAATCTGTTACATTATGAACTTATGTCTCGTTCTGGACCTTGTCACATTCTGGACTTGTGTCTCATTCTGGATGTAAAGTCTGAGAGTGTTCTGTTTGAAGTAAAGTTTGAGTGTTTTGTGTTTGAAATAGACTTTACAATCTAGATGTAAGTTTGAACATTTTCTACTTCTGAACATATTTAGCCTTAAGGTCTGGACACAATCTGAATAAGTTCAGCTTAAGCATAGAGTCTATCTTTTGGTTCTTTCAAGCATAGATTTCGACAATATCCTTTACATGTTCTATCATATGCATAGTTTATTACTCAACCATTAAAAACATTATTAGTTTTTGATTTATTTTGTCATCTTCAAAACAACATAAAGGGATTTTCCTAACACATGGATAATTAGCTAGCCGTTTAAGAATCGTTGGGAGGTACTCTATCGGTATTAAGATTGCTTCTACAATCGCTTTACTTGTAATGACCTAAATTTCCATACAATTTAAACCTCATATGTGAATATAATTTAACTTTACTTCAATTTGGTAAATGAATAATCTATCCTCAATTGAACAAATAATTTAACCTTAGCTAATATACATCGAAACTTTATATACATAAACCCATCTCCACTTTCATCACACTTTGATCCAAGCCTTACAAGTGGTCTTCGGAAGCGTTAATCTAAAAGCTCCTAAACTCCTGAACTACAGATTGACAAACCTTGCCAATCAACAAGCCATCGCCATTGAAACCAAAAGAACCATCAAAGCCCCTTAACGATATAATTAACTCACTATTGATGTTCTAGTACTAGTGACAAATTGATGGGAACCCACTCCAACAATCTCGCAATGACCCATACAATAAAACTATACTTAGTATATACTACTAATAATTTTGGTACAAGCACATCATAGTAATTGCAACCAAAATATATAGGAACTTCAAACCGCAATAGTGGAGGGTGATCCATCCTATAAATCTGAAAAATATGGGGTGAGCCAAAACTCAGTAAATGAAGGCTCTAAGTCTAAGGTAGAAGATCACCTTACCACTCAACTTGGTGCGTGCAAAGCACAATGATCCCAAGCACATACTAAATAACTATGAGAGACGATTAAATAAATGGATGCATTAATTTACATATCATGTTATGTCGAGAGAAACCATGAACAATATCACATAGGATTATTCATTCAAATGCAAGCAGATGACATAATACATTGTGATGCATGATTATAACCAATTAGTTCATTAATAGACATGTATGCACACAGTCACGCATCATATTAATAATTTCATCTCATTTCATCTCGATTCTTGGAGCATCCCAACTCTAGGGCATCTCGATACACGGGACATCTCCACTCCGATACATCACAAACATTCCGAAGACATCTCCACTCCAAGGCATCTCGACTCTATGGGTCACTCGAACTCCGAGGCATCATTGCCACTAATATTTAAGTGATGGGCATAGCTTTTCATGATACCCTTTATATTTACTCATATAGCAAAAATGCACATAATAACATTATAATCATATGATCTCTCTTACCTCAACAACAAAATCAACGTTCATTTCAAGAATCGACATTCGGTACACAACATTTTTTCATGCAATTTTGTTTTGGAACAAAATTACATTGCACTTTCAATGATCACATACACGAATAATAATTATGAGATGCTTACCTCTTGTCATTTCTCATGTAAGCAAATGATAACATTATGAAAGAATCAACCATATGAACATCGATAACCCAAATAATCAACAACATGACATCGACAACCCAACTAATAAACAGCATAACACCAACAACATAATAATTGACAAAATGCTTAACTAGTAAATCGGTAATTTAGTCGAATCACGAAAATATCATTTTTGGGTTTAATCTACTGCCAAATCTCATGGAAGTTGATTACTTACAACCTCAACATATAGAAATTCATTTATTCAAGTCAAATGAACATAATGATTCATCATGCAATTGTTATAACCTTCTCACACTTAACATCCAAGTTTAAACTAAAATTAACAACCATCAAACAACCAAGTCAAGAGCACTAAGTAGATCCATCTAACTTAGTCTTTGGAGTTTTCATTTACCATGAAAATGACTAGAGCAAAAACCAAATCTTTGATTTCCTTCAAAGAAAAATAATCAAGAACATAAATTAACAACTCCCGATCTTTTTAAACAACAAAACTAATTTGATAAGATAAAGAGGAAGCCTAAAAATTCACCCTATAAAAACTTGAAATATCGAACTAGAAGCTTTAAAAATACAAGCATGAGACATTTGCCTTTGCTTTAAAAGAGTGAGAAATGAAAGAGAAAGAAAAGTGGCATGTAACTCTCTCTTTCTTTACAAGAATAAGTTAACGCTCTCTAATTAGAGCTAGGCTTCTTGAAATGACTTCACACGATCAAGAAGACTTTCATGAAGTACAAAAGGATAAGAGTAAGTAACTAAGCTTAAATATAATGATGAGTTTGAGTTAAAAACACCAAGTGTAAAAGAGTGGGATAGATGTTCCAGTCCATAAGTTACAAGTGGCTTAATGAGGGCGGCTAAAAGGAGACATTTTAATTGAGAAAAGAGAGAGCTCCTTCCATCAAGTAAAATGCATAAATGAGTCATCAAGAACATTTATGAGCTAAAGAGGTTCAAATAAAAATTTATAAGTGTCATAATCATATAACTCCATTCAATGATATGGTCAAGGGGAATGAATTTAAAAGACCAGGAGTTATCAAGAGATAAGAATAACCAACCAAGATAAAAAGTAAAAATGGCTTGAAATTAAAAACAATTGATTGAAATTGAGTGAGGAGTGTTTCAATTAGAAAGTGACAAATAGCTCATTTCAAAGTAGATATTTTGTTAAGTTACCAAGATATCTAGTAAAATTATTATGGAAAGAAAAAAGTCAATATCCGTTTCAAATACTGATAAATCAGAAAATTATTTTGGACTCACTAAAGTCATTAATGAAAAATAAGAGATGTCAGGAAATTCTCGGTTCACTAAATTTTAAAACTTGAAAATCATCTAATATGTATTTCGGAGTGTGTCGGGTCGGGCCTTGAATAGGTTAATGATTGTTGCTCTACACAATCAATATACATGTCAATATCTATTTTTTGATGCTAACGTATCGGACTCTGGCCAATAACAATCGTGGAAGATCATCCTTCGCACCTCGCAAAGTAATCGACTAAACTGAGATTCCCTATTTGTCACCCCAAAACTCCAAGCTAAATAATACTTAACATTACATCCTAAATATTATTATTGAACATAGAAAATTCTGATCACATCACTGACCAAAGCAAATTTCCCAAAATGGCTATAGCTGTCTTGCCTCAAAAAAATATCAACTGCTTATCGAATACTTGACCCATTTTTTAGCTACGAAATCCAAAGCTTCGATAGCTCTTTTCTAAACCATCAATTATTTTCTTCCGATGTGTATCTCACTATCATCGGACCTGATATATCACTTTTGCAATCTATCACACACTATTATTGGCGTTGATTGTAAGTGACTCGGCTAATTATATTCAATGACGATATCAACCAAGTGACACGGATGTTAAGATCAATCATGGTTTCCAACTTTATTAGTACCAAAGATTTCCATAATTGCTATCTTGACTAGTCCTTCCAAGCTAACATGAGATCTAAATCTCATTGATGCTTATTCACTGAAAGTCAGAGGTATATTGTCTTTGTTGATGGGTAGAATCATTGATAATGGTAAGCAATTTCACTATGTGCATTCATCATCATAATTATTTATAATAGAGATAGTTTAGTGATCATCAAAATCTCATAGGAGTGTTTTCCAACATCAAATAGACATCACACTAATCGATGATAGTGACTTGAGACTATCATGGCAAATAATCCTTCATTACATTAGAGAAGTCGTTGATGTAGCTACTAGTGTGCCACAAGTACATACTTTCTCTGACATAGAAATAATCCTAAAGTTGTTCGTGTCACTTCAATTCCCAAAGAGAACTTTAAGGGGGTGTTTGTTTGTATTTTTTTTTTATGAACAAAAAAAGAAACAAAAAAAGAAAAACGCATTTGTTTACGTTTTCCAAATCTATTTTTTATTCCGGGAACAAATTTGAAATATAAATAAGAAACAAAAAAGACTTGTTTCTTGTTTCAAACACTTTCAAGAAACAAATTTTCTCTCTCTTCTATTTTTCTTCTCTTTCTTTCTTCTTTTTTTCTTCTTCTTTTTTTCTTTGGCGGTCGCCGGAGCATCGCCGGCCCCTAGCGAGGCTCGGCCTTGCCTTGGTTGGGTGAGCTCGAGCTCACCCAAATCCAGCGGGCCAAGCCAGGGCGAGCCTCGCCATGGTCGGGCGAGGCCGGCCACAAGGAAAAAAATGAAAAATAAAAAAATTAAAAAAAAAAAAAAAAACACAAATTTACCAAACATGTTTCTATTCTTTTTTATTTTATTCCGGGAACAAGTTTATCAAACGCGATCTTGGTCAAAAATTGTTCATCAGAATATAAATAGTTTTTTCTATTTCTGTTCCCTGGAACAATTTTTGAACAAAAATGTTACCAAACGCACCCTAATTGACCAAGGTCCTTGATATAAACACACTTGTCAAGGTACCGTTTGACGCAGTACAAATTATGAAGCAATTTACAATAAATTCCGGTCGATTGTGAATATCTTGAAAGTTACAAACAATTTGAGGACAGTTACAAGGACTTACAGAATAACAATAATTATTGAGTGCAACTACTAAGCACAACCACCATCAATTTCGACAATTTGAGGCAAAAAACTCTGCCATTGATTTATTACCATGTGTTTTTATAAATAAATTACCGTACATATATATAATTACTATTACAAGTGCACGACAACTAGAAATAAGTTATGAATCATAAAATAAAATTACTATTCATAAGTCGCAATCAACCTTATGGCATTTTTTTCGCACATTATGATAAATTCAAGAAATTTACAGCAAGTCCTTTTTTTTTTTTTTTTTTTTTTTTTTTGACATACAAGATCATAGAAGCCACCCAGATAGAGTTACTTTAATCTGCTAAGTAGTGCACGAAACTCCACCGCAGACACTGATCCAAGGCATGCATTAAGGATCACATGCAGTTCTCGGCACTTGCATAAAAAAAAAATGTCTAAACAATTACAAAACGACCGTTCATGTCCTAACTTTGGTAACGGGACCCCACATTTCTGGTCCTATGCACCAGGTTTCACGTTATGTCCGTGAAGAGATGAGTTTCTACAAACGTAAAATCCCCGACAATTAAGTAACGACCGGCCATTTGAATCACATATGTGCATAGGTTAACTTTTCCGGATTGAGTCTGCGTGTATCTTCTGGATCACTCGTACAATTTTGTGGGTATTGGTAGCACGAAGAAATAAGTTAGGGGCACAAGAGTCATGCCAGATAAAGAGAAGACTTCTGGTTGGGATTTTTCAGATTCACATCATTTCCATTAGCTTGCCGTCATCCATCCAATTCATCATGTGAGATTTTCAAGAGCCATCTTAGACCAAATTATACTTAAGGGTACTTTTGGATCACATATACAAATTTGAGGATTTTTCACGACCCAAAAAAAGTTCAGAGTATTAAGAGTATTGGTTTCACGTCGAACTAAATGTATTTTTAGTCTTTGATGGTGTTAGTACTAATAAAAGTTAGTGGTATGGGTGCCACGCCGGATAAATTGTAGGCCTTTTTGATAAGATTTTTTTTTTTTTTTTTTTCAGATTGACGTCATCTCCATTTGCCTCCCGCTATACACTCATGTTGCTATGTGAGATTTTCAATAGCCGTCTTGGACAGAATTGTGTTGAAGGGTACTTTTACAAATATGAGAATCTTTCGTGATTTCAAAAAAGTTTGGGATATTAGTATTATCTTGGAAGAAATTTGGAGTCTTTTTTTATGGTGTTGGGTACTCATTAAAATTAAGGTTTTCCTTTCCTCGCGAGGATGGGAGCATAAAAGGGGTCAAATCTAACCTTTTTCTTTTTACCTTTACTCCCTCTTTTCTGCAGAGTCTCCATGTCTTGAGCACAAGACATTGCAGAAATCAGGTAACCGTATCCGCAAAAGCTGTCTCTCACATAGCGAGCAAAGGTGCATCCCGTGGGTCCAAAGACTCCAAACATCGTAGCCCCCACCATCGGGCGGCAGCGTTCGAAAATCGAGGCCCCGTATAGTTGCTTTCCACAGTTCACCTCTGCCGACACTCCCGTGACAATAACAGCCCTAGCCCTAGGGTTCTTCCATGCTTGCACGTCTCAATGCTTGCACCCCCAAAGTCCTGTCAGGGTTTTAGGGTAGGAGTCGTATTGTCAGTCGCTCGCTTCATTGTTCTCCAGTTTTCCATGGGGTTCTGCGATTTGCACGCACCAGAGAAAATATTTAAAAAATTCAAAATATATTATATTAGTATCAATTTATTTTAAAATTTTCAATTAAATAAATTTAATTTTAAATATTTTTGTATTTATGCTAAATCAAGTCAATCCAATTAATTTTAATTTGTTGATTGGATAGACTCATGAGCACAAATGCAAAATTTTTACGATTAAACTCAATTAAAATGTTTTGACTTTTTTGGAACTTTTTTCTTGCATGCATCCTCCTATACTCATAATCTTGACATAAACATAGTCGATTACATCTAGTGTTGTAATCCAGTTTCTTACATGATTTAGTAATGTCGTGCTATGGAAATGGCAGATGGGCAGGTCTAAGCCAAGCCCTTATATCAGACCTATTTGTTGCCCGAGCCCACCGTTGAGGAAAACCTTTTTCCATATAAAAATTTTGGGCCGCCCCAAGCCGCCCATGCACAGTCGTGAGCTGCCACGCCAATCATTTGGTCTATTTTCAAAAGTAGATATTTACGTGGTCCTCCATTGGAATCGTATCCCATTGAATCCTTGATTATTAAGTAATTAAGTGTTTCACTTGAAAGTGGTGGATGCCATACTGAGTCACAACATATCTCAACTAAGGCAACCTAGAGTCATGTCTATCAACTTACAGGAGAAGCCTTATCCCGATGTAAGTGGGCATGACGGTTTACCTCCCGGGACCTTTCATTGGGGGTTTACCAGCCTAGTATGCTAGGAGAAGGCAATGACCTCCCTCCAGGCAGGATCCTAGCGCTAGAAGCGCTGCGGCTGGAGAGTCCAGTGGGGCCGTTATCCCACGTTCCTCCCTCTCACTTGCCTGTAAATGGCTTGTGGGGGGAAGGCACCCTGGGATAACCTGTTTAGGGTGGAGCAGTTTAAAGACTTGCTCAGGTCTGACGTGCATCTAATTGGAATGAGTGGATCAGAAGATATGGATGCTCGTGTTTCAAAAAAAAAAAAGTTCAGGCCCATTGATTGTCATCCCCTGACTCACGACAGGGTGCCCGCTTGGCGATGCGGTTTCGATCGCATGTTCATGCATTCATTTCGAATCCTCCTCCCACTCTGCCACGGTGATTGCTGTCCAGCACAGCCGGCAGAAAGACGACGACGATCGCGACGTAGATTTTCCCCTTGTTCATGTTAAGAAAAGAACAAGAACTACATAAGGTGTCTATCTCTGATATTGAGAAATAGGCAGACTTGAGTAAAGTAGCCAAACCGGTTGGGAGACTAGGCTTGGCCCATCATTCATGGCTTTGTAGCTAGGCAGACCAGCGACGGTCTACTATCATTTGGGCCCCACGTCTCGTATAATAATTGATTCGCGATTAGTGATGTTACAAGCACATGCCACAAGACTTGCAATGACTTAGCAATCCTCGTAGTTCTAGTTAAAAAGAACACTTCTTTGGGGGGAAACCTCGGCTCATGACCGAAGGCAACTCTGTATGAATTTTCGTAATTTCTAAACAAAATGACGTAACGCTCAAAAACCGAAAAGTTTTGCAGTTAATGGACAAGATTTACTCTCTTTTTTTATCCAATGTTCATCGAGGGATTGGCAATCTGTTCCCCAGGAACCCTTAGAAGCACTCCAGAGGTAAAAAGACATGACCAAAGACTAGGAGTTGGAAAGAAGAGGATTCTTAATCGGTCCGGGTACATGTAAAGCCCAAAAGCAAGGCAGTTGTAGAACGAGACAGGTACGAAATTCTTAATTGGAATGGGGTTGGCCCACTTAGATGCCCAAAAGGAAAGGAAGACGAGCTTCGTATGAACTGGAGTAAGGCCCGGGAGATATATTAGCAAGCTCTAAGGTCTTTCAAAGACATGAGAAACACTACCAAGCTTTATGAAATCCTTTTTACTTACATGAGGAATTGCTTCAATTTGATCGATCTACTGTGGATACACGGGAATTGCTCGTCTGCACGCGTCGTGTAGGGAACCGTCCGTAGGGTGGCGACAGCCCCTTTACGTTGCTTATTATACTTAGCATCATTCGGCTCATTAAGAACTTATGATTGCAATCCCTTTTGATTTCCTTGCAAATTTCTTTCCTCTTGAAGATGGAAGTCTTGATACCAAGAAGTCAAAATTTACATAACTTGGCATAGGATCCTCCGATCGTTCGAACGTCGGTTCGGTTCTTACACTTCGAAATCGCATCTTACAAGAGTACAAAAGGACTGAAATTTTTCTTTGCTTTTGAAATGCTGTTGGCTCTTTCGCACATGATGCTGACTAGTATTAAAGTATGGGCAATGCTTTCTGTCGGAGATTCCTTATCTCGCCCCAAATTTAATATATGCGTAAGGCCAAGGTGCGTTTCAATACGTGAGAGATGATCCTCAAGCACCGACAAAAGTTTTTTTAAAGAGTTTATTAGATGGGCGCATGTTACAAATGCATTTGGAAAACACTTTTTCAAAATCCCTTGGACTTTAAAGGCTTTTGAACAAATGCAAATACCATTTGGTAATTTTTTTGGAGAGTTTTGGGAACATGCAATTGCATTTCTAGACACCTCTAAGCCCAAAGCAAGTCCGGGCATGCTGAGTTTTGAGCATTTCCGAAATACAAATACATTTTTATCTTCCAATTTTGTCCTCTCTTAAGTTTTTCATTATTCCGAAAATGTCTCCACCTCACACGCACCGACAAGGGTTCATGTTGCTAACGAGGCTAAATCCAATTATCAGCAAGCCAATCTAACGCCGGTCAACCTTGTCGAAGGTCCTCAAGCTATGTGTGGTTTGCAAGATCCCAAGTGACCACTACCTGGCTTGGGGTCACGGGAACCAAGTGACCTTAAGCAAGGTTGGGTGACAGATGATTTGACTCGCCAATGGCTAAGTTTGTAGGCAAAGGTTTGAGATTCTGTAATAAATAAATAAATAAATAAATAAATACACACACTAGCAAAAGTCCTTTATAAAGTTGGCACTGACAATGCTAACGTAAACGATTTTATAATTCTCTTTAGAATTTCTTGAAATTTTTCTCTTCTTTTTCCTTCTTTGTTTTTTCACTAACAGCAATGCTTTGCGGAGGTCATTTACCATGTACCAGGGTTGCCCTAATTGGATCTAGCAAGGGTCGCTTTTGCCAAATGTTAGCCTTTAGCAAGAGTTGTGCCGGCAAGGGCAACCCTTGCTTGTGGCCAACCATCATTGAGGACTTAGTGATTGACAGAGGGAAATAAAGAAAAAAAAAAAAAAGAGGAAAGAAAGCAAAAAAGAAGAAAGGAAGAAAAAAAATCACATATCTTTTTATAAAAAAAATTGCAATTTGGTTCATGTTAGTATTAATCGTGCCACGTAGGATGATCGACATCCACATTAGTGATTTCTAGCCAAATTGACCGGAATGACTACATTGACAAATCTTCAAAAGGTTTAGGATTAATTTGCCCGAATTAAAAAGTTTTAGACTAAATTTGCCAATGCACAATAGGGTTAGGACTTTTTGGGTAATTATCTCTTGGAGACTTGACAAAGGAAATTCCAATTCATGAAGTTTAGGTCATATGTTTAAATTTTACCAATTACATGCAAACTGTTTAGGCAAGGTTAGAGCTACACGGATAGGCCAAATTAATGGCCAGTCGATTGTTTATATGTCTTAATTTATGGACACATGCCTCTTTGATGTTGGGTAGGTAGAGTCTGAAGAACAAAAGGTTAAAATAGGTATGCTATTCCCAACTAACAAGCACCACAGGCCATTTTTCAGGGGATTGCCTCTTAGTTTCCTAACCTTTTACTCTTGAATCTGGACATTATAATGCCAGATTTTCTGATCCATGGGTTCTATAAAATGATAATTGGAGAGCATGCTTAAAATTATACCATCTTACCGAGCTAACAACAAAGTTCTAATCAGAATAAGCCATTCCGAGGAGGAAGAAAAAGGACTTAGAAAGCCATGAATGATATCAGAATATGGGTTTATTCAGGGAAGGTTAGTTTGCCCCTTCAATTTACAATACATTGCCTTATATAGGCATGAGCTACATCAAACATCACAAGGCATTTAGAGGATAGGTCCCTCTAATGATGCTACAAACAATAGATACAAAAGCCACAAAGTACGAAAGATGCTTAAAGCACTACAAACAACACACACTCCACACCAAGCCTACTAAAGCACGTGGTAAAGCACAAAGCACACTACCATATATTATTACTGAATCCTTTTAGTGTTGTCTATTGAGCTATTTGAGCCGTCTTCGTCTTTTGCTTTGCAAAAGGCATGAATAAGGCTATCTATTCTTGTTATGACAAAACCTTATCAGCAACAAGGTCGTCAAGGATTCCTAATGAAGATGGGCAATCTGTTCTTGTTTTCTTAAAGGGAGAGGACTAGTTTTTCTAGGGTTATGACCAGTGGGATCAATTTTCGAAAGTGGTGGAAGCCAACTATAAATCTGTGTAAAGGAATTTAGATAAGTATGGGTCTTGGGCTAGTGGCCCACCCCATGGATCTTGGGAGGAAAAAGTGAATGCTTCATCATGGTCGAAACTGAGATCTTCTCCATAATATTATCTTAAGACTTGATGAATTTGGTGACTTACTTCAGGAAACTCTAGATTAGTGTGTTGCCAATGCCAAATTTATGGAGGAATCACCCTATTGTGTTGGTGCAAATTTCTGAAGTTCCTTATATTCCTATGGGATTTGCTTGACTTTGCTAGGAGGGTTTTGAAAACATCGTTTGTTTTTGGTTGAGGCTTGAAAGTAGAGACACCAACCTTTGCCAGAGTCTGGTGAAGATCTCCACTTGGCCTAATAAACATCCACGACCTATGAAAGATGATTAAGGTGTGAAGTTCTAGATTTGGCCGGCAAACTTTCAATTGTTCTTTGAAAATTAATTTCTAGGTTTCTAAAGGATTAAACCATGACATGAATTCTCCCAAATGTGCAAAATCTTATTTTCTTTGGATAATCTATCTAATGATGAAAGGCATTTTAGCTATAGGAAATTCGACAGCTATTGTATGCAAATTAAGCATATACCAAAGAAGCCATTTAACGTCTTCGGGAAATGGGTCTATGGGTAAGATGATTAAATGATATATGAATGGATACTTGGGACCTAAAGGTTTCAAACATAATCCACCATATATGTTGATGATTCTTAGCTTATAAACCGATAACAGATCAATTAAGCTTTCAAAGATAATTTTCCCTTGAATGAGTCCTAGAATTTCTAGAGGATATTCCCTACTCGGCCATTTTGGCGCATTAGTTGAGCTCAAATTTGGCCACTGGCCGTTGTACTTGATACATGTTGATGAAACTCATTGGATCTTGATTTGACCTAAATAGAAAATCTATAAGCATATTCTTTTTTCCCACAATTTGTTTGGTTCCAAAAGAGTATTTGGAAAATCATTCTGCCTACCTCAGAAGCTGTGGGTGCGAACTGTCTTCTATTTGAATTTCAACATCTTGGGAAAGGAAGACATGTCCAATTCGATAAGAAAATGATGACCTATGAGATGGGATTCAAATTTCTTAATCACATACTTAACAATCAAGATTTCTTTGAAAGTAAAATGGTAACGAATTTCTACTTGAATCTTCCACTCTTGCATCCACGGATTCTCCTTTTATCATCAGGCTATTCTTCGAAAAGAATAGCTACTTAATATTTTTCATCAGCATAGTTTGGAGAATTCTTTTTCCTTGAAAGGGAATTTGAAGAGAATGTAAAGATTCTAACTTTTGTTTGAGTGACTAGACTACCTTACTTTGTGAAAGTCCCCAAGGACGTAGGTCTTTCTTTAGTATTTTTTGCAATGGATGCATATACCTAGTGGTCTTAGGAACAAAATCCCTCAAGTGGTTAACTATTAAGGAATTGTTGGCTTTGTTTATGGGAGAGATTCTAAATGGGAATTTGAATTTTTTTTTTTTTTTTTGCAATATGATCACTTGGTTGGAATGCGCCATCCTTGAGCTGCATGCCATCAAAATTCAATCTTTGTATGGACAGGGCAATCTTCATCTTTTTCAGTAATAACATAATACCATTCTACTTGAAAATATGAGCAAAATTGGATGAGCAACATACAGTGAGACTCTTTGTCTTCCCTATAGAGCAATATGTCATCAATGTAGATCCATGCACTTGCATTGATTGGATGGAATATTTTGCATATGACCTTTTAGAATAATGAGAGTGTTGTCATTAATCCAAAAGGAAGGACCTTCCACTCGAAGTGTTCATTTAGTATCCAAAATGTTGTCTTATGTTTGTCTTCCGGTGGATTCCAAGTTGCTAGAATCCTATTTTCAAGTCGAACTTAGAGTAAATTTTGTAGTGATAGACGAGAGAATAAAGTTTTTTCGTTGGATAAGGGAAACTTATCATCCTGGAAGAACATTTTAAGATGTTGATAATTGATGATCAATCTCATTTTTACTCTAACTTGTTCAGCACATTTTTCCATATAAAATGCTTCACATGCTCACTGAGTTTGTGGGCTCAATAAGTCATTGTTGGACAAGATCTTTGCATTCTTTCTAGGCTAATTGGAGGTGTCATGGATTCATTCCCTGTAGCTTGTTCTAGTTGGGTTGACATCCTCTTTCTTTTTAAAGGGCAATTTAATGAAAAACTCTTAATTTTTCCACAAAGAATTGGAACATCTACCAAGAAACTCTAAGTGGCTTTCAGTGCATGACTCCAGAAGGGCTGGATGATCAAATCAAGGGTTTTAGGCTAGATCAAATAGAGTCTCTAAGTCTCTAAAAATTCTCGAAACTTCTAGGGTCTGAGTTAGGATATCCTAGCTAATGATGATGTGCCAAATTCGGAATGGGAATCCGATAATCCAAGTAGTAATGGTGCACTATTGAAATAACTAAATTTTGATGGGTTTACTCCTTATTTGGTTGGAAAAGCATTTCCAGATGTAGAAGTAAAATACCAGGTATGAGGTTCCCAATATTCTCAGGAAGAAGCTTTGGATCAAGGATAGAAGAGTCTACACCAGTGTTTTTGAGTGCAATGAGGGGAATGGATTTAGAGGATTGGGATGGAAGGAACCGGATAGGAACATATGGCTTGAAAGAAAGAGCTTTTTCTTTGTTGACCTGGATGGATGAGATTTGGTCTTGGCTTGCTAGAGAGGATGATGGTTCATCAAAAAGAACATGCCTTTGTGGGTAGAATAATCTCCATCTTCACTATTTTTTGAGAAAGTTTCTATGGCATAAATAGTTGTGTCAGAAAGTTCATCTTCAAGAGAGAAGACGGACTCAAGATCATCTTTTACCAGAGAGATACCAATTTTCTTGTGGATGGCGTCCACAAGATCCATACATTTTTGTGAATTTGTGGACAATTTTTTGCGAAAAGTCCTTTATGACCATAGATGAAATAGTGATCTTTCTTCTTCCTTTTACCAAATGATCTCCTCGATGGTATCACCGACTCTTTTTAAGAAATTTCCATTTTCTTTTCTTTCTTCTGGCAGAATGCTTTCGAAAATGCTTCTATTTCTTGTTTGGACAATCATAAGAAGAATCTCTATGGCCACATTTGAATTGGCGGCCTAGTCTTTTGGAGGCCTTGCCCAGCATTTTGTTGTTTTTTAAGAATTTCTTGAATGCCTTTTTCTTGAGACATAATTTGTCAAGGGTTCCATGAATCCCTTGCTTGATTTCTCTAAAGGAAGCATCTAAGGTTCTCCGATTCTTTGATTGGAAATACTTGTCTACTATATTGCCAATTTGCTTTGGCACAGATGACAAGAATACCAATTTGAGAGTCGGATCTCCACCAAGGGTTTAGTAGAGCTTCATCATTCCCTGCAAATGTCTATCAAGATCTTTTTGTTCATAAGAATAACATTTTCTCTTAGAGAATTCTTTCTTTTTTTGCTCTACGAGATCTTCTAGTCTCTCAATAAAGTAAAGGTGAAGAATGCAAATCACTTGGTCAAAATCTTGTGCTAAGAACATATCATGATCTGTTGGAGCAAGAGCCAACCACTATTCTAGCAAGCTACTTGTAAATCTAGCAGTAAACTCTAGGAGAATATGAAATTGGTCATTTTCTAGATTAGTAGTTTTGACATCCATCAAAGCATAGAACTCTTGTAGCCTAGCATGCCACTTGTGATATGATATATCATCAAGTGTGAAGGTGGGATTAGAGATTTTATTCCCAAAATTAGTATTATGGAAGGGAAAATCCATCGTGTTTTCTTCATCACTTTCTTCAGATTGCATCATGAAGCTAATGGGGCCTTGTTTAGGAAGAGTTTGAGGCTATTCATCATCCATGAAGTGGATGATGTATTGTATATACTGGATTTTGTCACGGCCTACTATAGTGATGCTCGTCTTGGCATGTTCTCTCATAAACGACTCAAGGGGGTTGGAGATCATGTATGACGATGGAGGGTCAGGTGGTGGAGGCTCAGACTGTTTTAATTTTGCCAATTCTTCTATTGATTTGGCTTTAGATTTCAGTTTTTGTTTTGCTAAGAACCTTTCTTTGATGACCCTCACGTCATGCCTATAAGCAGGAGTGGTTTGATTTAAACTAGAAAGTAAAGACGGAAAGGATGGAGTAATGGTGGAACTCAAAGGGAGGAATGAATATTTTTCTCACAAAGAGGAAAATAATGGATCAAAGATCAAGGTAGAAGAAGAGGGATTGTGTTTCCTCTCTTCGTTGGTTTGGAGTTCTTTGATTGTTTCTAAAGTCTTTCTACTTCAACTGACTAATCATCAAGGTAATGTCTAACCCAACTTCTATTTTTTTGTAGCTTAGTCTAATAAAGTTGAAGAAGTTTGTTTTGGACCACTTAAGTCTAATATATCTGTTGATAGACACGATCTAGTTGAGTTTTGACTTCTCCCACTTCACTTTGGACTTCAGCCACTTGAGTTTTGAGAACAGAAAGCCCGCTTGTTGTTCGGACCTCAATATGGTAAGGGCCTTGTTTTGGACTAAGGCATTTTTCGTTTGCCAATTTATGACAAATTCTGGGGGACCGAGCTCTCTAGTAGTTCCACTAGAATTAATTCTAGTGGGATTGGGAATCTTGGGTATTATACTTAGTAGGACTTGTGAATTTTTTCGAATGTGGAAACTCAAACTCATTAACCATGCAAATGTGGGAAGGGGTAAATGGCTTGGGAGGATTTAGTTCTACTGATTTGCAGAATTGAAAGATGTTTAGATCACAAGTCGGATTTTTCTTGGCCCATTTGAGGATAGGTTTGTAGCATGGTTTAACAAGAGAAGAAGGTTGTGGTCTTCTCTTTGAAGGGTTTTAAGAAACTAATGGTTTTGATTTTTTAGAAGAGCCATAAGACACCAAAAATTGGTATCTTCCTTCATTTTCTCCAAGTGGCCCAATAGAAGGGTCCTTCTCCTGTCATTTCTAGAAGACTGGATGTTTGAATTTCCTTTTTCTTTTGGAACACCTATCATCATCATCAGATCTGGTATCATATAGACCTGGCAATCCACATCCTATGGGCAATGCCCCGAAAAGGTGTCTTTGAAATATACTATAGGATCTCCTTCAAAATCAAAGGCTTGTATTTCAAGTTTGTCACCTTCTGAGCTTTCTAGTTCGTCTAGAACATATGGCATCATGGTAAGGATGGTTGGAAAGATAGAAATTTTTGGGCTTCTCATGAGAGTGTTCGAATTTTGATGACTATAAAGCCATCTTTGTTTTTGGTGAACTTTGATTTTATAGCTTGAATGGGTCTGGAATTTCGATGGAGCTTTTCACAATTAGTCACCCAGTATCTGGGAGGAGCTTAACTAACTCAAAGCGAGGGATTTTTTAGGCACGTGGATGCAAGATGGTGTTTGATTGTTGTCGATGGAAATGAATAGAGCATCGTCTGTCGAAGATAGCTCTAGATCCAAGGCGTGATTTTGGACTCAATCCACCATTTGGTAATGAAGGGTCGCAGCAATTGAATTAGCAATTTGGGGTGCTTTAGTTATTTGCAACTAGACCTTTAAGGCATCAAGGACTCGAGGATCGAGCAAGGTCTTATTAAAGGTAAGAAAAGGGGTAACAGAGACTGTGCCAGCATTGAGGGTAATCTCAACTGTTTTTTTTTTTTTTTTTTTTTTTTTTATACCGGGAATCTGACAAATGCGGCAACTAGTGAGTAAACCCTGTAGTAACGTTAGCGAAAGACCCACCACCCCAAGTGCCTCCATTGGGTTTTGAACCCCTTACCTTTGGGCAAGGATCAAAGAAACTCTTATCCAGTGGAGCCACCACAATCGGTGGTGGGTAATCTCAATTGTTCCTATGCAAGCACATTGGTATTTGAGGAACCGAATGTGAAGGAGCACCATTCTAGCAGCCACTGGAAGGCTTTTCGTTCATGAAAGGTTAAAGTAAGATGGACTGCTCCGAGATGGAGATGTGTATAATGCCATTGTTGAACAAGTTCAGGAGGAAAATGAAGATTAAGAAAATGTTCTTACTGAGTAGTGGGAATAGGATGCTAATCAAACCGAGTAAACTGGATATACTCATTGACATCTTTTGGAGTATGTTTGATGAGTTTTGAATGGAACATATGGAGAAAAAGAGTGGGGTTTTGAAAATGTAGTAGATGAATTATTAGAGGGAGTTGAGTGCTAAAAACCTTGTAATCTTTATTGAGGTAAGTGATAAAGATAATCAAGCTTTGAGGAAGTAGATTTTCTAAAGGTAAAGAGATCTAAGGACAAATGTACATTTATCACAATAGATTATTGATCGGTCATGATGATAAGAAATTCTTCTCATTAATTATGATACTTCATTAAAGAAGAATGATGTTAATAATTTGAGATAAATTAGGACACCATAATAAGATAAAGGGTCTCTCTATTCCCAAATTAACATAACTTCAGTAAATTGCTACAATTCTTCCATCTTTGTTCATGAAAGGTTAAAGTAAGATGGACTGCTCTGAGATGGAGATGTGTATAATCTTGGAAATGCCATTGTTGGACAAGTTCGGAGGAAATTGAAGACTAAGAAAATGTTCTTACTGAGTAGTGGGAATAGAATACTAATCAAAATGAGTAAACTGGATATACTCATTGACATCTTTTGGAGTATGTGTGATGAGTTTTGAATGGAACATATGGAGAAAAAGAGTGGGGTTTTGAAAATGCAGTAGATGAATTATTAGAGGGAGTCGAGTGCTAAAAACCTTGTAATCTTTATTGAGGTAAGTGATAAAGATAATCAAAATATTTTCTCAAGGTAAAGAGATCTAAGGACAAAGGTACATCTATCATAATAGATTATTGATCGGTCATGATGATAAGAAATTCTTCTCATTAATTATGATACTTCATTAAAGAAGAATGATGTTAATAATTTGAGATAAATTAGGACACCATAATAAGATAAAGGGTCCCCCCTTCATCCCCTGAGTAACAAGATATTAATGTGTTCTATATAAGAAAAATAAATAAATAATAATAATTTATGTGGCTTTGAGAACGCCGAACTATAAAACGTTATCTTTTTTTGCAATATCAAGACTAGTGACAGGGACAGGCGCCTGTCGGCAGAGTTACATGCACCGCCCCGTGTTTTGCAAATCAATCACGTTTCTAACCTTTAAAATATAAAAGAGTATCAAAGATTAAAAAATGGCCGGTAGCGGGAATAATTCAAGGCTAAAATCGAAAAGCTGAAAGAAAGTGCGTGTATTATGAAAGTGGAGGATGAAGATGGAGTGCGAATGTAAAGGGGAAAATATGAATGAATGTGAAGAAACTGCAAAAATCGCCGATGTTTTATTGTCTGCCACTGTCTATTTTTAATCCTTGTACTTTGACTTGTGACGATTTTGGACTCTAAAGTAATATTTGAATCAAAATTACACAACAAATTTCATATTTCGTATAAAAACTTAGACAGAAATTACCGATCGAGTACTAGATGTGAACATTGGCCCTGAGGTGGAGTACTAAAATAAAGTTGAGAGAGGTTTAAAAAAACGAAAGTGGTCCCTATGTACAATTTCTCATATTCAATTTGGGAACAAAAGAAATGGTCCCTATGTACTATTGCTCATATTCAATTTCGGTTGATGTCCTTTATAGGATAATAGATATGATCTACTTTATTTTTATGATGGACATGATCTTCGAGCTGATCTTCAATTGCAAATTTTCAGAAAAACTTTGTACTTTCTAATCCAAGTGAAAATGAAAAGTAGATGCTAAGTGGTAAAGATTAATTATCTAGCGTTGAAGGTTTTCTTAACATGTAGCATCTAGGGAAATTCTCAACTATTGAAACTTAATGTCCATTTTCTTAACCTTTAACGAGCCTTTGGGAATTTCCTCCATGTTTTCCCTTCTTCTTCTTCTTTTTAATAATTTGGACCTTAGTGGCCATTTTTTGTCATTTTCGTTTTTTTTTTCTATCTGCAATTAAAGTTATTGAGTTGTACCATTATTTCTTTTAGTTTTCAAGTATTTTTATGTCTTTGGGAACTTCACACTCTTTTTTGGTCTTTTCTTTTTACTATTTCAACCTTTTCTTTGTTTCTCTTTATTTCTTGAAATTTACTAGCCTTTTTTTTCTCATCTTATTTTGGTCTTTTCTATTTCTTGTATCTCCAGGGTTACACGATCAATTTCATCCAATAGGATTATTAATGATATATTATGGATTGGCACAAAATTGACTTGAATATGTTTAGTCTCGGTCCAAACATGTTAACTTCATCTCAAGTTCAAATCATTTTATCATCACGTGTCAAAATTGCCACCTTATTACTAGATGGAAAAGAAATTGAAAATTTAGAGAGAGGTTCTTTCCTATTTTATAAGTAAAATATAGGGAGATGCAACCTACACGTCTACTATGGGCAGGAAACAAAAAGGTGTACGTAGGGGTTGGCGATTAATTTTTTTACTTTTTCTGTTTTACTCTCAAGCAAATTTGAGACATTGGATCCTTTTACCGCTTTTACTCTCATGCTGATAATTTCATAAGTGAGAAGCATTTTCACAAAAAAAAGAAAAAGAAAAGAGCGGATAAAGGAAGAAGAATGGCACGTGTCATTTATATGAAGCAACGAACCCTTCTCTGTCTGTCGGCAAGGAAATCCACATGAGATTGTATTAAATGAAATTCAGTTTCCTCGAGCAATCAGGTCCATATGTTTGTCCCCACAAATCAACGATGATCTCAAACGTGTCTTATCCTTTTGAATAGTTGATGGCCTTTCTCCTTTGAAAAAGTTGAAGCGACATGATCCAAAAGAAAAGGACGAAAAAAGTTGAACGAACCGATTTATTTGTCTTCTTAAAGTAATTTGACTGGCCTAGCCCCTGCGACAACGATATCATCAAGTCGAGTCTAGTCGAGTCTTATGGCCATGGAGGAGCCGTCGAGACTCAATTGCAAGAGCATGAAAATAGTGAGGGAGTGCCAAGACGATGGCTTGGGTAGCTCGGCCTAGACGACGAGGCACGGCTTGGCCGATAGTGGTGGCAACTTAGGGTACGGAGGCGGAGGGTGGTGGCGCAGAGGCTGTGGCTGAAGTATGAGGGGATTGGGTGTTAAGTTTTCTTTTTTGGGGATCTAGAACGGGTTTTTTAACCCGGGGACTAGAGTTAGACAAGTATGGCAATCCTTGGGGACGGGATACCCACGTAAACCGAACACCTAACCTAAAACACACATTGAATCGGAAAGACTTGATAGGAAAACAAGGTGCAAAAGCAAATGAAAATTGGACAGGACAATCTTGACATTGGTTTTGACCCAAAAAAAAAAAAAAAAAAAACCTTGACATTGGTTGAGCATGTCTTCTTCCTATCTCATTATTGGATTTCTGGACAAATATGGAGCAGGAGCCACTCCAAAATCATTTATGTTTTGTTCAGTGAACTTCTTGATCTAATTTTATTCCTCGAACGGGCCTTGAATTCTAAGGCATGATTTTCACCTCCGGACGGTGTAAAACTGAATTCGAGCCGTAGAAAATCGATGGCCTCCATGTCAATCCCACTTGATAGAATGGTCCAAATTCAGTTTGATACGCCCGCTAAATTCTGCACAAGAAAACGACAAATGACAGACGCGGATGCGATAATGTATAGAGGCTGAAACGCGGGGAACATTAACTCCTTTATCAGTCGCCGCGTGGCAGTACACTTCAAGCCACTGGTCCTCATCCACGTGACTCCTTGGCCACCAGTCAGATATTTTCGCATATAAATCCCCGTATCCCCCCGCCTTCGATCACCACCCATCATCTCAGCTAGCAACGCACCTTTGGAGGGCAAAATTTCCTTAAGAGAGAGTCACCAAAATGTCTGATCACGGTCATCACGGCGGAGGCGGGCACGGAGGTCCTGGAGGTGGTGGCCCTGGCGGAGGTGGCCATGGAGGTCCTGGAGGTGGTGGCCCTGGCGGAGGTGGCCATGGAGGTCCTGGAGGCGGTGGCCCTGGCGGAGGCCATGGAGGCCCTGGAGGTGGTGGCCATGGCGGAGGCCATGGTGGTCCTGGTGGAGGCCAGGGTGGTCCAGGCGGCAAGCCCGGAGGAGATCACGGCCATGGCGGACCAGGCGGACCGGGCGGGCAAGGCCCCGGCGGACATGGCCCTGGTGGCCACGGTCCTGGGGGCGGCCACCAGCACGGCAGATGCTAGTTGGTAGACTAGCGTCCTATCGTTTATATGTGATGTAAAGTATCTCCGGTGCCTTTTAACCGTCTTCTATTTGAGGTTAAAAAAAAAAAAAAAAAAACCCAAAAAAACTAATAAGCACCGTGTGGAGTCAGTCTTGTAATTGTGCTTGCAAGTATCCTAATGAATTTCAAGGTTCCTAATATGATCTGTAGCTTTGTGCATGAGATGTCCTTGAACCTCATTCATGAAACAGGTTACAAATGAAAGAAACAGAATTCCGAATTAAGATAAGCATGTTTCTTCACAAGCATCGTTCATCAACTGACCAGTCACGACGAGAGACAATCGAAACATAAGCACAGTGCTCCCCATTAATTCTGATTATCAACAAGAAAATAGAAACAAACTAGGTCGGTCTGCATTAGTCACGATCCAAACACATTATATGAACAAAAGTTTCTCTTGTGCCCTTTCGTCCCCTCATCAATTCCTTCCAGCCAGTGAAGTTCGTGGTCTTGCGATCTTCAGCGTGGTTTCTCATCTCCACACGATGTCAAAGTCGACGAAGTTCACGTTCTGTTTTGAGTTCTCTTCATTTAATTTTTCCGCAGAAATTAGAGATGTTCAATAAAAAATTAATATAATCACCATTTTGCATCAAAGGGCTGTACGAAACGGTCAAAGGGTGGGGCCATATGTTGCAAACGAATCAGCAAAAGTTTGGGGTGTCTTGAGGGTATTCTTTGCTACATAGCAAGATCATGGGTTCTTCGATCTGGTGCAGAAAAAACAATTTAGCTACTCGTGAGTTCTGGTTCATTGTATGCATAAACTAACTTAAGAGGGATTCTAAAGCATTTCCAAAATATAAAAAGTGAAACTTAAGCAAGGGAGAACATAAATAAGATTACCAAGGGAAAATTTGGCGTCAAAAATGAAATTCGATGATCTCAATCGACTTTGGTGAAATTCCTAGAGCAATGTTGCTTTGAAAGTATGATAGTGGCCCTAAAGCTGAGAACAAGGATGTAACATCAATTGGCTACTCGATGAACTCCAACTTCAAAAATGAGAAAAGGGTGCAAGCACAGTATCATTATGTCAAATTGACTGAGATTATAACCGAAATCATGTTCATCATTACCTCCTCTTCAATCCCTTTCAACAAAAGGTAGTGCTGGGAAGAAATTCAGGAGGTGAGGCAAATGAAAAGAATGATAATGGAGAGAGATAGAGAGAAAGATTTCTTTTTGTAGCAGGAGTGGCAATAGAATAGAACCAGCTTGTGCGTTTTGCCAATTAAACTCTAATTTATCACTGGGGGAAAAAGGGACATGGTGAAGTTGCTTACGCTTAGTTGAGAAAATTCGTCCATGCTATAGAACCAAAAAATCTAGTTTCGGAACTGCAGTTCCCCTTTTAACTTTCCTTACATCCATCCCATAGTAAACAAAGGTTTAGTCAAGGTGCGCTATTAAATCTTCGTTTAGTTGAAGCAATTCTTCTGCAGTATAAGAAAAATTCTAGTTTCAATGCTGTTTCTTATTAGAAATGTGGGATACAAGGAGAAGTACTAAAATTCGCTATGTGGTCAGCCTTCGGAACAAAATCAGAGAACCTGAAAAAAAAAAAAAAAAAAAAAAAAAGAAAAAAGAAAAGAGGGGTTCAGCAGGTGACTACCTAAAACACACCACGGAAAACTTGGAGACAATATAACGAGCATGACATACCCAAAAGCCCTGTTCTGTGCTCTTTCCGTTTCTTTGTGATCGACTGAAACCAAAAAAGTGCATCTTGGCCTACTGAGTGACTACTTTTAGAAGTGATCACCAAATTTCTATAAGACGTTCCAGTGGTAGCTCCAGGTAGAGTTGAAAATGAAGAATTTGCCTGTGCTTTTTGCTCTGGTCTGGTTAAGCTTTCGAGTTGAATCATAAGGGACTCATCTTTGATGTACCATGACATCTTCAGCACATAGTATTTCAAATAAATCCTCAGATCCCCAATACCACCTCAGCTTGGCAGAGTGAGAGAAATCTCCTGTCACCTGGGTCGCAGAGTCCTGCATAAACTGGAGCCTCTCTTCTATCTTGGCAATCCACTTATTGTTTTCTTCTTCCTTTTGAGCCACAATTGCTTCAATTAAGGGATTGAGTTCAATCACCATGGGTGAGCGATAAAGACCTGCTTCCATTATTTTCTTTAGGAAAATATTGCCTCTATTAACATGTAATGGCTTCTTTTTGTAATATTTTTTCAGGAAAGTTCAATCTTAAAGCAGCTGAAAATTTCATCTCAATTTGCCTACCCCCTATGTTTTTATGATGAGGTTTCTCAAAGCAGCTCATTCAGACAAAAAGGTATGCAGCAACTCATGAATGACTGAGATCAGACTAGCATGTAGGATAATCTCATTCCTTCCTACTGTCGTGAAGAGCTTCAGACATTTCAAAATGTAGAAGTAAGTTGATTTCAGATTGCAGATGTCCCTATTAACCTATTTGGATGTGGCGGAAACTTGAATGTCCACATCCTGCAAATTCTTGCTTATGTTGCCTTGGTATAATTTCATTAAGCGCTAAACCTGCTAATGTTTCTCATTGCCTTGGTCATTCCTGCCTGCTCGAACACTTAGCATTTTATCTTGCCGAGCTATGCTTAGGGGGAATACAAGGGTTTAGAGTGGAAACCCTCACCGCTATCTGCGTCAGCTTTGTATGTTGCAAGGTGTACACTAAAGATGACTCCAGGTTGGATCCGCTGCTCGTCAGACATGTGCTATGAAGTGTCCCAAATCAGGCATAGATCTTTTGAGATCATTCTCTTGTGAACTTCTTACTCTGTAGTCAGTTTTGACAAGCTCAGTATTAGCAAGTGTACATTTACCTTTGGTTTGGAGATTTTAAACTCATCATTGTCTCTGTTTATTTTCATATTATCAGGTACTTTCCCCTTCAACTGCCTGACGGGGAAGTGTGCATTGCTGTACATTTTGTAGTCACGACTTGTTTTAGTTTCGTTAGTAAGGTATATAGTACATCAAGGGTGTGAATCTCTGCCTTTCTCCTTCTAAGGCTGGCTTTTGCGCCGACGCCGCTGCCACTGCTAATGCCGCCGCTAACAGGGTTCAATTGTGTCCTTAAGGGCACTTTGAATTGTCTGCGGATTTGAATTTAGATATATGTATAACATGCTGAGCATTTGGACAGCTTCAACATTTGATGACAATGGCGGAAACACAATAGATATCAGACGATGTATTGATCTTCAGGTTAACGTTGCTCTTGAAGATTGATATTGTGTTTGATCCTTTCGCAATACCTTGGAATCTAGCTATGAACATGGCGAACGAATTGATGTTCTTATATGGCTTAGTCAAAATTGTGAAATTGATGTTGCCTTGCAATCTGACCGTGCAGGCCTTTTTTGTTATTCAGAATTGCGGTTCATGTTCTTGATGCAGCTACAAGAGCGAAAGATATTGATATTGAAATTGCATTTGTTTTGCAAAAAATAAATAATTTGAAAAATATTTTCTTAAAACTTATTCTTGTATAGCTTACAAAAATAAACGAACGAAAAGTATTGTCATTGTCCACAAAAATATTTTGATATAAATAGTTGTCGATGATTAAAAAAAAAAAATCTATTGACTAATAATTTTAAGTAATAAAAACGATTATTTTTACGAAAATATTTTTAAATTATTTTTCTTCGCGAAACAAATGCAGCCTAATTGTCAAACTGATTTACCACTTTCCATTCACAGTTTAAAAGGGAAAACTGTACAAAAAGTCCTACACCTATTGTACAACGGCAAATGCAGTTATAAACCTTTCAATTTTACTAATTCAGTCTTAAATCTTTTAAAAACTTGTCAATTCAGTCATAAACCTTTCAATTGTACCGATTTAGTCCAAAAAATTTAAACTATTTGCTAGATTAATCCTAAACCTTTTAACGAATTGTTAGTTTAGTTATTCTGGCTAATTTTTGCTAGACATTACTGACGTAATGCCGTACACTAGGTATAGGATTGAATTGAAAGAATTTAAAGGTTTCAGACTAAATTGGCCATCATACAATAAGTTTAAAATTTTTTGGATAATTTTCTCTGATTTAAAACTAAATGTGATGGTGATTTGCTTGTTTCATGCAATTTTTTTCTCTTTGATTCGCATGCAAAAGCCCCCTTAAGATTTTGCTTACTCCTACTATAATTCGGGAAAAGTGATATTAGTAGAAAACGTTTCATGCAATCCTTCCCATGTTAACCCGTAAACATGCAAATTTATGTGGCCATGCTTAATCAAGCTCCTCTAACACGATCAGAATACTTCAACAATCAAATGATTAAAAAAAGAAAAAAAAAGGTCGCATCAAGTAAGTTGCGATAATATCAAAGCAATGAAAATGCAGTAAGTAAATCTCGATCCGCATCGAGTAAAGGATATGCGACACCTCGTTATCGAACCTCAGGAAATGACCCCACGGGCCATGATTGAAGTTAAACACGTCAATGCCTTAAGTCATGAATGCACATTTCCTAACGCTAAATAACGACAATGAAATATGAAGCAAAATTGACTACGACTAAGCACGAGTCTAGTCTAGCCCTAGGATGTAACTCCTAACTAAATGCAAACCCGATTTCTTCGTTCATCTTTCTCATTTCTGTTTGTGATAAACAAGATAAAATCCTAAACTTACTAAATATACACTAACATGTTAAACTAGGCACGAGGCTAGAAATTAAGTTACGATGTGATACTAACACGCGAATCTGTCATATAGAGATTGTTAAGAACATGAGAACACAAAACCAGAGAAGTTGTTATACTGCTATGAAGTTAACAAAGGCAGAGAATGAAAGCATTGCCAGAGCAGAGACGGCTGTCATTGAAAAAGTTCGGAAGAAGCAGAATGCACAAGTCAGTGCCAGTGATGCTGTCAGTCGTGTATCTACACAATGTGATGGAAATAAGTCGGTGTAAATAACACGTGTCATATTCTCAGAAGGAAAAGAGAAGCTATTAGTTTAGTTTTTCAATGTATAACAGAATAGACGAAATCAGTTCTTTTCTTCTTTAAGTCTTTCATGAAGTCTGTTTTAGATGACAGCTGGTTCTTTTTCGTTTAGCATCTGCTGTATATAGAAGAGCTTAGCCTTCTTCTTCTTCATGGAGTCAATGTAACAGAAAAGATTGAAAATAGAGGAAGAGCACGCCATTGAAATGTGCTCTGTATTGTGTTGCATATACTGAAATAATACAAACGAGAAGAGAAGAAGATAATCTTTCTTTTGTATCCATTCATCTTGCTCATCTTCACATGGTATCAGAGCTTGATCGATCATCTGTGTTGAATAGTTTTCATGAATACTCAATCGTTCGTGAAATCAAATCGAAGGTGCTGAAGATTCAGAAGATCGAAGTGGTCTCTGAACTTCAATGATCGCAGCAGATCAAAGTAGCTGTTGATCATCCTCGTGTGCTGGTTTGCTGAAGATTTCAAAGTGTTTTGCAATCGATTCTACTGTTCCTTGTTAAGATCTGAACATTGCTGGTGACACGAACAGAACATCATCTTGTAAAACAGGTAATCCTGCTTTCAGTCACAGAATCGACTTTTGTCATCATCAAACCTCTGTGAGCACAGTAATGGCAGCGAGAACACAGAAGTATCCATCTCCAATACATGTTAACATCTCCAATTTTGTCACAATTAAACTTGCTGAAGATAATTTCCTGTTGTGGCAAGTACAGTTTCACAGATTTCTTCGAAATCAAGAACTTTTTGGTTTCATCAGTGGTGAAATTCCTACACCTCCTCGAACTTTAAAAGCTGAGACTGAAGATTGTGAAACTGAAGTCATAAATCCAGACTACACAGATTGGACAAGAACTGATCAGCTTGTTTCATCTTGGATTAGTGGAGCTGTATCCGAAAATATTCTAAGCTTGATCATTGGTTTAGAAACCTCCTATGAGGTATGGCAAACACTTCTCAATCGCTTTACTCGAAATCGGTTGCTCGAGAGTTTGAACTGAGAGGAAAGTTACAGGCATGTCAAAAACGAGATCGAGCTCTTTCTGTCTATTTGAGAGAGTATAAGTCCATCTGTGACCAGCTGAATGCGATTGGAAAACCTATAGATGAGATAACCAAAATGTTTGGTGTTCTTGAAGGACTAGGCTCTGAGTATGAGAACTTTCGAACTACTATCTACTGTTTGAAACCCCAGCCAGATTATGATGAAGTGATAACACAGCTTGAATGATTTGAAACAAGGCTAAAGACATATTCGATGAATCAATTTAACCCTAATCTAGCCTACTTTGGACAAAGAAATTCTGAAACACAACAGAAAGGGAACTCTGAAAGAGAATATAGCTTTCAAAATTCTGGTTTTGGAGGTCAAAGAGGCAGTAACAGAGGAGGACGTATTTTTGGTCGAGGTCGTGCAATGAACAATGCAGGCCGTAGTTATGGATATTTAGGAAGAAATCAATACTATAGACCAAACAACTTGAATCAGGAACGAACAGATCAACAATTCAGGCAGAGAATTGATTACTCTAGTCCTGGACAGTGGTTTCAACCATATGCAAGTTACTCACAAAGGTATCAAGACACCAAATCTTATCCAACTCAAATCTTGATGCCTCAGAAACACTTGCAAGATGAGAAAACAACATAAAACACTCGGTTAGAATGTCAGATTTGTAAACGACCAGGACATGATGCTCTTCGTTCTTTGGTATCGATTCGATAATTCATATCAGCTGAAGAGATCCCAACAGCTTTGGCAGTAATACATCTAGAGGATCCAAGAGGAAGTGAGTGGTACCCTGATACTGGAGCAACAGCACATATCAGTGCTGACCCTGGTATTCTCCTCAACTCTACTCAATATACTGGAGCTGACACAGTCATGATAGGTAATGGCTCCTGTCTACCTATTGCTTATACTGGTAATACTCAGTTGAATACAGAAAACAACACATTACCTCTAAACGATGTCTTGATTGTTCCTGAAATCAAAAAGAACATTCTCTCTGTTTCAAAACTGACAGATGACTATCCCTGTTCGTTTGTTTTTGATAAACTTGGTGTCTATATAAAGGACAACCAAACCAACAAAACAGAGATGCTCGGAAGGAAAATTAGAGGACTTTACTGTGTGGATCCTCAAACTACAGCAGCATACTTTATCGAAGACACAGAGTAATAGCAGCAGATGTGTGGCATCAAAGACTGGCTCACACAAACTTGAACATAGTGAAGCATCTGCAAAGTCAAAACTTGATTTCCTGTAATGCAAAATCTGAATCCATTTGTAGTAGCTGTCAAATAGCAAAAAGTGCAGCTTTACTTTTTCCATTATCAGACTCTACATCTACTATACCCTTAGAAAAGATACACTGTGACATCTGGGGTCCTTCACCAGTGAGATCTTTACAAAACTTTCAATACTATGTCATCTTTGTAGACAATTTCTCTTGCTACAGCTGGATCTATCCAATGAAGCTAAAGTCAGACTTTTATGATATCTTTATCATGTTTCAGAAACTAGTTGAGAAGCAATTTGATCATCAAATCAAAATGTTTCATTGTGACGGTGGAGGAGAGTTTACCAGTAACAGATTTCAGAATCATTTGCGGAATTGTGGTATAAAGCAGAGTCTGTCTTGCCCTCATACACCAGAACAGAATGGAATTTCAGAAAGGAAACATCGCCATATAGTTGAATTGGGCTTAGCTATGCTGTATCATTCTAGAGTTCCATTGAAATTCTGGGTAGATGCCTTCATAATGGCTAACTATATTGTCAACATTCTTCCTACACCGAAGTTACAAATGGCTTCTCCTTATTTCAGACTTCATAATAAGCAGCCCAGCTATGATCATCTCAGGGTTTTTGGGTGTGCTTGCTATCCCTGTCTTCGATCCTATGCACAACACAAGTTCGACCCCAGATCTCTTACTTGTATTTTTCTGGGCTATAGTGAACGACATAAGGGGTATCGTTGTCTTGTACCTACTGATGGTCATATCTATATTAGTCGCCACGTGGTCTTTGATGAAACCTTCTTTCCCTTTACAAAGAAGGTAATATCCGACTATGATCAATACACAACTCTATATAACCAATGGGCAGACGAGGTTAATCTTCTTGATTCCACAAACACAACCTCAGTGGACAGTCACTCCAATAATCATACAACAAAATTTCAATTACCTCCTTCTGTAGAAAGTGATCACACTCATACATCACAGTCTGAAGGTGTACCACATATATCATCTTCTCTTCAGCAACAGTCTGACTCTGTTGCCATAGAGCAACAAGATCCTCTATCTACAATTGTTGAACCAGATGAACTTGACATTGATCAAGAACAACCAAACTTAATAGCTACTTCTTCAGGTATTTCCTCTGTTCATCATATGCAAACTCGATTGAAATCTGGCATCATCAAACCTAACCCCAAATATGCATATTTGGGGGACTATATTGTACCTTTGGAGCCTAAATCAGTTAAAGCAGCCTTAGCTGATAAAGGATGGTACAAAGCCATGCAGGATGAAATGGATGCTTTGTATGAAAATCAGACGTGGCTCTTAGTTCCTAGAACTAAACAAATGAATGTTATAGGCTGTAAATGGGTGTTTAAAACTAAACTAACATCTACTGGCAGTCTAGATAGATTAAAAGCTCGCTTAGTTGCCAAGGGATTTCATCAAGAAGCAGGGGTTGATTTTACTGAAACGTTTAGTCCTGTCATCAAGCATGCCACTATTTGGATAGTTCTTTCTGTTGCAATGATGAAGAATTGGACCATACATCAGCTTGATGTTAAAAATGCATTTCTCCATGGCACACTAAATGAAACAGTATACATGGAGCAGCCTCCTGGCTTTATTGATCCTCAACAGTCTCATTGTGTGTGTCTGCTTAAGAAATCCCTATATGGACTTCGTCAAGTGCCACGAGCATGGTTTGATAAGTTTAGCAACTTTCTCCTAGAGAATGGATTCTTTAGTAGTACTGCTGACCCTTCTCTATTCGTGCTTCACACTGGTTCAGACACAGTACTGTTACTGTTGTATGTTGATGATATAGTGTTGACAGGTAGCTCAGCTCAGCTACTAACTACTTTGATGAAATTGCTGAGTCTTCATTTTCACATGAAAGATCTGGGCCATCTTCATTACTTTCTCGGCATTGAAGTCAAACGCTCTACTCATGATTTATTTCTCTATCAAACTAAGTATGCCATTGATCTTTTGACAATAGCTCATATGACCAATTGCAAACCTGTGTCAACTCCTCTTCCACTTCGATCGGTTACTATGACAGATGATACTACTTTGCTCTCTAATCCACTTGAGTATAGAAGTCTTGTGGGGGGTCTTCAATACTTAACAATTACTCGTCCTGATCTTGCTTATGCAACAAATACTTTGTGTCAGAAACTGCAACATCCAACAGTTGCAAATCTTCATCGGTTAAAAAGAGTACTTCGATATGTTAAAGGCACCACTCATCTTGGTCTCTTTCTTCATTCTAATAGCTCAACAGCTCTCTATGGCTTCTCAGATGTTGACTGGGCTGGGTGTACTGACACCAGGCGATCCACAACTGGTTATTGTGCGTATCTTGGCTCCAATCTTCTTTCGTGGTCAGCTAAGAAACAACCAACTGTCTCTCGCTCTTCCACAGAAGCCAAATATCGCGCTCTTGCCTCCACTACAGCTGATCTTACTTGGATCGGTTTTGTCTTGCGTGATATTGGTATATCTCTTCCGTCTCCAACTCTCTTATTTTGTGACAATAAGTCTGCTATCTCCCTTACAGCCAACCCAATTCTACATGCATGTACCAAACATATCGAGGTTGATTTCCACTTTGTTCGGGAGAAAGTCTCCTCAGGATCACTCAGTGTTCGCTATGTTCCTAGCCATCTGCAACTTGCAGATATTTTTACAAAATCCTTGTCGCACTTTGTTCATTCTAATCTTCGTACCAAATTGGGCATGGGATTTTTATCCCCTCCCAATTTGAGGGGGGATGTTAAGAACATGAGAACACAAAACCAGAGAAGTTGTTATACTGCTATGAAGTTAACAAAGGCAGAGAATGAAAGCATTGCCAGAGCAAAGACGGCTGTCATTGAAAAAGTTCGGAAGAAGCAGAATGCACAAGTCAGTACCAGTGATGCTGTCAGTCGTGTATCTACACAATGTGATGGAAATAAGTCGGTGTAAATAACACGTGTCATATTCTCAGAAGGAAAAGAGAAGCTGTTAGTTTAGTTTTTCAATGTATAACAGAATAGACGAAATCAGTTCTTTTCTTCTTTAAGTCTTTCATGAAGTCTGTTTTAGATGACAGCTGGTTCTTTTTCGTTTAGCATCTGCTGTATATAGAAGAGCTTAGCCTTCTTCTTCTTCATGGAGTCAATGTAACAGAAAAGATTGAAAATAGAGGAAGAGCACGCCATTGAAATGTGCTCTGTATTGTGTTGCATATACTGAAATAATACAAACGAGAAGAGAAGAAGATAATCTTTCTTCCGTATCCATTCATCTTGCTCATCTTCACAGAGATAGTGTACTATGTAAAACGGTCGCTCCGGGACTGCTTGAGACCCTTGGTAAAAGGCCATATCTAAGCATGCTGTCCAGCCCTTTAGAGGTGCTGGACGGCAAGATTAAAGTGTTCATTCGCCTGCCAAACGATCCCCAATAAATTTTGAAATGTCGCAACACGTCCTCAGGTCATGGGGACTGCTATTTTTGTTACGGTTCAATTCTTGAATTCGCAATTAAGTTTGGAATAAATATGACATAAATGTAACAATTTTCAATCGTCCTAATCCAACCAAGTCGATCATAAGCGTTTTGGACATGTTTTCTCGCCGTTCTTTTGGTTTGACGGCCCTCACAACGCATGGTCGTGGAGCACCCGTTAGAGAAAGCGCATCTATTGCACCGAGGGGAAACGATTTGTCATTTTTTTAATAAATCATCACTTACAAAAAAAAGTTATAATAGAAGTTTTGTAATAGATATTGGAAGATCGATTAATGTTTAGAGCTGTCTTTTCAAATTAAATCCCCGAACCCTATAGACTCGTACTACATTTACCTTAAATTTATTTTTATATCGCAAAAAATCCCAAAACTAAAATACATGAATCACATGTGCCCCAAATTAATTTTTTTGTCACAAAAATCTCAAATTAGTATACATGTGCCATATTTATCTCCAAACTAGTAAAATTGTGCCACATTTAACCCGATTTTTGAAATTTTTGATAACACGAATGTAACAATTTGAGATTTTTTTTTTACAACACAAAATTAATTTAAATTAATGCGGTATGAATGTATCAATTTGAGATTTTTTGTAATTTTTTATTATATGAAAATTAATTTAGAGGTATCATGATATGAGTGTATTGGTTTGGGATTTTTTTTTTTTTAATATTAACTCTATAAAAGATAAAAATTTATCCACTAAATGAGGATCGTTATACCCCTTTTCACATTCAAATACTGGAAACCCATTCGAAAAAGTCTCAATCCTAGATGAGGAGATTCTCTATAGAGAGAGAGAGAGAGGGGATAAAGGAAGAAAATGGTATGTGCTAGATGCTAATCATGGTTTTATTTTTTGTCGATCTTACTTTACCCCACTTGATGTTAAATTGTCACTATCTCAATTCTTTTGAGAAGTGAGGATTTGAATTCTTCACGTCTCTCTTTTTATGTGAGAGGGTCCTAAATAATTGGATTGATCTTACTTTACCCCACTTGATGTTAAATTGTATCTATCTCAATTCTTTTGAGAAGTGAGGATTTGAATTCTTCACCTCTCTCTTTTTATGTGAACCATTGGATAATTGGACCAAGTTACACACGAAAAATTTATAAAGCAACAAACCTTTCTCTGTCTGTCGGCAAGGAAATTCCATATGTATTGCTTTAAATGAACTTCAATTTCCTCGAAGCAATGGCATCCATATGTTTTCCCCACAAATCAACGACGATCTTAAACGTGTCTCCATCCTTTAGAAAAGTTGTTGCCTCTCCTTTTGAAAAGCTGACCTGATCTAAACCAAATAGTCCAAAAGAAAAAAGGAAAAGAATGGAACGAGCTGATTTTCACTTGTCTTCTAAAAGTAATTTTGATTGGCCGAGCTTCACTATAACGACGTCCTCAAGTTAAGTCTCGCGGCCATGGACAATCCGCCGAGGATCGATTGCCGGAGCGTGAACATGGATAGGGAGGGGCCGACACGATGGCTGAGTAGCTCGGCCTTGACGATGTGGCACGACTTGGGCGCGGCTTGGCTCGGAGCGGCCGTAACTTAGCGTATGATGGCGGAGGGTGGTGCGGCAGGAGCTGTGGCTGACGTATGAGGATAGGAGGAGGAGAAGAGAGGAGGTTTAAGTGTTGTTGTTTTTTGTGAGGAGATTCGGAATAGTATATGGATGCATTTGGTACAGCTTTCCCCAAGGGCTTTTGGCCTCTAAAGCCCTTTAAAGAAATGTTATGGTGTTTGACAAGTTTTCTCAAGGGCCTTTCGATCGAATGCTGACCTTGGAAACTGTTAGCATTGGGCTTTCAGAGACTAACATTGGAGTTTCAATATTTCGCCACATTTGGCTAAATGTTGAAATCAATTTTTTCATCTAAAACTATTCTCATTAATTTTTCAAATTTTCAATTTTGTCCATCATTATATTTTTTTTTTCATTAAAAAATGCTCAAACGCTTTGTCAAAACCAGCCTGCTACAACCGCCAACAATTGTTGGTTAAGGTCCCTCGACCTCGAGCAACCTCCAGTGAGGGTCGCTCAACACAATGGGCGAATGAGGCCTCGCTAAGGTCACGCGGTCTTAGCCGGCAGTTGCCTGAGGTCACATGACCCTCGCGAGATCGACAAGGGTCGCCTGAGGCCATGTGACCTCGAGGGACCCTCACTTGGGTTGTGCAACCCTTGCTAGCGACTATAGCCCCTCGTTGAAACCGGTGAAATGTTTGAGTGCTTTTTTAATTAAAAAAAAAAGAATACCCAAAACCCATCGCAAAAATGTTTTTGCCAAACTTGAACTTGAACTCATGGTCTATTTGCAAAGAGTTTTTATCATATACGATTTGCATTTTCTCAAATATCTTTGGCTTTAAGTTCATTTATAAAACTGAACCAAATGCATGCATAATGGGATCTTATTATGTGGAATATACACATGAATCGAATTTTTATGGTACATTTATTTTATTGAAAACTTTATGATGAATGAGAATTAATTTATATTTATTTGGTGATTTAGGAAAAATATTTCTGTTATCGTCATGAAGAAGTTTTTCAAATCTAAACTTGATTGAAGACGACTTTGGGTAAATCGATCAGCATTATGCCATGTAAATGCCGAAAGGTCCATGAAATGATTGCCAGTTTCGACAGTAAAAAGCAAAAGGGACATGGCCGAGGCGGATGCGACTATGAACAAGCCTATGATGCGGGGAACATGAACTTTCATCTACAGATAAAGGACACCAATCAGTCGCCGCGTGACAGTACGCTTCAACCCACTGGTCTTCCTCCACATGATTCCCCAGGCCACCAGTCGGATATCTCTCCCCCACTGTCATTTCCTTTATAAATCGCTGTATCTCCCACCTCCAACCATCACGCAATCCCAGCCAACATACTTTTGGAGAACAGGATTCCGTTGACATAGAGAGTAACCAAAATGTCTGAGCACGGCCATCACGGCGGCGGCGGCCACGGCCCTGGTGGTGGAGGTGGACATGGCCCTGGTGGAGGCGGTGGAGGCCCGGGTGGTGCTCCTGGCGGAGGAGGCCATGGTGGTCCAACCGGCGGACCTGGACATGACCATGGTGGTGGCCCCGGTGGTCATGGCCCAGGCGGAGGCCATGGAGGCCAGGGTGGTGGTCATGGCGAAGGCCATGGTGGTCCGGGTGGTGGACACGGCGATCATGGCCCGGGCGGAGGCCATGGAGGCCCGGGTGGTGGTCATGGTGGAGGCCACGGTGATCATGGCCCAGGCGGAGGCCATGGAGGCCCGGCTGGTGGTCTTGGCAAAGGCCACGGAGGTCCAGGTGGTGGACACGGTGATCATGGCCCTGGCGGTGGACACGGTGATCATGGCCCTGGCGGAGGCCATGGAGGCCCTGGTGGTGGTGCTGGTGGAGGCCACGGTGGTCCTGGCGGAGACCATGGTGGTCCCGGTGGTGGACACGGACATCACCATGGTGGCGGCCACGGCGGTCATGGCCCTGGTGAAGGCCACGGAGGCCCAGGTGGTGGTCATGGCGAAGGCCATGGAGGTCCAGGTGGCGGACATGGCGATCATGGCCCTGGTGGAGGCCATGGAGGCCCGGGTGGTGGTCATGGCGGAGGCCATGGAGGTCCAGGTGGCGGACATGGCGATCATGGCCCTGGCGGAGGCCATGGAGGCCCGGGTGGTGGTCATGGCGGAGGCCATGGAGGCCCGGGTGGTGGTCATGGCGGAGGCCATGGAGGCCCGGGTGGTGGTCATGGCGAAGGCCATGGAGGTCCAGGTGGCGGACATGGTGATCATGGCCCTGGTGGAGGCCATGGAGGCCCGGGTGGTGGTCATGGCGGAGGCCACGGTGGTCCTGGGGGAGGCCATGGAGGTCCAGGCGGCGGAGCCGGCAGCAAGCCCTGAGGAGATCATGGCCATGGAGGACGAGGCGGTCACGGCCCCGATGAACATGGCCATGGTCCTGGAGGCGGCCACCACCACGGCTGAAGCCAGTTCGCCCCCTTGTCAGTTGTTGAGGACTAGACATGGTTAATATGTGATGTAAAGTATCTCCGCAGCATTTTAACGATCTTTTATTTGGGAGAAGAAAAGTACTAAAAAATAATAAGAACCATGTGGAGTCAGTCATGTACTTGAGTACTTGAGCTAGCAAGTGTCCTAATGAATTTCGAATTCCTAATTTGATCCCTAGCTTTGTGCATGACATGTTGATGCGTGTACACTAAGTGCACCAAAATTCTCGGATCGTCGGAAAATCTCGTGTTGGACCTATCAATGGTCGGATTTAAGGACGTATATTAGCCTGAGATGCACGTAGGTGCACATGCAAACGGTGCATCTCAACAATTTTACTTGTGCGAGTAAATCCTTAGATAAGGTGACTGCAAGACATGAAAGACCAAACAAAGTGATTTCTTAAGTTAATGTGCTTTAAAATTCTCCTCCAATAAACAGGTTATAAATGAACAGAACAGAACTCCAATTTGAGTAGAAGCATGTTTCCTCGCAAACATCATTCAACTGACCAGTATCGATAAGAGACGATGGAAACACGAACGCAGGACTTCGCAACACAAAAATTGAAAGCGAACTAGGCCAGTCTCAATCAGAGACGATCCATGCAACTATATGAAGAGAAGAAGTCTCTTTTATGCCCCTTATTCCAACTTCTTTCATTAGTAGAAGTTCATAGTCTGAGATCTTCCTCGTGATTTATTGCCTCTATAAAATGGCTAAGGTCCATTACCTTTTGAGAGGCCATAGAAACAGTCTACTTGAGACTATCCCTTAGTCCATAGGTCAACAATAAAATTCTAATTCTTCTAATTATTCTAAAGTGGTATCTTCAGAACCGAAAAAAAAGTGATATCTCACTAATAGGCTCAGGTCCCCATGAAAGAAGGCCTTCTTCATCTTCCACCTAAGCTACAAGCCAATCCCATGGAACACTTAAAACTCCATGGGGTCTTTATGTCACCGCATTTTCATAGACATGTCTATTTCATTGAGCTTCTCCCTAAGACAATTCCCAGCTTGTTACACCCTATTAAGGTAGAGAAGAAAATTACTTTCATTTTGTTGTTTGGGACAATGATAATACCTATGGTTGCAGATTACATTCATAAAGCAGTTGATCTTGATGCTAACCTTACACCTCGGGTTGTCAGTGGACAGAAGAAAGTGGTAGTATCTAGGGGGATAGAACTTGATTGATCCATTCGTTGAAATGCTTTTTAGCCTGTAGCCAATAAAAACTATCTCTCAAGTTTTGCCAATAAAACTCCAAATTATCACATGGGGAAAAAAGACATGGTGAAATTGCTATTTCAATATTCCCTTTTAGTTGAGAAAATCCGTCCATGCTATACACCAAAATCTAGTTTCAGCAACTGCAATTCCCCTTTTAACTTTCCTCACATCCATCTCATTCATGGTAAGCAAAGGTTTGGTCAAGGTGCTATTACACCTAATATTTTGAAGTAAATGTGACCCATATGTATTAGTTTAAAGTTTTTTGTAACATGAAAATTAATTTAGGGTAAATGCTGCACAAGTGTACTAGTTTGAAAGTTTTTGTGATATTTATTAACCCTATCTATTAAAATAATAATTTATTTACTAAATGAGGATCCTTCTATCACTTTTAACATTCAAATACAAATACTAAAAAACCACTTGACTAGTCTCAATACTTGACAAGAAGCATTTTCAAAAAAGTTCGTGATTATGTGTCAAATGGGAAATGGAACTTTCTGCTATTCCGAGAAATCTTACCAGAAGATGTAATTCTTAGAATTCGAGCTAATAAACCCCAAGTAGCCTCCAATGGGAAAGATATTCTACTGTGGAAAGCTAATAATAGTGGATATTCTAAGTTAAGTCAGTATATGAAATTATCAGAGAGATAAAAAAATCAAGAAACTAACAGGATATGACCCCTTTATATTGAAGTGGAGAAGACCTCAACTTTTTAGAACCTTCCTTTGGCTAGCAATATATAAACGCTTATTAACCAATGAATTGAGAACATCTAACAATTTGAGAGGTAATCCTTACTGTCGGCTTCTTCTCAATGAATTTATCTCAATGGCTAAAATTCAATGGCTAAATACGGGAGATTTAATTCCCACTTTGATTAGAGTACTACTTTTGGTGTGAGTATATGGCTTTTTTGGCAATGGCGAAACAAGTCATTGTTCCAAGAAAGCTTTGTTTCTCCTTCCAACCTTGTACAAGTAATCCAAAAAAACACGAAGGAAATCATATCTTTGCTGATGATCAACTTGTCTAAAAGTGGATCACATACTTCTCCCATTATGGTTACTTGGGATCATCCACCTCCGAGATAGATCAAACTGAATACGGATGAAGTATCTAAAGGTAATCCTAAACTTGGAAGGGCCGAAGGGTTGTTCCGAAATGAAGGGGGTGATTGGCCTAACGGTTTTACCTCATTTCTTAGAATTTATTCATGTACATAAGCAAAACTATGGGCACTATGGTTGGGACTTTCCATTGTAAAGCAACAAGATTTCCATAAGCTTATCATTGAGATGACTCCAAAATTATTACAGAACTTATTGACCAAGAGAGAATAGCAAACAACATTGGATTAGCACTTCTTAAAGATATCTCGACACTATCAAGCTCTCATTTTGAGTTCAAAATTTGTCACAATTTTTCAAGAAGGCAACCAGCCTGCTAATATGTCTAACAATGTTCGCATAGTGAAGTGTTTAGATACTACATTCTACTTGCAGCCTCTTAGAGAAGTATCTCATGTTAGTGATAAAGTTGGGATTGTAGATTTTAGACATTAATTCTTCTTAGTTTGTACTTTATATTTACCACCCAAAAGAAAAAAAAAAAGGCAATTGGACCAAGCATCCAGGAAAATTTTATAAAGCAACGAACCCTTCTCTGCCTGTCGGCAAAGAATTTGCTATGGGATTTGTTAAATGAACTTCAATCTACTCTGGCAATCACATCCATATATTTTCCCCAGCAAATCAACGATGCCCTTAAATGCGTCTCTATCCTTTTGAAAATTGACCAGGCGAAGTTCGTCCAAGAAGTCCCCGATAAGGATCGGCTACTGAGAGGTTACACATGGCCTCAAACGCGCTTAAGAGCGTATGCGAGGTGTGCGGAGTAGTTGTGCAAGAAATAAGAGAGGTCCGTGTATATTGTGCGCCGTAGGATCGCAAACACGCGTCTAACTCTAGTCCCCGGGGGAAGCTGTTCTAGATCCCCAAAAAAACCGCAACACCCAATTCTACCTCGGCCACAGCCGCAGGCCACGCCACCACCCTCTGCCGTCATACCCTAAGTCACCGGCACGGCAGACGAAGCCGTGCCGTGTCGTCTAGGCCAAGCTTCCCAGCCATCGTGTCGGTCCCTTCCCTCTCTCTCTCTCTCTCTCTCTTTGGCAATTGAGTCTTGACAGCTCCTCCGTGGCCGCACGATTTGACTTTAATTTGTTTTGTTCGGTTAACTTCTTAATCTACTTTTATTCATCAGATGGGACCGGGAAGCTTCACGTCATGACTCTAATCTCCAAACGGCGTTAAACTGAATTTGAGTCATCGGAAACGGTGGACTCCATTACATATTAATCCCACTTGATATGATGATTCAAATTCAATTTAATGTGTGTATTAAGTCCGCGGATTAACGTGCCACTTTCGCGGGTAACAAGACGACCAAACAAGGCTGAGGCGGATATGATAATGGATAAAACCTACAACGTGGGGACACATGGACTATCGTCACCTTCAGACAAGGGGACACCAACCAGTCGCCATGGGGCGGTGTTAACTTCAAACCACCGGTCTCCTTCACGTCTCCTTGATCGCCGGCCAGATCATTCTCCCCCAGTCTCGTTCCCTATAAAACTCCCCCGTCTCTTCCCGCCTTCAATCACCAGATAATCTCAGCTACCCATACCTTTGAAGAAAAGATTTTCCTCGAGATAAGAGAACAACCAAAATGTCTGATCACGGCCATCACGGCGGCAGTGGGCACGGCCCCGGCGGTGGACATGGCCACGGTGAAGGCCATGGAGGCCCAGGTGGTGGTCATGGTGGAGGTCACGGTGGTCCAGGCGGCGGACACGGACATGACCATGGTGGTGGTCATGGCCCCGGTGGAGGCCATGGAGGCCACGGCGGTGGTCATGATGGAGGCCATGGGGGAGGCCATGGTGGAGGCCATGGAGGCCAAGGCGGTGGTCATGATGGAGGCCACGGTGGAGGCCATGGAGGCCACGGTGGTGGTCATGATGGAGGCCACGGGGGAGGCCACGGTGGAGGCCATGGAGGTCCAGGCGGTGGACATGGACATGACCATGGAGGAGGCCACGGCGGCAAGCCCGGAGGAGATCACGGCCATGGAGGACCAGGAGGGCATGGCCCCGGTGGCCAAGGTGGTGGCCGACACTAGTTCGCCACCGCTTGGCAGTTGTTGTGGACTAGCGTCACATGATTGCTGTATGATGTAAAGTATCTCCGGTGCATTTTAACCGTCTTTTATTTGAGAAAAGCCCAGAAAATAATAAGCACCGTTGAGTCATGCAGTTGAGCTTGCAAGCATGCTAATGAATTTCAAGTTCCTAACTTGATCAATAGGTTTGCGCATGATAAAAAAATTTCGGTCAAAGCATGAGATGTCCACGCGTGTTCACTTAGTGCACCAAAATTGTTGGATCGGCCGCAAATCTCGTGTTGACCCATCAGCGATCGTATTCAAGGACGTATGTTAGCCTGAGATGCACGCTTGTGCTCGTCTCAAAAATTTTACTCGTGCAAGATGCCATGTGGTCCACTGTGATCAAATCCTTAAGGTGACTGGAAGACATAAAAGACCGAAAAAAGTTAAAGATTTCTTAACGGCTCCGTTCGTTTAACGGAAAATAATTTCCAGGAAAATGTTTTTCAGATTTTCCGGTGTTTGTTTCACGGAAAATGAATTTCTTGGAGAAAATGTTTGCCATGAAAAGAAAAAAGTCTTCTAAATTAAGAAAAGTGGAAAACATTTTCCTCATTTTATCTTTCTTATCTCACACATTTATTTTTCTTCTTTTCTTTTTTTGTTCGAATTATTTTTTAATTTCCTCTTTCTTTTCTATTTCTTTTTCTTTTTTTTTTTTTCTTTTTTTTTTTTTCTTTTCTTTGTTTCCCATCTTCTTCTTTCTTGTCTAGTCATCAGCCGTTGCCAGGCTAATTTCGAGCTCGTCAATCTCAAGCTCACACTTTGCACTATTGCTTATCATTTTATTTATTTATTCTACCATGCAATTGTCCATTACTCAATCAAAATGCTCTACATGCTTTACTTTTTTTTTCGTTTGTTTATTAGAACACAAAAGACACAGGGGTTTCTACCAAAAAAAAAAGAAAAAAGACAACGGGGTAGAACAAGCCACTCAACTAAGAGATTCTCATAAGAACTATACATGCTTTGCTTCTTTCTCTTTTACTTCTTTTTAAAATCCATATGAACATTTTTTTAGAGTAGATGAGCTTTTTGCGACAATGAGGGAACAAAGACATGAGTAAGTTTGCCTGGATTTAAAGGCAAATTCATATTTGATGGATTTATAGGTCGGTAAGTGATACATGCCGAAATGATGAAGTCTTAAATAATATTTTACTTACCGAACACCGGAAAATATTTTCCGAAACATTTTCGAGTGTTAGTTGAACACCAGGAAATAGCCACTTTTTTGGAAAATGACTTCTGGAAAAATTTTCCCGGAAATGGCCCATTTTCTACGAAACGAACGGACCTACATGAAGAGAAGTCTCTTTTATGGTCCTTATTCAACTTCTTTCGTCAGTAAAGTTTGTAGTCTGCGATCTTCCTTATGGTTTTCCATCTCCAGACGATGTCAGAGTCGAGAAATTTTTAATTCTGTTTTGAGCACTCTTCGTCTCATGTTTAGGCAAAAATCAACAATGCTCAGTAAAGATTAATGTTCTTACACCATTTCGTATTAAAGGGCTGTACAAAACAGTCAAAGGGCAACAATCACGGGCGGTGGATGACAGCCATTGAGTTCAACGATCGTCCAAACTCAATTGATAGCTTCACACTAGACAAAAAAGTCACGAGGGCAAGGTCATGTATAGCAAAAGCACCAGCGAAGTTCATGGTGTCTCGAGGATCCTTACACTATAAAGCAATATAATCGTTTCCACGGTCTGGCGCAGAAATCAAAGCATAGCTACTCATAACTTCCAATTGAACCATGAAGAGTGTATGCCTAAACCGACTTAAAAGGAATTTCTCAGCATTTTAAAAATAAAAGACAAAAGAGAGAAACTAAAGCAAAGATGAACATAAATAGAATCACGAAGAAACAATTTGGCGTAAAAAATGAGAATTGATGATCTGAATCGTAAAGCAATATTGCTTTTGGAGGATAATAGTGGCCCCAAAACTTTAGAACAAAGAGCCCAAATTAAATGGCCACTTGATGAACTTCAACATAAAAAATGAGAAGGGGTCCCCGTACAAAATCATCACGTGATATGGTTGAGATAATATCCAAAATCATGTTCGCCGTTACCTCCTCTTCAATCTTTTTCAACAAAAGGTAGCGTTTGGAATAAACTTCACCAGGTGAGGGAAATGAAAAGAATGAATATGGAAAGAGAGAGAGAGAGAGAGAGAGAGATTCTTCTTGTTGTCCGGAAAAATGATAAATAAAGGAGGAGAAAATGAGAGGAGAGACAATAATTATAATAGCCATTCCTATCTTAACCTCACAGTACTTCATTGGCAAAGGAAAACGTAGACCTTTCTTATGTTAACAATATGGTATTCAGGGAGTAGGTAAATGGAGATCCTAAAATGAAGGTGTTTTATGGTAAATAAGCAATTTTGCTAGGAGACATTACAGAGTTGCAAACACATTCTCTTAGGATGGACGTGCAGACATGACATAGGACCAAAACTTAGGGAAATGTTAAAAGACTTAAGTTTAGGTAATTTTTGTTCTTCAATTAGCTAATCAGTTCGCTTTCTTTTCCATATTGGGACAATTAGTTTAAGTGGGCTGCCCGGGAAGTTTTTCAGCTTTAATTCAACACCTCCCCTTTCACTGTCTTCCAAATAAACAGAGGAATCAGATTTTCTATTCTAGTTTTCCCTTTCTCCCAGTTCAATCCACTCTAAGCCTATGCTCTAGACAAAAGTGAATGTTTCACAGCTTAAAAAGCTCATGTGGTTGATCTATTTCCTCAGTATGATCTTTGAACAATTTTTAGAACACAGCTCTTCTGCAAAAACAAGCCACCACAAACTGTAGAAAAGTTACGCCAGAGCAATTTACTTCAAAAACTGAGACAAAGTTCTCAAGAACGACCAAAAAACTTATATTAACTTGTACTAGGAAATTAATCTGCAGTCAAAAGCATTTCAGAGAATTCTTCCAGAACTCCAGTAAAAGACTGCACTAACCCGCACAGAAGCAAGTCCTGTTGTAATCCGAGCCAAGCAACCATTTTGAATCTCAGTTATTCCAGGTTATGGATAATGGTTACTTGCCAGCTTCTTCCTTCCTATGTCAAGATGGTTCCCACTGATTTAGGCCTCCTTGTATCAAGGCATTTGTGTCTCATCTGATAAATTGCTTCCAGCACATATAGCAGTCATCCATCTGCAAATGCAATATTTTGGTAAGAATCTGCTTTTCCTCTTACAAAAAATCCCTACTAACAAACATAACCGTGCCAAGAAACAAGTCTAATTTATTATTCTAATATGGTTGATTCAAGTTACTCATGCCAAGCAACTTCTTTAATATTGAGTGGAGTGGGAAAAGGGAGTTCCATATTAAATTTGATACCTTCATTCTCTTCCCAAGTCATTAGAGAAGAACTTTTCATCCAACCACGGTTATATCAATGAATTTCTTAATATCCTACCACTTTGCCTGCTTCTATAGTCAGTAGAGGAAATTCATGTCCAAACAAGACCTGGTACTATTGCAACAATATCTCAAGGTGCACAAACTTCATATAAAGAATTATGAACATAGGAGAAAATCAAATAAGGTCGCAAAAACCAAATATGTTCCCAATACTCTTGATATTAACTGTTTACTCAGCTGTTGGCTCTACATGCTGATTCAATGAGCAATCAAACCTACTCAACCATGGTAGGTCAACAGCAGAAGCAGCTGTTTGAGTTGATGATACCAATTGACACACTGCCACACGTCAAAGATTGTTTTAGCTCTTTCTTATATTTACTTATTTTGCCCATGGTGCATCTTGCTTATTTCCAGTTTTATGGCTCTCATTTACTAGTCCTAGTCGCAGCATGGGCACACAATTAGAAGAATGAGCATGGAGTGTTTCCACGAGATGCTTCATAGTCATACATTGGATCTTGAGTACGTACTACTTTGTTATAACAGATTTTCCCTGCACAAGGACAATAAGAAATAGCTATATCATTCTCTTTTTCTTTTCCTTGAGAACATCGAACTGAAAACAAATCCACACATAAATATTTAAATGGATTTACAGTCCAAGCATTTGATGAGACATAGTGTGGTACAGGAATATAGGCTTAAGAATTTCTTCTGATGTTTGCATTGTGAATCTCTAGTCCTCATTGTTGTCTCTTGGCTCTCAATTATCATTTAGTTGTAGTGATAATTTGATTTTATTGTGCAAGATAGTGGAACCATAAGAACATACTTTCTCTCTCATGGCTTTCTGTCTTGTTAGAATTTGTAGATTGTTGCCAAATGGTTAACTCTTTTAAGCTAGGGAGAGAGACACAGTATGACTGACTTGGTTTTGTGTTGACATGGCAATGATTACCAGCACCATCAAAGAGACTTCTTGGATTTTGAAGATTGTTGTTAGATTGAAAGGAGCGAGGCACCAAACAATGGATTCAGTTTTATGTTTACATGTAGATGATCGCTAACACCACCTAGTCTGGTTACCAACAGCGGAAGTGTTGGCAAAGATATGAAATCAAGGTTTGTATCATGTGCAGCTATGTGTCCAGAGAGTGTTAGGCAAAAATAAGTCCTACATCAGGGGTGTAGTGTAATGTGGGCGGAGCAATTAATATACCGTACTTGGCCTATAACTCATAGGTCTAAGCTTTTCAAGGAACATAAGTTCAACTGGATATACTGATGAACCCAAACTTAGGCTCTCCCCAAATGATCTCCTCAAGTGAGGGTATTGGACTGATGTTGTGCCTCTCAACAAGTGGTAACAGAGCCAATAGTTCATTGGTGGCTCACTCACACTCATTATGTATCGGCATCTGGTGATTATCTCAAGAAAAGAATCTTGGATGTGACTCCCTAATCAAGGTGGCAGATAGTGTCCTTTGGCTTCCGCCTGAACTTGATGGGCCAAGGCATTGAGGAGAGTTTGAAATGCATAAGTTCCACACCAACATCTGCTAAACTTGGCCAAGCAAAAATGGAAATTTGCACTGAGATAAAGTTGGTATCAGAGGATACTTAGATTAAAGGGGAACAAACCTAATGCTAGAAACTCACATGTGAAGGGTGATTTCTTGAGGTGCACATGTGAGAGTGTTAAGTAAGAAGAAGGCGCACCGGGGATGTGGTGTAATATATAACTTATTGGCTCAAATTTTTTAGTGAAAACGAGATATATTGGAAATGTTGATGAACTTGGACTCGATCTGCCCAGGCAAAGATATCTGGCTTTTTCTATGCCTCCCAATACTTTTTTGTCTCCTAAATTAGGTTTCAAGATTTGTGATCATATTTTCATGGAGTTTATTATGGTAATTTGTTGCTTCACTTAAAAAATATTATGTGATTTGATGTTCAAACTTTTGTGTTGTGGTCATTCATTGGAATGCCAGATTTTTTATCCTAATTTTACTACTATGAAGTAATTATTCGGGAGAAATATTATTTCTCTCTTTTCCAGGGCCTCACAAAAACATTATCCTGAGCCATTAATCCTTAACTCAGGTTGGGCATGAAAAAGATCTGACTGTCAACCCCTGCATGTTTCAAGTAAGACTTTTGACACCCCTAGGAGAGGCTAGGGCTTGATATATGACTTTCTCCAAAGTGTTTTCATCCAAACAAATTTTAGTTACTGAGTTGAAGAGGCCTTAATACATGTTAGACTTTCAAACACCGATATGTACTTTGATTCTATTTTTCTTTTTATTACCTAAACAGTTTGGACCTTTTGAACTTTTACCCAGAAACTAAACCCACCAAATATTTTATTGTTTTAACTCCTAAGCTAAATAGATATCACTCTGACTCAAACTTAACATCTCATGTGTCATGTCAACCGGATTGAGTTGGCTTTTTGAGTCAATCACATTGTTGACAGCCCTAGTGCCACCCATCTTGGTTGCCATCCTCCCAGACCAATATAAATTCCTCCTTGACAAATTGGGTATATAAGAAGACTTTAGAATATATTATATTCTTCAAGATAATAATATATTTTAATCCTATGGAAGAGAACAATAACATTTCCTCAGTTGATAAGCACAATGATGCTCTACATATAGAACAACGTATACATACATTACATATAATTCCCCCAAGAGCAAATCAGCAAAAGGAGGAAAACACATGCACAATTGATTGGTTTGCAGTACTTAATGCCATCCATTCTTCCAGATTGATTACCATAAGGAGCAAGTTCTGGAGGGAGAGTAGTGGATCCGATGACATTGTAATGAAATTCTCCTGGAAGAGTGAAAGAGAGTTTCTCTAAAGATAGGCATGATTCACTCATTCAGCACATCATGGTGAAAAGAGATGGATCTTATACTTCACAAAGAAAAAACCGAAAGGGAGCAACTTCTGCTCTCCAAGGAAAAAGAGCCTTAAATATATTTACATTTAATCAAGAGAGTTTTTAGAGAAAAAGATATAATCTGTATGAAGGGGCCATGACCACCTAAAGAAGAAACAACATGCCCCATAGAAGGAAGCAAGTTTTCTACTTTAATCAAATGAACCGTGGAATTTCGCATATTTCGCATTTAAAGACGGGAGGGGCAGTACAAAATGTACACAAAATAACCTTATCAATGTTCACAAATGGGAGAAGTCTAATTGCTTTAGATTGCTTTGATGTGGTAGAGACCTAATTTTATTCAAACTTAAAGTAGTTGGGAGAACTCTAATTGCTATAGATTGCCTTGATGTAGTTTAGACCTAATTTTATGCAAAGTCGAAGTGGTTTGATCATACTATCAAGGGAGAATAAGTCATCATGGGATGGTAATGCCAAGAATTTAGTGATAGTAAGTTTAGGGGATTACAGGGTCAACACTGACCAGAAAGCATAGCAACCCTAACATGATCAAGGGGCAATTTCAGCACTACAAAAAAGCCAATCCCCTCATAAGCACGCAATTTCTTTTGTTCTGTAGTATAAGACATTATTTTATCTTCAAAGCTTCCTCAGTGCAGCAAAAGACTGAGACTAAGATGCTACTTTATGCAATCTGGAATATTCTTACTGCTTGAGCATAAGTTCTAGCGCAAGAAACAGGAAAGTTGGCTTAGCAAATGAGCAATCAGGTGAAAATATAAAGAAACTGTGGTATAAGCGTCCCATTTCCACCTACCAAGTGTAGTTTCTAAACCAGTATAAAACGGTAAAGAGTCTAAAGACAGTAAAGAAGAATTAGTAAACACCAGGAGATACTTGGTTACGGCTTGTAAAATCAGGAGGACACATCAGAAACCCATTTCGTTCTGTAGGCAAAGTAAAAAACTGTCTATCAAGCTGCCTCATTAAAACCAAAACCTCAGCTTTCTTTCTCTTCCACAGAAAGCAAGAGAACTTTGGGGAAATTACCCACCCATCCTTAGCCACCTTCAGATATAAGCATGTGTTATTCAGCCTTTTGAAGAACAATAAGGGCCTTTATGTTCGCAAAAAGTTTTCAATTGAAAATGAACACAAGAAAGGTTTTCTATTTTCAATCTTCCATTTATCTGAAATTGTGTTTGCAAAATGAAAATAAAAATCTTTATTGAATTAAATTGTGAAAACATGTTCGGTATGATTATAAAATTGACCTTAACTCATTGTCTTTTAATTTTTTTGGCCATCATCATCTAATTTTCTTTTAAAATTAATATTGTTGCTTACTTGATAAAGGGTACATTCAGAATTTTTTCAGTAAATGAAGAACTTCTTTGAAGCTTGTGCTTCAAACAACTCTCCCCAGAGTCTACCAGTGCAAAGAGCCCTGATATCTTTATCCTCTCATCTAGCTCAATCTCCATTCTACATCAAACGTTTTCCTTACCTTATTGAAGCATCAGATACAAACACACACAGAGTTTGGGTGAATGAGTCTGCAAATACTTGAAGAGTGGGAATTTAAGAAGCAGGGATGATTTTTGTGCTTTAGTTTTGAAGATGAACTGTGATCAGTAAAGGCAGAGGAGGTCCTGTGAAAAGTGAGCGATTTCTTTAAAAGTGAAGATTTTTTGCCCCTTTCGCTCGATAGTGTGCTTCACTAGTGGTGAAAACTCTCAAAACGACAATTTGTGGTCTTCAAAAGTGAGCCAGTTTCATCTTTAAATTTGGAAAACTGGTTTCTGTGCTTTCAAAAAAATATTGTTAGAAAACTCTACCAAATAAGTTTTCTGTGTTCTCAAAAGAAAAAGAAAACAGAAAAGTGGAGAACGTGCTTATAACAAAGAACACCCAAGTATTCACTATTCAGCAGGCTTCAAGAAGAATGATCTCTAGTTTTCTATTAACTCACAAGTAAGCGTTCTAAAATATGATTGTTCCCCAAGCATGCCAAGAAGACTGCTGACTTTAACAAAACTAAAGTAGGAATTCATGATGGATGGAATATTACCATCAAAAGCACAATCCACTGGAATTCACACACTAACTTTAACAAAACTAAAGTAGGAATTCATGATGGATGGAATATTACCATCAAAAGCAAAATCCACAGGGATTCACACACTTAATCTGATGCAAACACACCTAAAGCAACACATCATTGCTGCAGGCGTGACACAATCAGTCTAACTCTGCCTTCTTTCTTTTTATTATGTTTTTGGCCAGATAGACCATATATCTCATCCAGTCCCATTTGAGCTTTGGAGAAGGTAAATAACCACGCTTAGCTCCCCTACCCAACCCAAAAGCCACTGCCAATTGCAAAATGTTCAACAGAATAACTATTATTGTGCAGAGTCTTATGTATGATCTACCACATGCAACCTTCACTATAGTTGAAGGAATGACAAATTAATCCAATGAGTTTTTGTTCAGTGACAAAGCACCCATTAGACAAAAGTGCACAAACCAATCCAATAAGTCAGATTCATTTGTTTTCCTCCAAAACTTTTATTACACTGAATATGGTGGACTAGCAATGTATACAGTAACAGAAAGATTATCACCAAACCAAAACTGAAGAAAAACAGAATGCAATGAAAACTATCTGCATAAGAAATCCAAGCTTTAAACTGAACCATCCAATTTTCTAACTTCTAGGGGACGATACACAGATCCTGCTAAGCCTTTCTAAATGGGATCAACAAGTGCATGACGGAGTTAAGCAAGAATTGGATAAGAGTAGGCCAGTCACCTTCAGCAGTCTGATTGTCTTGTATTTTCTATTTGAATCTGAACAAGTGCTAGTCAGATACTCAGAAAGAAGAAAGCCCACATAAATAACGCCTTGTCTGCTACATTAAGGTTTGTTCCTTTCTTATCTGCATGACATGTACAATGTATTGATTAGTACACACTCTTCATCATATCAACAGGAATACTGACTGATCAAGCAGAGGCATTGTCAATAGTTAACCATATAAAGGACGCATGCAACTAAACTCTTTATAGTAGGATCAAAACCAACTACCTGTACTGGAAGAAAAATGTCAGGTCCTGACTTGCACTTAATAAGGTGAATTCAGGGCTGCACCATCAACCCATGAAGGTCTGTTTGCATTATAGTAGAAATGTGCAATCATATGAACCAATTCATCAGCTGTTCGAAACTCTGTATGGACAAGGGAAAGGATTCTATTTCAAAAACTTAATCATGATATGATTATCGAAAGCAACTGGGAACTTTCATCCTCATGAATTAAGATAAGGTTTCGGATCTTACCTTTCTCCCTGTACAAAATCTTGTTTCCACGTAAAAATAGTATTTGTGGGCACTCTTTAACTTTAAGAGCATATGCCAAGTCTCTTTCGATGTTCATATCTACTTTAACAGCCTACAATGACAACAATGACAATCAGAGAGGAAAGAAACACCACACTTCACCAAAATCTATACTGGATTATCAGTAATGATCTGCTCCAAGTATTTAAGTTTCGGGATAGAAAAGACTAGGACAAGAGGTTTAAAAGTCAAGAACCAGCAATGCTCCAAGACCGAAGAAAATACAACCATTAAAGTTAAGAAGTCTGACTATAGCATACTCGAGGTGGTAATCGGTCTTTCGTCCCCCAGTAAACTTTGATGGCATTTTCTAACTCTTTCAAGACCTTCCAGTTATCAGATGCCCTGAAATACAATATACCATTCACAGATTACGATTTCTTCCTCAATTAATTGCAAGATCAGAAACAACAGAAAAGGAGCACTCAATTTTCTAAATGGCTCAAAGATTACATACATAAAGAAGATATTATACATTTAGCGAAAATGCGGACCAGATTATGGACTACAGCCGAGAACAGGTAGCCCAAGGTATGGATACCACGGATAAGACATTATCACATTGACAAGTCAATCAGAACTCTCATCTGACAGAACGTGGCAACAATCCCCCACAATAAGCATAAAATAGACTATCCAAATCCAAACTCTTTAAATTTCAGTAATCCGCCACCCCAGTCTATCCAAAGACTATATTTCTCTTAATTCATGATCTTAAATTATCTCTTTCTTTTTTTCATTTGGATTGCTCGAAAGCTCTTTGCCATCTCCTAATATTGCTATTGATATACAACGTATTGTCTTCCTGCACACAACATCATAACCTACTCATACTAATGCCACGGGAAACCTTCAACTTGTCCAGAATGAGGGGATTTCAATGATCCAACCTGTTGTATCTTTCGAAGACGAGAACAACCAATGGGCTCGGATGGAAAGCGAAGCTCTCCCACTCCAAGCAGTTGATTTCCTGGACCCAACTGTCCTCCACCTCCCCTTCCCAGTCGATCTCCGAACCATCTTCTCCGACCACATTCTTGATCGGGTGCTGCTCGAAATACTCCGACGCCCTGATTCCCCAGCCCACGTCCGCATCCAGCGGCCAGCTCGAGCTCTCCTCCTCGACCACAAACTCCTTCTCCACCTCCGCCGCCTCCCCCTCCTCCTCCTCCTCCTCCTCCTCGTCCTCATCCTCGACCTTCTCCTTCATCACCGCACTCTCCGCGACTCCATCGAACGCCTCGGGATTCTGGTCCCTGATGGACGCGAACGTCCGGTCGAGCGAGCCCCTTACGAAGTCCTCGACCGCCTCGGCCTCGCTCCGCCGGCCCCTCCTCCGCCTGGTCTTCCGCGGCTTCGTGGCCGACAGGGGCGGCGGCGGCGGCGTCTCTCCGGGCCCGTCGCCGCCGCTGGGGTCGCGAGGGTCGGGCGGTCCCCGGGAGCCGGCGGCGGCGGCGGCCGCCATGCGAGGGAGCGGTCCCGGGCGGCGCCGGCCGCGATCGGAGCGGAGAGAAGATGGCGAGAGAGAGTGCAGAGGGAGACGTGGCCGGAGCGCGGGAGGAAGGGAAAAGGAGAGAGTCTGAGGCGTGCAGATGCTCTGAACAACCACCATTTTTTCTTGAGAGAGAGAGAGAGAGAGAAGCTGTGAGTAAGGCGGTGGACTGGGGGAAGAGAGCTTAGCGGGAAGGGTAAAGAGGGGAAGGAAACTTTTCAACTGATGAACTACTAACCTTCCTCTAATTCATATTATTTTAGAATATTGAGATACGGATTTATTTGTAATTTTTTCTGATTTTTTGGTAAATATTTTTTTGTGATTTCTTTTCAAATTGAGGTGGTATTTTAAATTTTGACACGAAAATTTTTATATAATCTTGAGCAAGCATGCCCTAAATAATTAGGGTGAACATTAGTCCAATTCCAATCGAGAACTAGAACGGAACTTAATTGATTAATTCTAAACAATTCTCGATTCATAAAATTTGAAGTTGATGATAATCGAACCAGTTCCCAGTTTTAAGTGCGGACCGAACAACCTGAATAAGACCAATGGTTTTTTTTTTTTTGCTTTTAACAATTTTTGTTAATTCGTTTCCTAAAAGATGAATGGGGGCAAAAGCCTCAAAATCCAGACAAAAGCAACGTTCATTTGGATATTAATGAGTTCGTAGAAAATAAACTCAAGGCCCTCCTATACTTCCACAACTCACTCCTTTTTTAGTGCTTACTTCAGGTCATATGTTATGTTTTTTAAGGTTTACTTCCAAATAAGCGTGAAGATTGATGATTGCATGGTCAGGATAATTACTTTGACGATGACAACTTGCATGAAGAAAGACACACCTGCACTCTCCTAGGGAATAAAAAGGATAAAAAATTAATTCACGGGTCCAGGATTAGGTGTGCCAACTCCCAATTCCACAAACCTGCAATTCACCTTACTTAGTTCGATTTCAAGTTCCAAGTTTTTTGTTTTAGGAAACAAAAGAATAGAAAATAAAAAGAACAAGAACCATGTTTATCAATAAAGCAAAATTGAGATGAAAAAAATGCGCATTTTCATTTTCACCTTATTGGACAATCTTCTATTAAAGATAGATGTCAATATAAAAAAATTTACTTATAAAAAAAATCAAATTTGAGTGAGATTCGGACCATCTTCGCCATATTGGGTTATGTGCTTTTCAAAAGAAAAAGGATGGGGATTATGTCTGTATTTTCTGCAATAGCAGCTCGCATTTAATATCCTAATGGTACTTCTTTTGGTAGACCAAGGCACTAGAACACAGGCCTGGCCATTTGGGATATCAAATTTGAGCGAATACAGAAAAATAATTGCAGTTAAAGATCTACCACGAGTGTATGTTATCTCGCAAATTCTAAATCCATGGACATACCAAACGGAAGTACTTGTATTTTGAATATTACGACCATCTGATTGTTATTGATAAAGAAAAGGAACACAAGAAATCACGGCATGAATTTAGACAACAGATGAGAAATGAAGCTGTGAAGACTACAATATCAAAAACTACTATTTTTTTTTAAAAAAAATATGAATTTGTGAATAGATTTTCATTCTTGTAAACTTGAATTTGTGACTATCGCTCCGAAAGATGAAATATTTTTGTAAATCTCTTGGTTTATTTCACAGAAAAATTAGTGATTTGGAAAACATTTTCTTAAAAATCCTTATTTGTATCGTTTAAAATAATTAGTCAATTAAAATTATTTTCATTATGGAGAATTATTTTTATCTAGATATTTTCATAAATGATAAAAGAAGAATCGGTTCATCATTTTTTTTAAGAGATATAATAGTTCATTTTTTAAAAATATTCTATAAAATATTTTTTTGCGAAATATATGCATCTTAAAAACTTGCCCTTTTTTTTTTTCTTTTTTTTTTTTTTTGTGCACACTTCGATGGTGTGGAAGTTCTGAAACTGCTGTGGGGCATCATAGAAAGAAGGGTTGCCGAAATTGACTTTTCCTGTTACGAAAAGGATATTATATTGCAAAAGTATATGTTTGTAATTTTTCTTTTCTTTTTTTTTTTGAGCAAAGTATATGTTTGTAATTGAGTTACTCATTTCTCGTGCTCCGAACATAAGGGAAAGCTCTGAAAACATTTTGATGCGGGGAGAATGGGAGCTTGGAAATTCCATTGAAGACAAACAACTTACAAGCTCAGCTCAAATCTCGTCAATCGACCAAGCCCATCTCATATTTGCGCAAGTAAAGGGAAATCTCAGCCATCACATACTCTAAAGGGGTTCTATGTGGAGATAGGGTCCAAAGAATGAAAGGCATCTGAGATGGAGTTTCTAGCAGTTGAAAAACAACGGTTAATTCGATTGGGTGTTTCATCATATAAGTAGGTTTCCTTTACTTGAGTAGGATTTCTAGTTTAAGAAGGCTTGCTTTGATTACTTTCTTATTTAGTGTTTCCTTGTCTTAGTCCATTTAATGTTTCCTAGTCTTAGGCCGTCTTAGTATGTCTATAAATGAGATGTGCATTCTCAATAGTAAAGACGTAAATTTTGAGTTTATACTATATGGGAATATTTCTCAATTGAATAATTCGTTTAGTGCTATATCTAATTTATTGGTGAAAAACATTAAGGCTTTTTTTAATCATTGACTAGTGGAATATTCTTTTATTCTTTGGTGACGAACTCTTTTATCCCAAGATTATTTTTCCGCAAACACATCAAAGACCTTATTTTCATTAAACACGTTCGGCATTCTCACTTAATCACTATGCGTCACATTGTTAGGGTATTTCCATGAAATAAATACAGTCTATACTTGAAGAGATAGGTGATAACTCATTGACCATAAATTTACCTAAAATTAAAAGTCGAGATGGCAAGAGTGTAAAATGTGAAGTGATTTGTTAAACTAAAAAGGACCTAAAAATAAGGTCAATGGAACAAAATTATCAAGCATTCTCAAATTCTTCGAATCTAATCACTTTTTGGAATTTTTTTGGCGAGATTTGCTCTAAAGCAGTCAATTAAAGAACATTAGGTCACGACTCCGGTTAAACCACTCACCATCCGACCGTAACCAAATAAGGTTTTTGTTATTAAATATGTAAGATGCTTGTTAATTTTTTTTTAGTCTTTTGCTTTTATAAGAATCTCAAAATAAAAAAGTAATGGTATTTTTAATTATAGACACTCTACTAAATATTCTCACCCTCCTTTTAGGCCGTGGAAATCGACCGCATTAGAATTACTTTTTTATTGCAAGATATGTTAGTTTGTTCATCGCCTAATTATTAATTAAAAAATAATATATTGAAAATAATGATTATTGCTTGGTATTAATTATCACAATAATGACACAAATAGTCCATGAACATTGATTATTAAACTTTATCTTAATGTGAAATGTGGTCCCCAAACTTTTGATATATATTTAATTTGATTCATAAACTATTGTCCTTCCATTAATTCACATTCAGGGTTCAACCTCAAAATACTACTTCACACTCGATGGTATCCTATACTCCAAATGGCCATAGTTCAAGGATAAAATTAAACATGTACCAAAAGCTTAGGGACCAAATTAAATAGTTCAAAAATTCAAAGACGACATTTCACATTGGATTAAAGTTCAAAGACAACATTAAACATTTTCCTATAGTCCAACAATGAAATTTCGAATATGTACAAAAGTTCAAAGACCCTATTAAATAGTTTATAAGTTTAGAGATCAACGACTCACGTTTAACAAATTATAGGTTTGAAGACCACGTTACACACACACACACGTTGAATCAAAGTTAAGGCCCAGAAAAATTATTAAAAAAGTCATAAACCTATTACAATCGTGCAAATTTAGTCATAATTTTTGTTGTTGCCAATTTAGTCCTAAACCTTTTATAATTGTCTTCAGTCCATCTAGCTAAATTTGGCTGGTTGGTGTCACCGTCGATAAACACCGACGTAGCAATTTTTAATAATATTTTAATAATATTTTTGAATTTTTATTTTCTTTTTTCTTTTTCCTTTACTTTTTCTCCTCTTCTTCTTTGGCTTCTTCTCCCTCAAGTGGCCGGCAAGCTCTACCGCCAATGAGGGTCGTAGCCCTTGCCATACCTCACCCACCCTTGCCGGCGGCTTCACCCTGGCCTTGCCATGAGCAAAGATGCCTTCACCCATGACTGGTGACCGTCACCCAGGCTTGCCATGGCCTCGCTAGCCACGAGCGAGGCTACCATTGCCCTTAGCAAGACCAGGCAAGGCTAGCCTTGCCTAGAATTAGGCAAAGTCGCCTTGCTCGCGGCCCCAAGCCTCACCTAGATTGAGGTGAGGTCGCCGGCAAGCGCTTTGTAGCCCTTACCTAGTGGCCAACAAGCCTCATTGAAGCCTCACCAGCCACTACAAGTAAGGAAGCCAAAGAGAAAGAAGAGAAAAAAAAAGGGAAAGGAAAAAAAAAGAAAAAGAAAATGCTATTAAAGCATTGCCACATCAACGTTCATGGGACAGCCAACGTCGGTTAGCATCCATGTCAATGTCAGCTGGTCAAATTTGGTCAAATGAATTGAATTAAGTTTAGGACTAAATTGGTAAATAAAAAGTTTAGGATTACATTGATGCAATTGCAATAAATTTAGGAATTTTTTAGCAATTCTCCCGTGAGTACCATCCTTGTCCTTTTTTTTTCCTTTTTTCCTTTGTTACCAAATGACAGCTTGGTCTTACCGCGTCTATAAATAAGACATGCATTCTCAATTTAAAGGACGCAAATATCTCTAAAATGAACGATTCGTTTGGTTTTATATCCGATGGTAAATATTAAAGTTTTCTTTTTTTTTTAATCATTGGCTACTCCCAAGATTATTTATCTGCAAACACATCAAAGACCTTATTTTCATCAAACACGTTCGATATTCTCACCTCACTATATGTCATGTTGTTAGGTTATTTCTATGAAATAAACACAACCTAAATTTGAAGGGATGGGTTCATTAATTATAAATTTGCCTAAAATTAAAAATCGAGATGGCAAGAGTATAATGTAATATGAAATGATTTTTTAAACTAAAATGACCTAAAATTAAGGTCTATATAACAAAATTATCGAGCATTCTTAAATTCTTCGAACCTAATCACTATTTAGGATTTTATTATTATTATTATTTTTTGGCGAGGTTTGCTCTAAAGAGTCAACTAAAAAGCATCAGGTCACGACTCCGAATAATTAACCACTCACCATCCAACCGTGACCAAACAAGTTTTATGTTAATAAATATCTAAGATGCTTGTTAATTTTTTTTTTTTGATCTTTTGCTTTTATAAGAATCTCTAAATAAGAAGTAATGGTATTTTTAATTATAGACCCTCTACGGTATATTCTCTCCCTCCTCCTAGGCCGAGGAAATCGACCACATTAAAATCACCTTTTTCTGATGAGATATGTTAATTTATTTGTTGTCTAATTTATAATAAAAATATATTATATTGAAAATAAAGATTATCTATTAGTTATTTATTATCGGCATAATGATACAAATAGCTCATGAACTTTTATCTAATATTCAATATAATCTTTGCACATTGGTTATTTAACTTTACCTTAATGCGAAATATAGTCCCTAAATTTTTAGTATATGCTCAATTTGATCCATAAACTATTGTCATTTCGTTAATTCAATTTCAGCGTTCGACCTTAAAATACTACTTCACACTCAATGATATCTCATACTTCAAATGGCCATAGTTCAAGGATAAAATTAAATATATAGCAAAAGCCTAAAGACCAAATTAAACAATTTAGAAATTAAGAGACAGCATTTTATCTTAGACAAAAGTTCAAGGACGATATTAAAAATTTTCATATAATCCAATGACAAAATTTCGAATATGTACGAAAAATCAAAGATCCTATTAAACAGTTTATAAGTTTTGGGATCAAGGACTCGCATTTCACAAATTAAAGTTTCGGAGATCACTTGTTGGATCAAAGTTCAAGCATCATCCGTGTCTTTTTTTTTTTGTTCTTTATTACTGAACGACAGTTTGGTGGAACCTTCAGTTGCTTCCGGTTTGGCCTGCCAGGCTTTTTGACAATCCAACCTTCATCGTCTGAAAAGTCAATATGAGGTGGTGCCCCCAAAACCCAAACTAGTGACCTTCACCTAGGCCTGCCATGGATCAATCAGTTCGATCGGCAAGGAATCATGGATCGGTCACGACCCCCATGGCCTTGCTAGCTATGGGCGAGGTTGCCTTTGCCCTTAGTGAGGCCAGCAAGAACAGGGCGAGATTGGCCTTGCTTGCGGCCCCAAGTTTGGCCTAGATTGAGGTGAGGTCACCGGTGAGGGCTTCATAGCCCTCGCTCAGTGGCCGGCAAGCCCCATTGAAGCCTCACCAGCCATTGCAAGTAAGGAAGCCAAAGAGGAATAAAGAGAAAAAAAAAAAAAAAAAGAAAATAATTTAGAGAAATAAAATACTATTAAAGAATTGCCTTGTCAATGTTCACCAAACGACCAATGTGGCTGGGATCCATGTTAGTATCGGTTGGTTAAATTTAGTTAGATGAATTGAATTAAGTTTAGGACTGAATTAGCAAACAAAAAGTTTATAATTACATTGGCGCAATTACAATAAGTTTAGGATTTTTTACTAATTCTCCCAGGAGGACCATCCTTGTCCTTTTTTTTCTTTTTTTCCTTTGTTACCAAACGACAGCTTGGTCTTAGTGCGTCTATAAATAAGACATGCATTCTCAATTTAAAGGACGCAAATATCTCTAAAATGAATGATTCGTTCGGTTTTATATCCAATTTATTGATGGTAAATAGTAAAGTATTTTTTTTTTGTCATTGGTTACTCCCAAGATTATTTATCTGCAAACACATCAAAAACCTTATTTTCATCAAACATGTTCGATACTCTCACCTAATCACTATATGTCACGTTGTTAGGTTATTTCTATAAAATAAACAAAACCTAAATTTGAAAGGATGGGTGATAACTCACTAATTATAAATTTGCCTAAAATTAAAAATCGAGATGGCAAGAGTACAATGTGATATAAAATGATATTTTAAATTAAAATGACCTAAAATTAAGGTCTATATAACAAAATTATCAAGCATTCTTAAGTTCTTCGAACGTAATCACTTTTTAGGATTTTTTTTTTTTTTTTTTTTGGGCGAGGTTTGCTCTAAAGCGCTCAACTAAAAAGCATCAGGTCACGACTCCGAATAATTATACTCACCATCCAACCGTGACCAAACAAGTTTTATGTTATTAAATATCTAAGATGCTTGTTCATTTTTTTTATTTTTTTAATCTTTTGCTTTTATAAGAATCTCTAAATAAGAAGTAAAGGTATTTTAAATTATAGACCCTCTCCGGTATATTCTCACCCTCCTCCTAGGCCGAGGAAATTGACCACATTAAAATTACCTTTTTATGATGAGATATGTTAATTTATTTGTTGTCTAATTTATAATAAAAAGATATTATATTGAAAATAAAGACTATTGATTGGTTATTTATTATCGACATAATGATACAAATAGCTCTTGAACTTTTACCTAATATTCAATGTGATCTCTGCACATTGGTTATTTAATTTTACCTTAAATGTAAAATGTAGTCCCCAAACTTTTGGTATATGTTTAATTTGATTCATAAACTATTCACTTTATTAATTCAAGTTTAGTGTTCAACCTTAAAATACTATTTCACACTTGATGATATCTCATACTCCAAATGGTCATACTTCAAGGATAAAATTAAACATATATCAAAAGCCTAATGACCAAATTAAATAGTTTAAAAATTCAGAGACAACATTTTATACTGGACAAAAGTTCAAGGACGACATTAAATATTTTCATGTAGTCCCACGACGAAATTTTGAATATATACCAAAAATCTAGAGATCTTATTAATTAGTTTATAAGTTTAGGGATCAAGTACTAATATTTATTAACCCATTCGTGGGTAGCTGTATTAGTTGAGAGTTCCTTTCTCATCGCATAGGTCAAGAGTTCGAAACTTGCAGTTGCTAATTATTTAAATGGGCTGATGGTGGGTTCTTGGCTAGTCTTCTGAGGTATAGGGGCTCGGCCCTCAGAGCCATTCGGGCACGGGGTTCCGTGGTGGAGTCATCGGTTACCAAAACAAAAAGAATACTAATATTTATAAATTAAAAGGTCGGAGGTCACATGAATCATGTAAGGACCATCCGTGTTTTGTTTTTGTGCTTTATTACCGAACGACAGTTTGGTGGAACCTTCGGTTGCTTCTGGTTCGGTCTGCCAGGTTTTGACAGTCCAACCTTCGTCGTCGTCGTCCGAAAAGTCAATACAAGGTGGCGCCCCCAAAAACCCAGACCCGGTCAAACCCGCACTCCCCCTCCCCCAAATCGTCGGATTCTCTCTGCCTCCGCCCTCGATCCCCAAAACCCTCCTCCGAATCGATTCCGGCAGCCCCCTCCGGCCACCGCCCCCTCCCGCCGCAATGGACGCAGCGCCGCCGGGCGGCGGCGGAGGCGGAGGCGGCCCGGCGCCGTTCCTCATGAAGACCTACGAGATGGTGGACGACGCGGGGACGGACGAGATCGTGGCGTGGAGCTCCAGCAAGACGAGCTTCGTCGTGTGGAACCCGCCCGAGTTCGCCCGCCTCCTGCTCCCCACCTATTTCAAGCACAACAACTTCTCCAGCTTCATCCGGCAGCTCAACACCTACGTGAGTCCTCGGAACCCTGCGCCCGCCTTTTCGTTTCGAGCCGTCGCGCTCCCGTCTCGCGCCGGCGGGGGGTTCGATGCGTGCGTCGGACGCTACGTCTGTGATTGGTCGTGAATTTTTTGTTCTGGTTACTGGGTTGATGATTGTTTTGCTGTTCTGAATTTATGCTGCGGCGTTTTGCTTTCCTGTGTATGATATGAGGGCATCGAATCTCTTGTCGGATTGAATACTTGGTGTTTTGTATGAGCTAGAAGTTTCTGCAGTTCGCATCTTCTTTTCTTTTCTTTGCTTTTGTCTTGCTTTCACGCCTTCTGCTTTTTCGGGATCAGTGGTTCTTCTCGCATTGTGATTGAAAGGAATGTGAATTCTGCATCTTAAGCTCATTTGCCACTATTAGGGGTCTGTGATGACTAATTTTTTGCTACATGAGTGCATTATGTCTACCATGGATAAGCTTTCTTATAATTAATTTTTGATAATGTCCGAAAGTCTGTGCAAATGTCAGCATTTTATGTCTCTTGAAGTCATTTCTCGACTATTTATAATGATTGATCAGTGTGACTGGTGGACCAATTTGACATCCCTTTGCAGTTCCTTTTGTTTTACATTGATTCGGGGCTTTCTGGGAGCATGTGTTGCCACTATTCCACTGATGATCACTTTGTTTATGTATTAATAATGGCATCTCTTGAGCTGAGCCTTTCGTCACTGCCAATATTACCTTGCTTCCTAGTGTTGCCACTGTTCCACTGATGATCACTTTGTTTATGTATTAATAATGGCATCTCTTGAGCTGAGCCTTTTGTCACTGCCAATATTACCTCGCTTCCTAGTGTTGCCACACTCAAAATGGTTGAGGGAAATAAGGAATCCGGGAAGAAATTATCACTTGAAGGAGTATTGTGATGTTTGGTTTGGGTCTCGGAAACAGATATCACTTTGATAATTTTCAATAGATTTCTTAATTTCAGGAATAATTTTTCTCTGTCTAATGTTATAAGTAGACCTATGTATCATAACGGATTTCTTTTTCAAGAAGAGCAAGACTTTCTACGTAATAGCTATTGACAACGTGCTATGGTCGGTTGGACTACTTAGCTATCAAATGAAGTTGGAAGCAACTTGCTAAATATTGGTGTCTCCCTTTCTTAATTTCATTGTTTGTGTTGTTGCTTTCTTTTCTTCTGATCCTTATGCGTTTCCCTAATTCAAGAACTACGATCTTGCATGATGTTACACATCTATATGGGTATGATGCCAAAGCTAGTTATCTGGAATTCAGCGGTCAGTTTGGCATTAATTCCTACATCAACCTGGTATTGGAGCATTCTTTCTTGCACCATTCATTCTTGGAACTAGAGCTTTCTAGGATCGGGATATGCATCTGGTGAGCCCTGGTTGCCGGGCTACCTTTTTTAGTGTTTGCCCTTTTGTGAAGGTCTACTTAATCATTTCCATGGTAGTTGCATATGCCTGTTACCTATACACGGTGGTTTACTGGCCTTCTTTAGTTTTGAGACTGGAAGCTCAGTGAGCTTGAAAAAAATACTTGGCTTGAAAAAATGCAACTTACTTGCTGGGTGGATTTGTTTGATTGATGGAGCTTTCATCTCTTTGTGCGGTTCATGTGCAAGTGAGATTAAAATGACGGTGATATCCTGGAGGCGGTATTCTTCTCTCTGCTTGTTACATGTTGATGGAGGCTTGTTAGGTCTACAAGAACTGCTGAAGTCTAGAATTTGAATCAATCACTTCTCTCATGGCCAATTTTATTCAGTTAAACCTCCTAGGTGGAAGGGAGAATATTTTGGGAGGCCACAGGAAAACTAGAGATGTGCAAGGAAACCTACTAAGCTGGAATGGTTCGTTAGGAATTGGATGGGGTATTGGAGAGTAGACACTTAGTTTCAAGATACAAAACTTGAGAAATTGGAAAAAAAATGGTAGGTTTTAGGCTACGGGGTCTTACCCAACCTCTACTGAAATATGATTTTAGATAATCTATGATATCAAATGGTCATCTTTCTTCAAAATATATAGGAGCATCTTTCTTGGGGGTTATGAAGCCAGAAAGGTTTGATTTGGAGGATAGGCATTGCTATAAGCTTGGTTATTAGGGATCAAAGCATTATATTATTTTACTTTTATCTGTCTTTCATCTTCTTATTTTATGAATCAATTAAGCTTTATATTTTATGTGTTAGCTATTTTAGACAGATAACAGGGACTATTTTATATGATTTTTATTTTTATTTTATATCAATACTGGAAAATTTGACCCAAAAAAAAAAAAAAAAAAAAACAAGTATACGGTATCCTAGATTCTATGTGGTGGACATGCCAGCTTCCAGGATAATTCTAGAAGGGAACAACATCAAGGTTGGTTTTGGCTGTTGAAGGATGCGGGATCTGATATTTTTTTTTGTGGCATTGGTTTTCTTCCTCTTTTCATTTTTCTTTTGGGGTGGGGTGGGGGAACATTAAATTGAAAATGCTCAAACATAAAAATCATTAAATAACTTACAGTTTTACCATTTTAATGTACAAAGATCCGGTCAATAGTTTTACGTTTATTTGTCATAATTAAATAGTCATGTATAAAATTCATATTTAATACTTATCTTTTACTTAAAGCCTCAGCTAGAAAGGATCCTAATAATAGATTCTATCAATGGTAAAACTACTCTTAAAGGGGGTAGTAATGCTAACATAATGAATGGTAAATTGTTTGCAGAACATTCAAGACGGGGGAAAATCAAGTTTGTGGAACACGAAATAGAAAGGTTTATCATCAATTTTGATAGAAAAGTACATTATAATAACAAAAAGAAATTGGAATTTCGTCAGTCCACTGGTCAGGGAGGGTAAGAGGAAAAATAAAAGATAAATGGAAAGAGGGAAACACTAAAGAGGAACAATAAAAGCCAATGGAAGGGTGCAGTGGATTTGTGTTTCTGCTAGCATTTTTATGTTTCTATCTCTCTCCTGCTGTCATCAGTTGCATCCGCTGCTATAAAAGCATCTAACAGCTAATCATGATTCATATGCTGTCTCCAGTGATCAGACTAAAAAAATGCAGAGGTTTTGGGGACAGGGGGATGGGTGCCCTCAGAAATTTTTTGGCAGACACCCACTCAATCTTTGTCCACTCTGTGTTCTACGCACCCTAAGTGAAAACTGAGTTTTCCAGGTTATATCTTATGATGAAGTGCTCTGAGGTGATCTCATGTCGATGTTCTGTAAAAAGTTTCTTAAACAAAGGATTTTCTCTATATAGCAGTTATGCTCTCTGAATTAAGTTACTTCTGAAGAAGGGAGAACAACATTATAAGATATTAGAATTTGACTTTAAGTAATTCAATGTCACAGTGGAAATGAGAGTTTTACATGTTTGGATGACATAAAATGAGATTAAGACTGGGTTGTCCCTGCCTCAGTTTCCTGTATGGCTAAAAGAGGTGAGCTTCATTCATTCTGTGGAGCATTGTGGAGACTCGTTCAGTGTTCTAAATGTGGTGGATTGTCTTGTCTAGAGTCCATGTTAAGGTTCTGTGTTTTTAATATCGCAGCAGTCATCTTAAGCTTTCTGTGAGGGTGAAGATGAATTGATCGGAAATTGCCACCAGAGGAATCTCCATGTTAAATTGTTTACATTTTCAATAGATGAGATGATGGCATAATGGGAGAGAACTTGCAATGTTGAAGTGCCTCTAATGGCAAAATTGGCAACATTTTTTGTTTAATATAGACTCCAACATTCATGAACTTGTTTTGTGGCGCCGAATCTTGTGTATTCTTTGGTTAGCTCTTTATATTATTACCCTTACCAAAAAAAAAAAAAAAAACATTCATGAACTACCTTTGCCTCATAAAATAACTTCAAAGTTTTTTATATGCTTCCTCTGCTGGATGTCCTTTAGGGTTAGTTCTTTCACTTGGAAAATTAGCTTCTGACAGTCTGGCCAGCTCTAGACGGAGGCAGCTGCAGATGCTATAATCATTTTCTTAAGAAAATCAAGCACCAACTAACCTTTTGGATTTGGAAATAATGATATGCTTCATGTTAATCTGGTAAAGATACTGAATATTCATCAAGCTTTATAGGATTCAGTCTCTGAATTCAAACTCACTGCATGATCATAGGGCCCTTTACTGATTCAGCTGCTTCTTTTTATCTACTTTATTTTGCTGTGGTGTTTTCTGGTCTTCTCCAACTCTAGTGTGTTTGTACTTTGAGTTTTTCTCTGGGTACATGAATTTATGCCCTTCAATGGCACCTTTCTCAAACTGAGGAATTAAATAACCAGAGAAGCTTCTTATTCAAATACAGTTTTTAACTGGCCATCATTTACATGGCCTTGCTTGCACAATCACATTACAGCTTGGGTGTGGTCTTATTGTGATTGGATCAACATTTGCAGGAAATTCAGGTTTCTAATATGCCTGTCTCATACTGAAAACTGTATTCAGGGATTCCGAAAAATTGATCCTGAGCGATGGGAGTTTGCTAATGAAGAATTTGTGAAGGACAAAAAACATCTTCTCAAAAACATCCACCGTAGAAAGCCCATCCATAGCCATAGTCAGCCTCAAGGTTCAATGGTGGACTCTGAAAGAGCAGCATATGAAGAAGAACTAGAGAAGCTCAACCGTGATAAAAGTGCCCTTGAAGCAAAGATTGTGAGGCTCAAGCAGCAGCAGTCTATTGGGAAGCTTCATATGGGGGAACTTTTTCAGCGAGTGGGAGGAATGGAGCAGAGGCAGGAGGATTTGCTTGCATTCCTAGAGAAAAATCTCCAGAATCCTAATTTTGTTGAACATCTGACTCGAAAAGTCAAGTCTCTGGATCTATCAGCATATAAAAAAAAGAGAAGGCTTCCCCACACTGATCATGGAAGGCCAGGGGCGGAGAACAGTCTGGATACTCATAGTAGCTCTAGACTGGAGCTTGGAAATATTTTCCAGCAAGATTTCTCAAATAAGCTCAGGCTTGAGTTATCACCTGCAGTTTCGGATATTAATTTGGTTTCCAATAGCACACATAGTTCATACGAAGATGGGGGAAGCCCACGGAGAATTACATCAGAAAGTGACCCTAAAGATGCTCCAATGGGAACTGAGAGCCTTTTAAGTGCACCTGAAGCAGTAGAGCTTTCAGATACAGGGACTTCCTTCACGTTCAAGATGGATTCATCTATGCAAAGGAAACCACCAGTAGATGAAAGCCCAAGGATGCATCCGTTGCCCATGAATCTAACTACTGAAGAGGGAGATAACAATGTTTCGTGCCAACTAAATCTATCTCTTGCATCTTCTCTACTGCAAGTTGACCACAGTCAACAATTCAATCGTTTGAATGTGCTAGGTTCAGAAACTAGCAAGTCTCCAGATGCAAGGTCAAATGCCAGCATCACAGAATCTGGTTTTGGGGTTCTCCAGAAGAATAAGAATTCAGATGAAGAGCGTACAAATTCCTCGTTGCCTGAGGCTCAAAACAACAATCAACCTATAGCTCCTGCTTCGGGTAGAATAAACGATGTGTTTTGGGAGCAGTTTTTGACAGAAAGGCCCGGAGCATTGGAGAATGAGGAGGCTTGTTCTAGTTACAGGGAAAACTCGTACGACGTGCATGGCGATCAAAGACCAGGCCCTGGAATGTCCAGAAATTCTAAAAGCATGGAGCGGCTCACGCTGTGAGAGTAAAGCCGGAGGTGGAGATCAATGACAGCTTTCTTTGGGTTTCGTATTGACCATCTTTGTCCATTGTACAACATGCTCATAATATGATTGTATCTCTGGATTTTGACAAATCACTCATTTAATAAGGCCATAGAAAATGAAGTTACATACGCTGGTTCATTTAGAGGCATGTAGCTCTACACAAACGCACCCCCGTTTTATTGTGATCATGAGGTGCTTTTGGGACTATTATTTCAATAGGACTCCATGGGCTAACGAGGCGCCAAATATAATCAGATATTTTGCCATTAATTCTTGCCAAGTGTTCGACGTCATATGTAATTTGGGAACTTATGTCAATTTTTATGTCAGGATATACTCAATTGAGATGTACCTGTGGAAGAGAATACTTGTACCATCCCCTGCTCGTGACTCTCGCAATGAGAAGGGAGCTCCTCAGCTCTTGACACTCCCCTGTTGATGGTGAAGGATGGTCTAGTTTTGCCTGCCTTGGATCAAAGATCATGAGAGGAGCAGGTAGTTTCTATTGACAGGTGGTTGGAGTCACTAGCTGGTCCAGGGACTAAAAGAAGTGGGCAAGAAAGTGACTTCGGATTTGGGACAAATTCAACATTGAAGTAGATTTAAAAAAAATTGATTAGTATTCCTAAAAACTCCAAACGTACATTTATCACAAATTTATCTTAAATTAATTTTTAACCATAAAAAACTCTAAACTATTACAACTATGATAAATTTATATGACTACAAAAAACTCAAAACTAGTATGTTTGTAATAAATTTACTCTAAATTAATTTGATTTAGATTAACAGATAAATAAATAAATAATAAAAAAGAGTCTACATTAAATTTATATTAAAAATTAGTTCACTATTTATTAATATCATTCATCGTTTTAATTTGACAAATTCAATTATATTTCATTCCAAAAATTTATAAAATTTGGAGACAAAACAACCAATCCATATTCCATTATTAAATTTAACATTTAACAATAAGTCCAAAAAAATAATTTGCATTTCACCATCAAATATAACAAGAAGTCTTTCTCCCTTTCTTATTTTTATTTTTTACATATTTATATTCGACCCCTCATTTTCTGAATTTTTTTAAAAATTGATCCGTACGTGTTCAAATCATGTGTAAGAACTTCAAATTCACGTGTTCGAGCGTGGCAAGAAGGTCGACCACATATCAAATTTTCCGACACCTATCGACCGCGTATCGAAGCGTGTTGGACATGTGTCGAAGTACATGTCCGACACGATACAAAAGTTATCGGAAAGTGTCAATACATTATACATGCCAGTTAATTGATATATTAATTTGAAATTTTATCTTTTCATTTATCATAGATGTAGATGTGTGTACGTTAGAGAATTCTGATGGCATTAACTTAAAATAGAATTAGGTACCGACTACTTATCACGGAGGGTCGGCTGGGGACCCCCATGGAAGTGCGGGCTCTTATTTCTCTTGTTCTTTTCCAGCTTTTCTTTCACATGTGGGGGGGGAGTATGAATAAAGGATCTTGGCGCTTTAAGCACGATGGCGGGCAAACAGTAACGCAATTATCAGCAACGAAAAAGACGAGATCCCACTGTCTTGCATTGATGATCCCTCCCCTCCCCCTCCAACCACCATTGCCAAAAGCACTCCTCCATTCCTCTCTCTCTCTCTCTCTCTAGGTCCTCTCTCTTTCTCTATACTTCACAGGAACGCCGCCGCAGAAACCAAGAAGAGAAACCCAAGACAAACTTCAAGAAACCACACCCAAGATGCTACTTCAGATCAGCCTCAACCTCAACCTCAACCTCAACCCAAGAACCACCACCTTGTCCCTACCCCTCCTCCTCCTCCTCTCTCCTCTTCCTCTTCCATACCCACCTCGCCGTTTGCAATGCCGTTCCAGTTCTGGGCACTCGCGGCGAGATCGACGTGGCGCTGAAGCGGGCGCGTCCGCAGAGCGTGCGGGACTGCTTGTCGGAGGCGGAGGCGGAGACGGCGGCGGACGACTTGGAGGCCGAGGCCAGCCGGAGAGTGCTGCTGGTGCAGCAGAAGAAGTACATCAGCTACGAGACGCTGAGGCGGGACATGGTCCCTTGCACGACGGCCGGGGCGTCGTACTACAACTGCCACGCCGGGACGGCGAACCCCTACAACCGGGGCTGCGAGGTCATCACCTACTGCGCGAGGAACATTAGGGACATCAAGACTTGAGGGGGCGGCACTGGCTGGCTGCATGGTGGGTGTCTGATCTTCGGTGGGGTTGTCGGTGGTAACCAAATTTTTTAACTTAGTTTCTGTGTGACTGTCATTGCCTCTCGGGAGTGCTTGTCGTTTGGCTGCAATGTGGCGCTGTTGATGTATATGTTGTGATCCCAATGGTGAGTCGATCCGTGATCACGAAGAAGAAGCGGCGTCTTTGGAAACCGAACCCTTCTTTATTAAGTATGATGATGCTCGACGAGCACCTGTTGACATGACCCTGTCTAGTATGTACACTACCAGTGTTCAATAATGTTGATTCTTTGCTGGGGATAATGAGATGCAGCCTCCCTTATAAAGGGCTTTTGACGTCGAGATTTGGTGAATGATAGAATGGGTTTTTCATTATAGTATTTATGAGAATAGTTGTAGGTATTTTGCCACTGTAACTGTATCCTATTTCAGTTTCAATTTGAAAATTTGTCTGCTTGGCGAAGCACTTCTCATTGTGATTATTGACTCGCTTGCCATGAAAATTAAGCCGAATTGGGATTTAAGTTGTTGGAGACTTGATGCTAAACTTCTCTATGCCTTCAGAATCAGAATCGACAATTTGGTCCTCCATAAAAATGCTTGATGGAAGTTATCCTATTTACCCTGAAATTCAACATGTATGGAGTCCGAATTTGTGGTTTTGACTGGCTGATAACCTAATCGTCTTACAAATTGGGTGACCAAGAATCTATAAGCCATATATATTAGGGAGCCAACAGCATGACTATTAAAGTGCACAGCATATCTAAGTGCTTTTATGTCTGAAATAACCGTAAAATTGGCAACAATCAAGCATTTGTTTGGCTTGGTGATCACATTGTACACGTATCAAATCTAGAAGTGGTTAAGTTTTTACTGCCTGTGCTTACAATATCTCATTATTCATTAGCATGACGATTGAAAAACTTTTTTGTCACCTTGATATAGTATGGCCTTATCTATCATAATATCCTTCATTCCTCTATGCGCTAAATGCATGGCCACATGTACTCTAATGGTTCCTTGTATCATTGATACTGGAGCTGGTGTTAGGGAAGACCAAATTAGTAGCAAACAGTCTTTTGTCGACATCTAGATGCTCATTTTGTGGATAGATTTCCCATGGAGATCCGATTCATCAAGTATCACACTTTATCTCTTTCATAGTTGACAATAAGAGGATGATAAAGGCAACAAATCTTGAGTGGCCATTCCACTGAGTGGCTTAGAGTCTCAGATACAAGTAACATGGGAAACCCATGAAGTTCAATGTCAATCACAAGCCATGTATGCTCGTGAGGAAATCAAAAGTCAAAATGAATCAAATGGTGATTACGTTGGAAGGAATGCAAGGCCCATACTAAATGTGAAAGGACTTCTGACAGCATCTTGCTCTGTAAGTTTCTATATTGTTGTGTACAAACTATGTGGGTGCATCAACAGGTGGTTTATTGCACTTGCCATGTCCATGTTCCCCTTAGAAAGATGCAGAAGAGTGAAAGTATGCAAACGGAATACTATCAATGTAAGTAACCCATCAAATTCTCAAATTTTCTTCAAGAAAAAAAAAGTTAAAATGCCCCAAGTCAATCATACATGCAACATCATTGATCTGACACTAGAAAGCCATGAAACTAGGCTTGATAGTGGTGGTAATAGATCCCCTTCCTGATACAGCATTCAGTAATTGCTGTAACATATGTTCTTATTCTGTAATAGCCTGCTAGATCCCATTATAGTACTGGACACCAAAAAATGGAGAGAGAAATGGGGACACAGAAGAGGATCTGGTGGTGTGATCAGCTGGAGGAATGATAAGATGATGAGATTCCCTTAGTAGAAAAAAAGTAAGGAGAGCCCAATGCTTCTTTCTGTGGAGGTGGCTGCCTCCATCAGGTGTGGATGTGGATAAGTGAGTTTATAGTGCCCAATGCTTCTTTTTTGCAATGCATGTGTACGGGCATTATGCGTATATCTATTGAGATTAGTTGAGTTGAAATGACTCAATACCCATATTATTATTAAACAAGTACATAGGACCGATATATGACATGGGAGTACTTGAGGACTTCCAAAGAAGCAAGAGACGATGATTCAGTCTTTCTTAGATAAATTGAGGCAGCCAGTATGCAGATCAAGCGTGAAGCTTAGAAAAATCGTAGAAAACAAGAGAACCAGTGATCTTTGAAGATAACCATTAGTAAAATTTGAGGAAGGACCGAAGTCATATTTGGGAAGTTCACAACTTGAGAGAACTAGTTACATGTTGGGAAGGCATTTTCATGGACTTAAACTGAGTTGCTACTTCAACCAAAAAAAAAAAAAAAAAAACTGAGTTGCTATGCATATTCAGGGTTTCAAACAGATGAATGGAGCAAAAATGTGATCAACGTAAGGAATTCCTGATAATTTCAGAGTTTTTGCAGACTGATCAGCCTTGAAGCTTGATGACTTGGGAGGGTGAACTCAAGGGGAACCATGGGGTAAGGTTTCTGATCATAGTGCAACTTTAGGTCCTTGTTTCTAGTTGTTGGCTGCCTAAGTGGATTGTCTACTTGAAGAAGCTTAAGTTTCTTCGATAATGTGGTCGAAGGAGCTTCAGTGTCCTAGTTACAAGTGACCTTGAGAGCCTAACCATGTAATTGCCGATCTGCCTTAGGTAGATGCATAGTTGTAGAGTGATTCAGCCATTGTTACAAGCATACTTTTGGTCCAATCTTCTCTAGTATCTCTACCACAAATGTTGGTCATTTCGTGTGTCCTTCAATGTCAACTCAAGACAAACAACTTCTAACTAATACAGGGAAAATTTGATCTGCTGATATATGAAGCAAGGAGTTGAAAATCTATGCAAAGATGAGAAGATGTTCCATTTGAACTTGTTTTCTGTAGTAATGCTATAAGCCTGTTGTCAGCTCATACTTTTTGGAGACGAGGAAAACTTATTTCTTTTTGTCAGTCAAGGAAAACCTTGCATGCCTTTTTGTGTTTGTCAGGCATCTTCTCTGTTTCCGCATTGCCTGGTCTCAATGCTTTTTGAGCCAGATGATGGAAATTAGCCCTGAAGATGCATTCTTGGTAGTCACTTTATATAGGGTCATGAATTTGGTCTGTCTTGCTCCTACCTGCTCCATATGGAAGTATATTCAGTAGCAATTGTATTCCGAGTGAATTAAGTCTTCTTTTTCATTGCACTTAGGATTAATGTCTTGAAAGGAGAACACTCGATTGGTTCATTTGTACCCCGTTGATATGTCAGTCAATCATCACTGTTACGTGGTATACTTTTGTCTGAGTGAAGTGACTGACTAAGCTTGCTTTTCTGAGTGAAGGAAGCCACTCAGTTATGACAGGATAACTTATACAACTTCAGCTTCCTCAGAAAAATTAACAAGCTGGTCCTTCACTTTGTACCAGCCAATCGAACTGTCTCATAGTACACTCACTCTGGAAGAACTCAAGTTCTAATCATGTCTAGGCCTCCATTGGCATGCTTGTTCATCCTATAGTAGCCCTGGATCCGTTTTGCCTTTTGATCCAATTTCCCTTTTCTCCGTTGGTGCTTCCAGGGGACGTTATGCCAATGCTAAATTCATCGGTCTCTTGCTTTGACACACAATTTAACGTAAAAGATTCACTGCGTTATTTTACCGAATGTACTCTGAGATGATGAGACCTTTCTGTTCTTGGAACAGAAGTTATGATGAACCATGACGACTAAACTTGTATTTATTTTGACGAGACAGGACAGTTATCTCTTAGGAAGCACAAGAGTTGATTTGCAGGTGGTATCATGGATTTGAAGCTCAAAAATAGAAGAAAAGCAGAGGCTGATAAGGTGTAGCTGGTGATAAACAATGTAATGTTGCAGTTGCTGTCGCTTGGTGAATTACGAATTGCGTCACAAGTTGTTGCTGACCCGAATACAAAAGAATCTAAAATACCCGAGGTGGAATTTGATGTCAGATTAATATGTAAACGCACAGATGCCGTAACAATAACAGGCACGCATATATATATTTGGGTCTGAATTTAAAGCATTTCATTATGTAATGTAAGATGAAGCGCCCAGTAAAGGGGCGTCATTACACAAAATGTCCCATAAAGCACGCATATTTGATTCCTCCTCTCTGCTGGAAAAGAAAATTACAAGTTTGGTGAAGTTTTTGGTAGGTGAAGAGCCATAGAAAGGAGAGCACCCATTTTCAAAATGCGTGGCCTGTTGTGGCATCAATTTGAGCACCAAGTACCTTAAAGCATCTTATTCTCAATGCCAACAAGAAGAGGACCACATCCACTATGGCCTTTGGTGTGATATAATCAATTGATTGATTGTTGCGTATGGTCAACATGGAAGTGATTTTGTTCGCTTAAAAAACATCATCTAACGATAAAATTTGAGTTGGATAGTGTTGATACCTAAAAATGGCCAAAATAGGTATGGCCATTTGGCCATTTTGAGAGACATTGGTCTTGTGAGGCATTGACCAAGTGAGATATTTACTTTATAATTGCAAGATGCATAGAAATTATGCCAATCATGTTGTTATTAGCATAGGTTTGGCCACTAGAATTTGCGACGATGTCGACATGGAAAAAGAGAAGTAGAGGCGGAGATTCTTGATCCTAGAGTCTTGAGATGTGGTTAGAATGGCTAAACAAGATGCACAGGCAGCTTGGACGGACGTGGCAAAAGTGACTGGTATGATCCCAACCCGGTTAAAAGTCTGACAACAGTTATTTTCTGATTAAACGCCATCTTTATAGCGTAGGAGTTTGGAAGATTATGGCAACACACATGGTAGAAGCAGATTGACATAAGTGGAGAAACGGTTAGCATAATGCTAAACCAGTTAAAAGTCCGAGAAAATTGCGAAAATGCTTAACTTTTTGGGTCAAATCTTGTCATCCCCAAAGTAGAGGAATAATGTAGATCATGGCCAAAGATGTGGCTGAAGCGAATTGGCGTTCGTGGAAAAATGGTTAGCATGAGTATCAAATCCAATACTAGATATTGTTTCCACCCCGTGGGGCTTATCTCCAAAACTTTGGGGAACACATACAAAACGTAGAGAACAAGTCTTAAACCGTGGAAAGTGAGATTTTAGAGACTCATGACTATAAAATAATATCTTAGGAAAGGACACGTGCACTTAATCAAATTTCAAGATTCTACTTATCCAAGTTTTAAATTGTTTTCTTTTTATCTTACGGAACTCTCACTCTTGTGAGTTTGTTTTGAGCTTGTGTTATCGTTCTTTAGCTCTAAGACACCCATAATCTTAGTCACGTTTCTTTCTAAGCTGTAAATCATTGAATAATAATACAAGGACTACATGTGTTTCATATATGCAAATTCTCAGCTTGGTCTTCATTCAGAACTCTTCCTTGAAGGGGCTGGCATCCCATTCAGCCAATTTTAGGGGCACGCCCAGTGGAACTTTAGAGTGGAGCCAGTTAAAGGCTCTTTCTTTGCTTTTCATACGAATCTTTGGAGTAGGAACATGCCTGGGAGTAATGCAAGGAGAACCACGCAAGCTGGGGTTGGGGATACCGCCCAGCAAAATGTTGAGGAAAACGATCAAATGCGAATGCTGGAAAGACTAATGTGGATATAAGCATGTTTTGGCAAGAAATGGATCATAGCCTAATCTGATATGCAAGGTGTTGTTCTTGAATTCATGGATGAAGTGTTTAAATCCATTATTGCCGACTCCTCCAATGATCTAAAATAGTTGATCAAAAGCTCCTTTTACTGAATTCGGGCAAGGGGAGAGGCTCCGTAAAGAATCATATTAGACTAGAGTTTGACAAGAACCAGGTAGACCCAGTAGGTATGCTGAAAACCAGTCACGACCTCCAGTGTGGAAATGTTCAATTATTGCGAAAGCCAAAACTTGATTTGAGTTCTTTACTAGGGGACTCTAGTCATGGCGAGAACTGTGGCTAAGGAGTGAATGCCAGTGAGCAAGATTTGGCATCGATTACATACCTTAGTTTGGCTGGTTTGACGAGCACATTGATTGTCGACCTGGGTATGTTTAATGTCAAACCCGTACTTATATCTTGGGTAGCAGCCGCCAATGTTGGGCGCGTTGCCGGATGGGGGCAGATACAGGCTGTAACCTCATCATATCTCGATCCCTGTTCCACAACCCTGACTTGGTCAATACTGACAGTTTTTGTCCCATACAATTTCACACGCGCTACGATGCTGGCAAGGTTCCCTGGTTTGGCCGGCTCTGAGGATAGTTCTGGTGCCAACCCACTTTAAACCAAGCCAACCATGGCGATACTGGCTTGCCACCGATCCACCTCAAACATTTACTCAGACAGGTGCTACTCGAGTCCAAGATACCAATTGCCTCAATCCACGGGAGTATAACCAATGGGAAAGGCTAGGGGTTGGCAATGTAGAGAATTAGGCCAATCTCAATATACTGAGTGTACGACCAATAGGGGCAAATCGAAATGCCAAATTATGCCCCAAAACGGCTAGCAGGCAGTTGGAAATAAAAATCAAGTTGCTGGGGGGGCATAATCCTTTACAAAACATAAGGCAAAATCTACTTCCACCAGATGCCAAAACGCCATTATGTGGAGATAACGCGGGGATAGGGCATATAGCTGAATTGGTTAGGGCAAATAGCACAATTCTTCACTACTTTAACTAGTGAAGGTGATCAATTTACCATACAACACTTAAGAAAGTTTGTGGGCTGGTAATGATTTCTTGAAGTAAAAGGTTGCTTCCATTGTCATTGACAAAAGTAGCCTTTTCTAAGTATGCTAGCTTGCTTGAACTCTATCCATACATGGCAAGGAATGGAAAAAAAAACAGTTCCACTTTCAATTTGATAGGACCAAACTCGAAATTTTAACGGTCGAATTGGTGAAGACATGCCAAAGCCGTAATGAGCCAATGGGACATTTCTTTCTAGATTCAAACAAGGGACGAAGCGTTGTTGTATTACCTTGTTTGAGACCGATTATACTAAGATAGCATGTAAAGGCTTGCAGAAAATTAAAGAAACAGAAAATGAAGGAAAGTACCATTTTTTCCATATCTAAGGAGCACTTTCCCACTGGGTCGATTTAGAAGAGGAAGAAGAATGTCAGGTAGAAATGGCGAAGAATAGCTAGTGCTTCTCTATTGATATTTTCGAAAGCCGATCAATTTTTTACATTTTATTTTAAAAGATAGGCAAGTACAATTGCCTGCGGGTCCTATGTGAGTAATTTCATGTAAGGATTACAGTCAGACATGTGGCACAGGCAACTATCATACAATGGTCGGCACACACGTGGTAAGAGCGGTTCGCATGATGCCAAACGGGCTATATAAGATCGAGAAGAGTGCATGAATGGTTATTTTCCGTTCAAATGTTATTCCTAAAATATAGGAGTTACAAAGACCGTGGACCATCCATTGGCAGAAGCAGATTGACATGTATGGAGAAACGGTTGGTATGTTGATAAACTAGTTGAAAGCATGAGAAAGTTGTGGTGATGTTATTTCTAGTGAACGTGACAAATTGTATCATTTTGCTGTCTTTGATGCCCAGCCCGAGTAGGGTGGATTTTTATTTTTGAATTTTTGACTTTTGTTGATCTCGTGGTTCTAGTATCTTGACTTCTTATTCAATGTAAAATACTCTAAACCTTTCGAGATATTTGAATATTACATAAATAATATTCTCATATTTTCGAAAATCTAAAAACAAGTTTTTAATTTCGGAGTAAAATGCCTAACTTTGCTTTTTGGGGAAAGTCAACAGCAAAATGTAAAGGAATTTGGTTAAAGGGGTTTTCTCTTTTTGAAATATAAATAGTATTTGGTAAGGTGTAATTTTAGAGTCTATTAAAAAGCAATCCCGATTAAATGTTGTTTGGAAAAACAAAAAAAACTATACTTGTAAAGGACTATTGCTATTTTTTCCCCCAAAAAACACCTCAAATCCTTAGCCAAATGCCAACGAAGGGCTTGGTTGTTGCTTCATGCCACTGATAGATCTAGTACCAGTTGCTGTCACCTAGGGTTGCTAGTGTCACACAACCCCAAAGTCGTGGTTATGTGGCCTTGTCAAGGGCCACCTCGTGCAACCGCAGCGAGGGCGGTTGGGGTTGCACAATCTCAAGTGAAGCTTGCTGGCACTTGGTCTCGCTCATCGGTGATGAGATTTAGGCTAGCCAAAGACGACGTGTGAGGTAAAAATGATGATGGTAAATGTGGAATTTCAAAAAGTTTAGTGAGGACCAAGTTGGAAAAAAATGAATCAACATTCCATAAATGCTTAAAGCCCAAAGTTAAGTAGGAGTTTTATTGAGCCAATGGTCTTTGGAGGACTTTGGAAATGCAGTCATATAAGCCTAGAGCTCTAAAAATAATAAAAAAAATAATATTAAACACTGCTTGCATTTGCTCAAGACCTTTAGAGCCTGAAAACCTTTATGCAAAGTCCAACTAGACACAACCAAACTATAAAAGCACCATTCCAGAACAAGAAGTCCGGCCCAAGGCCATGTCTAGAGGGGTCTCATTGCATTGGTGCTTTTGCTAAATCATACATGCGTTGCTAACCAAACAGTAGAATTGTCGATTTATTCAATCAATGTTCATTAAACTGTAACCTCATATGAATTAGGTTTTTTTAGGTGCCCTTCAAGTAGAGGGAGGCAAAGTAACTTGATAGCGACCCCTATAATATGTGGCCTCCAAAATCCCAATTAAACATTGAATTCAGCCATATATAGTGTGTTTGATTTAACATTTAAAATAGACCCTTCGGGCCTGAAAGTTTATTGAGAAAATTTTAGGGTGTTTAACAATCATTTTTTAATGAGCTTTGAGTTGAAAGTTGGCATTGCTCAATGTTAATAGAGATTAGCATTGAGCTTTCAATATTTTCAGAATGTTGAAGGGCTCTATTAATAAAATTTTGTGGAGTTCCTTTTTTACCCTAAAAGAATCATCAAGAAATCCAAATTTACCCCTTTTTAAAACAACAAAACCTAGGTTTCTCCTGGCAGCTCCTCCAGACGTTGCTTACGCTCCCAACTCCTCACGCTCACTCTCCCGAGGGCCCAGCGACGACGCCGACTTCAGCGCATCAGCGCATCAGCTTCGATATCGAATCCTCCTTCAGCCAACAACACGGTCTCCAGCACCTTCAGCGTGTAAGCTCTCTCTCTCTCTCTCTCTGTGATTGACGATTGACAAAAGAGGGGCTTTGTAATCGACAATTAACGTCGTAACCACGATCCATTACCCGGCCAAAGGACCAACGAAGTTTCTTGTTGTGGGTGGTGGTTGCCGGGTAGTGTGGCAGTTGCTTCTCCCTCCTTTCGACGCTACCTTCATATCTTGCACAAAAAAGGAATTGACTTTCCTCCGCTCGATTCTCTCCGCGCTGTTCTTGCGGGGCTCGGAAGACGAGTTATCTGCATTCCGCGTCCATCTTGAATCGGACGCGGGCTCTCGTTTGGTACGTCTTTCTTGCTCGTCGGCGTAATTCTTGAAAAAAGCCGGCTTTTTTCGGGAGATTCATCGATCGGCGGTTAGCTCTGTATGTTTTCTTCATCGTTCGGGCCGGTGAATGCAGGGCGAGAAATGGGAAATTCGTGAATCTCGAGTTCCCCGGAACCCGAGGACAAATGGGTAGTCCATGGAGCCGAGTTAGTTTCGAATGTCGCAGAGAATTCTTGATTTCATCTCCCTCGTTCTCTTGGCAAAGAAGCTTGTTTTCACTTTCCTCTGTCGTCATCTCTAGCTCGATTCTTCTCCTCATCTGGGTCTGTTCCTGCTTGTGGGTAGTCTGTCCGTCTCTGATGCTTCTGCAGATTTGTGTAGATTGCATAGTAACGGACTGATGTTGATCCTGATAAAGGGGAAAACGCCCCTGATAGTGATACAGGGGAGAAAACCTTTTTGCTGTAGTTGAAAGGTGGTACTGGCTGCTTTCTTTAACTGCGGCCTGCAAATAAAATAGCCGATGCAACTGCCGAGAGGGAATCAGTAGTGTTTGGAGGTTAAATTATCTTGTTATTTTGCTACCAAGTTCTGTGATTCGGTCATGGTCAACCCATGTGATTGTGATCCTTTGTGCAGTGAACTACGTAAATCCCATCACGAAGCTTTGCATCATCAGAGGTTCTAGGGAGGAGCACCAGAAGGTCTGGGCTGCGATCACCTTGGTCACGAGCGTCGGAATTTGCTCGGTGCTGTTTAATTTTCTCAACTTGAGCGGTGAGTCGAACGAGTGTGGTGCGGGATAGAATGTTTGGGGATACTGTTACTACTGGAAGCATCGCATGGAATCCTGCACAAGACTTATGCATTGATGAGGATGATGTGGCCACACAATTTGACATCGATGGTTCGACAGAATTTACTGATGATAATGTAGAAGGCGACGTGGGTGAAAATGACAGTGAACATCGAAGTGATAAAAGAATGTCGCAGAGTTCGGTGAGGAGGCAATCTCAAAGAAAGAAGCAAAAGAAATTGAGTATGACTGATAAGCTAGTGACGCAAATGGAGAGAATTTGTTCAGCTATTGAAAGTAGAAGTTATGCCAAAGAGTTTGATCCTTACAAGGAACTTATAGAGGCATTGAAAGCTATACCCGAGGTTAAACAAAACCAAGAGTTATATTTTTTTGCACTAGATTATTTTTCAGAAAAGAAAGATAATAGACAAATCTTCATGAACTTGGATGGTGATCAAGAAAAAGTCACATGGCTCAAGTATAAGTTTGCACAACGTAATCATCACTAGAATATTTATTATTATTTTTTTTCATATGTAACGTTATTGTAATATGATACATATTTGCACTACTTATTTGTATTAGTTAGCGAGACATATTTATGCTATATTGTCAAACTTGTTTTTAATTTGTGTTTTTTTATTGAGTTGAGTTTGCATATATATATTGTTGATGAATGATTTAAATAATTTGTTATATCTTTTATTTTAATTCTATTTTGTTACTTTAATCAGTTATGGATGATTATCCTGAAAGGGAAAACTATGAAAACGATGAATAAGAATATTGGCAATTTTGTGCAGCTATACATACTTACGGTGTTTATCATGCAACATATGATAAAAAAAATATCATGCATGACCTTTTATATACATGAAATGCATGATTAAGAGAGTTGATGGATATTGATGCTAATCTCGAAAGGTTTTATTGAATGTTTAGAATGGATAGAACTGTGTTTAAGAATTTAATGAATGATTTAGTGATACGATATAGTTTGCAAGGATCTATAAATATTGATGTTGCAGAAATGCTAGAATTGTTTTTTCATATTTTATGACATAATATAGTTAATAGGTTAGCATAAGAGTTTTTACCATTCTGGGAAAATCATATGCAGGCTATTTAACTTAGTTTTGGATAAAGTATGTGAATGTGAGCAGATTTGATCTGACCATCCGATCAACAATTCAAGGAAGTTCCAAAGAAGATTATGAATAATATAAGATTTTTTTTTCACATTTTAAGGTAGGTTATAATTATACAATAGAAAATATGAATTAAACATAAATCAAATAATATTCTTGTTATTGTTTTAGGATTGCATTGGAACTATAAATGGTACTCATATTCCAGCGGTGGTACAAACAAGTGAGCAAATTCGTTTTATTTGGTCGAAAAGGAATATCAACACAAAATGTGATGGCTGAATGTAATTTTAATATGTAATTTACTTATGTTTGGGCTGGTTGAGAGGGAACACTCATGATACTCGGATATTTTATGAAGCCATTAGGAAACATGATTTACAATTTTCTCATACTCGGATATTTTATGAAGTTATATATCATTTACCTGAGTTTCAACAAGGTTCTCAAGCGACGGGTTATAAAGAAATGTTCAACCGTGCTTACTCCTCACTACGATCAGAAATTGAGTGAGCTTTTGGCATATTAAAGAAGAAGTTGAAGATTTTAAAGAGTATGCCAAGTTATCCATATACAAAGCAAGTGGAAATTGAGATAACAATGATGATTTTGCACAATCATATACGAAGAATTGCCGTGAATAATGTACATTTTGCTAGAGTAGATTTGAATCCCAATTTATATAATGGATTCTAATGATGTAAATGAGGAGGGTCATGCTTCAGATGATGATGTAGCATCTAATATGGCATGTTTATGTGATCAAATAACTATGAATTTAGGAAATAATTAAAGATATTTGTAATTTTGAAGTATAATGAGCTTATTTCCTCAAAGCATATGTTATCATGTTTTTATTTTAAAGAAAGTATTTTTCTTGTAATTGAGAAAGATAGCATATAAATTTTTTCCATTTGATGTTTTTTAGCAAAAAAAGAAATTTTAATTTTAATAAAATTGTTTACACAACATCTTTAATATTATTGTCAAATATAAATTAAAAAAGTCGCAAGCATTATTTTTTAATTTTAAACAAATAAAAATTAAAATATTTAGATTAATTATTAAAGGGGCTTTGCAAATGTGTTTTTTTTATCAAACAACATTTATCTCAAAGTTGCTTTTTCAAGATAGAATTTATCAAACAGTTTTTGTATTTTCTCCAAAGCAATTTAGGGTGCGTTTGTTTGTGTTTTGTTTAAAAATTGTTCCAGGGAATGAAATAGAAAAAAGTGTTTCGTTAGGGAACAATTTTTGAACAAAAAAACGCGTTTGGTAAACTTGTTTCGGGAATAAAAAATAAATAGAAACACGTTTGGTAAGTTTGTATAATTTTTTTATTTCTTTTAATTTTTTAATATTTTAATTTTAATTTTTTATTTTCTTTCTTATTTTTCCTTTTTTCTTTTTTCTTTTTCCTTTTTCCTTTTTCTTTTTCCTTTTTCCTTTTTTCTACTTTTGGCCGGTCGGCCGCCTCGGCCATGGCCGGCGACCGCCGACGAGGGCCGGTGGCCTCGCCTCGCACCAGGCTCACCGAGGCTCGGCGTTGCCGGCCGGCGATGCTCGGCGTCGCCGGCCGCTGGGCGAGCTCGGCCTCGCCGGATCTGGGCGAGATCGAGCTCGCCCAGCCAGGCGTGAGGTCGGCCTCGCCGCGCCGGGCCGACGGTGACCCAGAGCCACACCGTCGTCTCCCTCCACCGCATCGGCGACCGCGCTCGACGCCTCCTCGCCGCCACCGCATCGGCGACCGCCCCTCCGCCTCACGCCCGATCGACGCATCTGCAGGTCTCGAGCCTCCGTTCGCCACCGCCGCATCAGATCTCACCGCGCCATGACCCACGACTTCGAGATCCGCTCGATCGTCGACCTCGCGCCGGCCCACGACTTGACCGGCCGTCCTCGCCGCTCCGCTCCTAGACGTCCGCCGCTCGAGACCCCACGGCCGAGCCCCGCACCGCAGCCGCCGCCGCCGCCCAGCGACCCGCGACCCAGCTCCGTCACCCGCTCGCAGGTGGAGACGCTCGCAGCATTTGTCGGCGTCGGAGAGGACGACGGTGGAGAAGCCGGATGGTCTCGAGACAGAGGTGGCTGTCGGCGCCGGAGAGTGGGAGGCGCCGGAGAAGACGACGGTGGAGACGCTTGCACGAGGAGAGGCTCGGAGGAGACATGTTCCCTTTTGTTCTTTTTTGTTTTCGATTTGTGTTTGAAACAAGAAACACAAAATTTGTGTTTCTTGTTTTGTTTTCTTTTGTTCCGGGAACAAAAGAACAAAAAAAGAAACGCGTCCAAACGCGTTTTGTTTCTTTTTGTTCCTGGGAACAAAAAAACAGAAAAAGTGTTTAAAAACAAAAAAAAGAAATACAAACAAACGCAGCCTTAGCCTCCAAAGCCCTTTAGGCTAAATTGCTTTGTATTTTTCCAATGACACATCCCTAAAGAGACATCCTAGAGGGAAAAACAATCTCACATATTCATAGTTGGAAGATTTACACAGAAATCCAGTCTTTGGTCCATTTCCTAGGCTTTTGACAATAACCCATGTCGTTCTACAAAACAATCTCACATATTCATGGTTGGAAGATTCACACAGAATAGTCTTTGGTCCATTTCCTAGGCCTTTGAGAACAGTCCATGTTGTTCTAGAAATTGGCACAGCCTTGTTTTTTAATTAAACCCCGAAAGAGCATTGTGATAAGGAGCAGGAATTGGGTAAGATTCATAGACAGCTTCGACGAGTAGCTAAACTACAGATAACTACCACAAGATTTGGCGGCTTCCCACCCTAGACTTCCTAAATTTAAGTCCTCACTTACCAAAACCCAAAACACCTTTTGAGCTTTGGATGCTATAGGATCTGATTTTATCGTTATCTTTCCCTCTTTTTTCTCATGAAAAGGCTTACGCAACCGCTGCATGGTTAGCCCAGTTATTTAAAACTTATCTTTATGACGAAAGTAATATAGGCTTGCTTCCCGAGTCTATCTTCAATCTCGAAAAGATCTTAGTAAGTTGCGAAGGACGAGCATTAGCTCGGTGTATCATCAATTTTGAGATTCTCACTCTCATTGTGTTGTGCCAAGGGTGATGGCTCCTTAGTGGACAGTGGTGTGTGCCCTACAACCTTAAATTGAACATTCTCCTCCAAGTGACTCATATTTTGCTAGCGTTAGTTTTAGAGTAATAAAATATAAAACAATGTCTCCATTTAACGGCTTAAGTTTCTAGAACAGTTGATTGTAATTCCCCCAAAACTTATATGGCATCAGAGCTAAATGTCCTAAGTTCAAATCTTTCTAGGCTCCATTTACTTTCCTAATTAAATTTCCACACTTAGTGTTAGGTAAAAAAAAGACTAGATTAAGCGTGAGGGGCAGTATTAGAGTAATTAAATATAAAACCATGCATTTATTTAATAGTTTAAGTTTTAGAACAATTGGTTGTGGTCCCACCAAATTTCACAATTAGAAATCTTTTTAAGTGATTGAAAAATAAAAGGAACACACAATGTGTATACAAAAATAAAATAAAATGTACAACATTTAATTAAGAAAAGAATAGCGTTATTTGAATTATTCTAGAATGCAAAATTATATTTTTGTTAATTGACCAAGATGTATATGAATACAAGATTGAAGAAAAGACTTATGTGATAGCATGATAGTCATTGTTGCCTCTGTTTTGTCCTTATAGTCTATAACATCTCATCATTCTTCTTATATCAGGTAGAATTTCTTATGAAACATTTTGGATAACAGTTTGAGCTTTAAAGTTGCCTTTGAATTAGCTCCATTAGATTAAATTGGGATTATTTCACATTAGAAGGGAGAATCTCAAGGTAGCTACCCATGAAAAATGAATAGGATTGCATTATGATATGTAGGGTGTGCTTGTCTGACTAATTTTTTTTTTTTTTTTTTTTTTTTTTTTTTTTTTGCGAATTAGTTTTCTAAACTTTCACTCGTTCGGTTAGTTAAAAATAATCAATTAACGGAAAATTATTTATGGTTAAAGGAAATATGCATACTTAAATTTAGGAAAATGAATTCCCTAAATTGAAAATGAGAAAATATATATTTAAAAAAAAAAGATTATCCTGAAAACATCTCCGCGATCATGAATTTTTTCTTGAAACATACAACCTGTAGTATCATCGTAAATACACTGCATAGTTTCGAAATAACACAGTGCATTCAATTATATATCCCAATGATCAAATAAGCAATGAAAACGCCAGTGGCAATTGAGCATCGGCCCTATCGGGGCGTGTTGAGATTCACAGTGCCAACGCAGGCCTAATAAATTACTAAAGCCCACGGTTACGCGCGCTGAAGAGTAGCACCAAGCGAAAGCACGAGAGTCGTTATTCTGATTCGGATCCAGAATATAAAAACCAAAAAAAAGAATTGCCATCGGAGCAATCCATTAAAGGGGAAGTAATGGCACGATTCGTTGATTTCGTGGAATCAAGTTCTCTAATTGGTAATCATCTTATGGTCACACCTAGGGACGTGCATCAGTCCGATCCGGATGTTGGATAGGACTGGACTGATCCGGTCGAATTATGGATGATTCTTTGAGGGAATTAGTCTGGTTCCTCCTGATTCCAAAAATATGGAATTGGGAATAACCAATCTGATTTCACATAAAGAAATGTACCAATAGACTGATCCATGAGGCTGACTCAATGATTTATAGATCTAGTTTTTCCAGGCAGGCTACGGTGGTTGACCTTTTCTCTCAGTTTGGGCAGTCTATGAGGACAGTGTTAGATTCATGGAATCAACCACTTCCTTTTCTTTCCCAGGTTCCGGATCGTTTTATTTGGGGTGATAGCTCTTCAGGTCTTTTCTCGATAGCCTCGGCGTGGCATACTATCAGAAGGAAAGGAAAAAGGCTACGGTTGTCTGGGCTTCCTTCATTTGGAACAAAGTTATACATATGAGATATCAATTTAATCTCTGGCTTATTACCAAGAACCGTCTTCCCATCCAAGCCTTGCTCTTATCATATGGCAAGATTGGTAATGCAGTTTGTGCATTTTGTAAGTTGACTTCGGATTCAATCGATCATCTATTTTTTGGATGTTGTATCACTACCAGCTTTGCTGATTTCTGGACGGCGAGATGCAATCTTTCATGGTGCAACGGGACCTGGTCTGAAAACCTTATTTCTTGTTGGTAAGGACTTTTATCACTCAATTGCCCGTTTTTCGTTTGGTGCTTTATGCCACATCAGTTGGAAGTTTAGAAACAACATCCTATTTAGAAGCCATATGTTGGCGATTCCGGCCGTAAAGAATCATCTCATTAAAGTTGTTAAAGACAAGGCCTTAACTTTCAAGAATGTCGAGGACAACTCGAGAAATAGAAGATTACAACGTAAATGGGAGATTGATCCCTGTATTTTCTCTTCTACTCCTACGAGCCCTTAGATGTCCTTCGGGTGGAGGTTTTGACGTGGTCGTCTGCTTCTTCTTAGTCTGCTCGCCCGGTTATCTTTGCTGCCATTCTTGAAGCTTGGATGGGATGCGAGTCGTTGTGAGCTCTGGCTTCTTTTGGTTTCTTTCTTGTTTTGTTGTTTGCAGTGCTGTTGTTGCCTGCTTTTCTCGCCGCCTTTTTAGAGGCTTTTTGCATTCGGTGCCCTTCCACTCATTTTGACTTGTTGTCTTTTGAGTATAAGTTTTGTGGCGCCAAATCTTGTGTATTCTTTGGTTAGCACTATATATTATTACCCTTACCAAAAAAAAAAAAAAAAAAAAAAAAGACTGATCCATATATTGATTCTAGGTTTAACCGATCATTGGCAGTCACACCTAAGTTGCTAAAGTAATACTTTTAGGTGAAACATTGAATACTATGTCTAGCAATAATAATTATGCAAGACAGGGTTACACTTTTTGAGGCGTTGTCAAATTTGATTTTTGGGCATGGCATTTCAATTGACATATACTTAATGGTAGTGGATATGATAAAAGTTGAGGATAATAATACAAATCATCTTTGAATTTTGGCTAAATATATAATGTGATTTCTAAACTTTAGTTCAATGTGCAATAATATCCTTGAAATTTTAATTTGTTCAATATGATTTCTAAACTTTTGGTACATATTCAATTTAATTCCTATACTGTATGAAAATATTCCATATTACCTTCTAGTTAATTCATGTTTGAGGACAATATTGAATATTTTCTTACAATCCATGGTACATATTCAATGTGCAATGATATCCTTGAAATTTTAATTTGTTCAATATGATTTCTAAACTTTTGGTAAATATTCAATTTAATCCCTATATTGTATGAAAATATTCCATATTACCTTTCGGTTAATTCATGTTTGAGGACAATATTGAATATTTTCTTACAATCCATAGACTAAATTGAACAGATATTAAAATTCTAGAGATCACATTGAATAAATTAAAAATTTAGAAATGACATTGCATACCAAACTAAAACTTAGGGACCACATTACACGTTGGGCTAAAGTTCAAAGATCATTTCTATTATTTACCCAAAAGTTTAAAAGTAGTAAAAAAATAAACAGTTAGCAATGAGTTTCCTTCTATTCTAATTAGTTTGCTACTTATTCAGCTAAGAGGCCTACTTGGTGAATATGAGGTAGGGGTAAAAAACATTGGCAAAATTTAGGATATTTTCACAGTTGGATCAAAAAGCAAAAAATTACGATTCTCCAAATTGAGATGTGTTAAACGGGTGAAATCTATTGCGTTTTAATCCAATAATAAAAGATTGTAAAGATATTGTGTTCAGTGGGGACTACAACCTGGCCCTTTTTTATATGAGTGAGTCCATGGTTCCTCCTGGGCACCGTGCTGTGTCCACAGACTTTCATTATTGGATCAAAAAGCAAAAAATCACTATTTTCTAGGCTGAGTTCTGTTACACTTTAATTTAGCAATGAAAGAATGTAAGAGCATCGTGTCTCGTGAGAAGTATAGCCTAGCCCCTCTTCCATTATAATTGATAGGGAAAACAATAGTGGAGGATAGTGTTAGGAACACACATCATACTCGCGTGAAGAATTTATTTCTCGTTGTTGCTTGTCGCCTCTCACTAATAAAACAAAATTTGCAATGGAATTAGCATTGTTCTTCCTCGCAGTCCTGTCGCATGCCTTATGATTTGAGAGATACCAAGTTTTAAATCCTTCTGATTCTGAACTATGTTTACTTTGAAGATTCGCTTAGCATTTGCTCAACTTTCATTTCCTCCGCATTTCAATCTATTGTAGGGCACACCCACCATGAACGAGCAGCTTCATTGTCTCATATTCAATTTTTCATGAACGAAATCTGCAATTAAACTGGCAAAGAGATTGGAAACTCAAGCCTTAATGATACAACAAGATCTAACCAGTTGAGTACAACTAGAGTATTACCTTCGCAAGTTGAGCTCAAAATCAAATCAATGTCTGGCAAATTTACTGTCTTGGCTCTTCTCACTCACACCTGTTAGTTATATGTCTTAAAGCAATCATATAATAGTTACATGTTAAGGATTATTTAACGGCAAATAAATATTCATTTATTATCCTGTTTATATGAATGAGTTCATAAGATCAGTTAGAATTGAACCTATTCTTAAGGGATTAAGAATATGTAGGACATATTTACAATTATGTTGAATCTTTAGATGACTCTCGGTCGATGGATCATTGAGATGACATTGATGATCTTGTTGAGATCAGTGATTTCTCAAGCTAGTATTAAGTATTATGATATCCGAGCTAGAACACAGGTGCTTGTCTTAGACAAGTTCATTGAACATGACATACATAAAATGATTAGCAACATGGAAGTTTTTAGCGGGATCAATGTTTGATTGTTCATACTTTGGTTTGGTGTAAGATCCTTAGACTTGAGACACGATGCTGATTTGTATATTGGATGGCTGTGGTTTACAAGTGCGCGTATTGACGCTTCATTGAACTGTCTCTATACTTGATAGTTATAGTTTGTTTACAAATGAAGGCACATGTGTGCGTAATATGGAATTTGTTTTCTTGTTAGATATAGATATACAATATTGATGTCCTGTGCGATTTAATCGTGGTATTGTATTGAAATCTTCGATTGAGGTTATAACAATAATGAATGGTTTATATTTCAAAGAAATACATGTCAATTAAATTTGGACATGTGATTGAATTTGTGGCTTGACCAACAATTCCATGGCATTTGTCCGATTGGGACATGGTGAGATAGAATGATCAAATTATAAGGTTGGCAAAGTTGATAGGTTCATTGTGTTCTTGAAACTTTCACAAGCCATAATATATTACTAGATGTCACTTATGGTTTGTAGGAATGATAGATTGACTTAGACAATCAATTCTCTTGGTTGTGCTACTATGTTAGTACAAGTCTTACTGCTAGCTTAGTGATGATTTTAAGGATGTCATATACTGTAACTAATTAGAATGACATTTGAACAAGAGAGAAAATATTGCAAATGCGTTTGTAAGCCAATCAGATTGAGTTGGGCTAAAAATAAAAAATCTGAAAAAAGGGCTTCAGATTTTACAAAGTTTGAAGTGAGTTTCGGACTTTACGGTTGAATGAAAAATTTGAAGCATGTCAGATTCTAATTTAAAGTGAGTTTAGAATCAATGGCATCATTAATGATCTAAAGTGAGTTCAGAATCAAAGGCCAAATTAAGAGGTATGGACATTTGGAGTGCCAAAACTTGGCACGGAGGGACACTTAAGTGCCAAAAGTTTGGAAAGTGGTACTTAAGTGCCAAAATCGGAGTAAAATGGATCACTTAAGTGCTAATTCAGCCAAAATGCAGACACGGCATTTTCCGGCGACATGCTTAACCGATGTGGCAATTTTTTTTTATAAATAAAAGCACACGTGGAGGAGGAAAATGGCGTCACCCCATCTACTTTGCCTTGATCAAGCTAAACGACATTGTTTTTCCTTAGTGTTAAACAATGTCGTTTATCTTATTTAGGGTTTAACCGGTTGTTGCTCGCGTTCACACCATATTTGACGTCCTCTCCATTGCCGTTCATAGGTCACTGTTCGTAGGTCATCGCTCATCATCGTCGCTCGCCGTCGTTGCTCATCGTTGTCGCTTGTCATTGTCCCTCGCCGTCATCGCTCGCTCAGGTTTATTCTCTTCTTCCTCTCCCCTGTGGTGAAATTATGGCTCGAACTTGAAATTTGGGGGTCGATTGGGAAATTTTGGGCTTGGATGGTATTGATGTGAGATTTAGGGCTCAGATGTGGTGCTAGAACCCTATTATGGGCTCGGATTGATAGTTTAGGATCGGCCTCGAAATGTAGGGCTTGGCGTAAGGCTTGGCGGGGGGAAATTAAGGCTTAGATGTGGTGCTAGGTATTGTGATCTATGATTTAGGGTTCGAATGTAGAATTGTGATGTGCGAAAGTAATTTGTAGGGATCGGATATGAAATGTGATATGCGATGGTAATTGTTAGGGTTCGAAGTAGTTGTCGTGGGGATTTCTGGGCATTTTTTTTAAATTGCAGTGTTGAAATTGGTGTCATGAGGACCCATGCTTATCTGAGAGACCTCTTCATATTTTAAGGGAATGCAACATAATCAAAATAGCTGTTGGGTGGGAACCTCTATTTGTCCAGAGGGCATCTTTTCAATTAAAGTAGTTGTCGTTTGACTTGTGCATCTTTTTCCTTTTTCTTATCTTTTCTTTAATAAAGAGTGTAGGGACCTCCATGTGCAATTGTCTGTTGTCTTTTGTGAATGTGGTCCCAAAAGTTAATTGTACTTTTTTTTTCCTCTTTTGTTACAGAAATGACTCATGATAAGGACTATGTTACTGTCATTGTTTGCTACGGTGGAGATTTTGTGATCGGAAATGATGAGTGGGAGTATGAGGGGGGCAATGAGGATACTATCTTTGTAGATATAAAGAAGACATCTTATATTGAATTTGTTAGAGATATAGGGACATATTTGCCTTGTAAAATATAAAATTGATGTACTGTATTCTTGGGAAAGGCTTGAGATATGGTTTGAGAACTTTAGAATATGATAATGGTTTTAGGGATGTCTTATATCATTATTTTTATGGCGAAGAGGCGAAAGTATATGTTGAATACAATAGTGATAGTGAGGACGAAGATGATGACAGAGATAGCACCTAAGTAGGAGAAGGAGGAGAGGGTATTCAAGATAATACTAAGGTTAGGGATGAAGGAGGGCATAATGGACAAGACGGGGAAGAGAGGAGCGCAGATGTTGTTCACTAGAGTGATGGTGACATACTGAATTAGATTGTGAAGTAGTTGAATCCAGTGATGGTGATGATGACGATGAAGGGTTGGCTGCTAAAAATTTCTTAATCTTAAGTGATGATGACGGCGATGAGCTTACACAGTCAAGGAAAAAACAAATGGACTTAGCTGAAGTAGTTCCAAACAAAGATGAAGGCTCTACATATTTTGCAGGTGTTAGTGGCCAAGAGACGGATTATGAAGAAATCATCGAGACTGCTACTTCCCAAGACAAGCTTGAAAAAGATCAAGGAGTTGTGCGTAGAAGGAAAAGTAAGTTTCCTTCCTATGATTCATCTGTTGCCTCTCCTACTTTGTCAGTAGGTATGAAATTCCAAGATGCGAAACAATTTAGGGAAGCTATACTGAAGAATTCCATTGCTGCACAAAGAAATATTGACTTCATTAAAAACATTAAGAACTTTGTAAGAGCTAGGTGTTCATAGCAAAATTGTTAATGGAAGATTTGCGGTGTGTTTGTTAAGAGGAGTGGGTCTTTCTAGATTAAAGCCTACCAAGAGGAATACATGGTTGAGATGAAAAGGGTAATAAGTGCATGTTTGTCCAAACACTTCTTTGATCTGATCAAACTAATGCCCGAGATGAAAAATACTGACTTTAAGATGCTGGTGAAGGAGTGTGTAGGCATCAATGTATCTAGGAATCAATACAAAAGAGCAAAGAAAAAATTGATAAAGATACTTATTGGTCAATATGGCAAAGAATATGGGTAGGTGTGGGAGTATGCTTCGAAGTGTAGGCTGCAAAACCCTTCAAGTAGAGTGTATGTAGACGTGGTTGAGAGGCCGCTTCCTGATAGTGGGATCAAGTTCGATAAGTTCTATGTGTGCTTTGATGCATGCAGACGGGGATTTTTAGCTGGTTGTAGATGGATTATAGGATTGGATGACTATTTTTTGAAGGGCTTGTGTAAGGGAGAATTGTTGGCGGCAATTGGAAGAAATACGAATGACCAAATGTTTCCATTAGCTTGGGCTGTTGTAAGGATTGAGAACAAGGACAATTGGTCTTGGTTCTTGAAAAATCTGATGGCTAATTTAGAGATAACAAACGGGGAAGAGTAGGCGTTCATGAGCGACCAACAAAAAGTAATACTTGCTTTTTGAAAAATTTAGTCAATTATTTGATTTGTAATATTAACATGTTATTTGCTTACATTTCTTACTTTGAATTATTGCAAGGATTGGTTCAGCAGTAACCAAGTTGTTGCCCCATGCTGAACATTGAATGTGTCATAATTTAGTCGGCACATATACAAGAATTGGGCAAAGATCTACAAAGGGGATAAGCTGTAGTCATAATTTAGACAATTAATAAAGAGTACGAACATGGCTGACTTTAGGATAGCCAAAGAAGGATTGCTTCAGTTGACAAAGGAAGGTTGTGAAGCACTATTTCAAACAGAACCAAAGCATTGGTGCAAGGCATTCTTCAGTGAGGAATTAAAGTACGATCACAAAAAGAACAACATATGTGAATCATTTAATGGGAAGATAATGGATACCAGATGCAAACCAATCATCTCAATGCTTGAAGATATATGAGTTATGGTCATGACTCAGCTGCACAAACAAAGAGATGAGGCTGCAAAGTGGACTAGACAATGTGGTTTTAGGATTGTCAAGAAATTGGATGAGAACTTGGCTGCAAGTAGGCATTGTCATCCCATTTAAAGTGGGGATGATGGATATGAGATAATGAAGGGTTTCGATAAGTATGTTATCCATCTAGATACAAGAAAGTGTTCATGTAGAGCATGCCAGTTAAGTGGAATTCCTTGTGCACATGCCATATGTGCCATCCGGTTGAAGGGCCATAATGTAGAGGATTACATTGATGATTGGTACCAAAAATTTAAATACCTTGCTTCGTATCAATTCATAATGCAATCAATTAGAAGTATCAAGTTTTGGGAGCCGACGGATCATGAAGCACCTCAACTTTTGCCACTGAATAAGAAAATGAGAAGGCCAAACGAAGACGAAAAATGGCGGAGAGAGATGTCTCGGGTCAGCAAAGAATGAGCAGGATAGGTGCAAATATGACATGCTCTTTGTGACACCCCTGGATCTCATATACATTGATTTCACTTGACTTGTTTGTACTTCAAGAATTGTAAAATAAATTTCAGTCAAGCTGAGTAATAAGAAACTGAGCTACTCGGCTCTATTTATTATAAAACTTAGTTTCTTTACAAGTGAGGGAGATGAGATTGAGAGGGGGATTTCTACAAAAAAACACTATAAACCACGAACACTAAATATCTCGCCTCTCATTAGGTATGTACAAGTTGTCAGACAACCAAAAACAAAAGTCCTCCCACACGTCTAGCACTTCTCTACCACCTCCTACTCCGCGGGACTACCATCCTGCCCCGGTCCATCGTTGTACAACGTTAAGGGTCCCACCAGCCGTCCATCTACCCAAGCGTAAAGGGCAACGAAGACCATATATGCCGGCCCCATAGGCGCCCCCGTATCTATCGTCAAACAAGAGGTGCATTTGACGAAGACTACTCCCGGAAAATGTCGGTCCTGTAAGTCCTCTTGTCGCCATACAAAATCGGCGGGGGAGCCATAAAGGATGGTCGTCGTGGCAGTAGGCGGGGTAGGCGGTGCAGCAGACATCTTCTACTCTAAAGAAATAACATAATAAACAAGTGTGAGTTTTTAAAATAAAAACTCAGCAAGTGGGCGGTTAATCCTAACTTGGATTGGCCAAAAACATGATAAGTAGGTAAATAGAATCATCAAGATACTGAATCCATAGAAATCTAACTGCAACAATCACCCAAGGGGAGACGACACTCTACCCTGAACCCCCTCGCACCCAACCTGGCATCACGAGGTCCCCTGAGAAGCTATTCAGCCCTTCTCAGACCTCTGGAGAGAATACTGCTACTCTTCATCACCCCTCTCCAGTCATCCCGACAACTGGGGTCTCACATTGGCTCTTAGCCAACTTCACACATTCACAATTCCCTTGTTGCAGCACCAACAATCTCAGCCAATTAAGAATCAAGTACAAGAAACAACAACTAATACATATTCTCGGATCAAGCAGTCTATGGACAAAAAGGAGCAGTTTTGTTCAGACATAGAAAGTATACCAATCCTTATCAGAATATTACGAAATTTTAGTATGTTATAGAAGGGACCTAGATTAACATTTTTCATGAAGAAACCTAAGCCTAAATCTCAGTGTATTAAGATAAGTAATTTGTTGTCTTCTCCTCAAAATTCTGCAGCAACTCTCAAATTTGGTATCTACAGAAGAAAATCGTTTCACCAGTCAATACTTATCCGTTTCTTCTCAAATTTTAGTATGTTACTCCTCAAGATGTCATTTATAACTTTCATCAAGGACATGAAGTCAAATTTCGGATAGATAATTACAGAAAATTCGAAGAATCATCAAAGGTCAGGCCGTTTTCTATGGAACAGTTGTTCTGTTTTAAGATGAATTGCTTCTATCTACACGTTCTTGTATTCATATAGCTATAACTATGGTTTAAACTGAATCTAATGGATGTTATCTTAAGTCAAATGGTTCTATTCCTCATCTTCATCTCTAGAAATTAAAACGACACAATATAAACGAATTTCTATCCATGTTCCTTTAAGACAGAAAACATCTAATGCTTTTCTCTTCATTTCCAGCTCAATCAAACCATTTGTTTTACTACAAATTCATCATGTAACATCTTAACACACTTATACAGCATCTAGGAGTAGTCATAGTACATCTTCACTCACTTAGAATCTTCCATAGCAAAAGCTATAAGATTTACAAACAAAGAGGGTCCAGTAAATTTAGTTCTAGGAATCTATACTGAATTGCAAACTAAATTGCAATACTCCAACAACGTGCGAATCTTAACTCAAGAACGCATCAAAATCACGAGTTCTAGACTACATACCAGTTTCATTTTCAATTAAACTTGATGGAACTAAACCAGCCTTCCTCCGCGCCCAAAAGAAAATGAAATAATCTAATACTTGGCAATTTTCCCTTTGATACTGCTACCCCCTCAATCACCCCCATCCTCAATACTCGTGACTAGAACTTAGCCCAAGGGAGACACTCACAGTGCTTGGGGTTCGTGGGTTGCCGACCTGGTTAGAACCCAACAACCATATCCCATCGACAATGGCCACACAAAATCCAGAATCTATTTTAATCAACTCTAATCAAGAACGATGTTTCAGTCCTTACTTTCAAGTCCAGCGACCCAAAATTTCTCAAACGATAACAAGAATAACAGCCCCCAGAAACATTGTAATTCTCTGGATACAGCAACCCGTTGCTCAAGGAAGGCCGAACCCATAAAATGGAGTTGAAGAAACGTGTAACAAAAAAAGAAAGAATAGAGAACGCACGCATGAACAGCTCCCTCTGGTTTACCCATATAGATGGGACTCTAAGAGCGACACCTCGTCACAACCGGGCAGCAATCGGCTTCACCGACTACCGATCCCAACCATGGACAGAGCTTTACCAGCTGTCCCTTGCGCCCCCATTGCAGCTATCCAGCCCTAAACCAACATGCAGCACCAAGCGAGCAAATTCAGGAATGCGAGACTACAAGAACAACTCCACTTGCCTGGATCCTTCGCTGATGGAAGGGGAAGGTGGTGTCGTGCGGCTAGGGCTTCGCAGCCGACGACGAAGCTTTGATCGGAACTGAGCAGCGATGATTCTGCTACTGGATGAAGGCGCCGGTCGTGAGAGGCCGATATGGGGTTGGGCTCGGTGGAGACGAACGGAAGTGGGAGAAAGGAAGATGGTGCGTTTTTGTTTTGTTTTGAAGAAGGAAAAGAACATCGCTCCTTCGTGGCTAGAGGACGTCGTGCATCCCCCCTCCCCTCTTCACTTTAGTAACACCTGGTTGCGACGTGGACAAAGAAGAAAATTTCTCAAAATAAATCCCCCACTTCCACGCACGAAGTGGGTCTTCACCAGATTGTCATTATTTTATTTTATTTTATTTTTGATTTTTTTAATTTTAATTTTTTTACTCAACTATGCTTAATTTAACCAATGAAAAACGAAAGAGGAAATTGAATTTTCACTCTTATTGTCGCGTAGCAAGGTACGACACTAAAGATTGTCAATTGAGGAAGCAATAAGAACAGTTCAGGCCAACTGAGGGGCCTAGTGAAGGGACAGTTGGAGAAAGGAAAAAAAAGGGCTAAGTGAGTTAACTGTTCTTCAGTCGACAACTAGAAGCCTAATAAATCATAAAATTTATGTTTATGTTGCTTTGTGGTTTATCATAAATATGTACATAATATCCTATTTGGCCTTATATGTAATTTCTTTGTCAGGTCACGAGAAGAACCCCAATAAGTTATGAAACTGAAGGGCTTGTTCAAAGAAGGTAAGGTAGAAGACGGCTAGCTGAAAGATTGACCCAAGCAGCTAAACGGCCAATTTAGTCAATTGTTCTTCAGTAGAGAAAGAAATACCCAGTAAATTCAACAATTTGTATTCAGTTTTTCTTTCTTTACGTTATTATATAACCCGATGTTATATTTTTGATATAATTTGTCTCTTTCTTAGGTTTAAAGAATGCAAGTTGGAGCTCAATTGCCAACTGAAGGGCCATCACAAGAGCCACCACAAAGGTCACCATAGGGGCCACTAGAAGAATCGCTACAAGGGTCACCATAAGTACCACCAGAAGGGCCAACAGAAGGTGTCACTGAAGTTGAAGGGTTACATAGAAGGACAACTATAAGAAGGCCACGTGAAGGGGTAGCTACAGAAAGGCCATCTAGAAGACGCCCAATTGAAGAATTGGTCGAAGAAGCCCTGGCTGTAGCTGAAGGGCCAAAAGAAGGGCTCAAGAAATCACAGGCGAGAAAAATAGTCAACAAATCACAAGTTCCTAAAAGTGACGCCCCTATTTTAACAAGAGGGGCACTTGGGAAGATGTTAAGACAATATGGCTATGGTATTTATATAGATGAGCGTACTGAAAAAATCATTATGAATGTAAGTTTTATTGGCTGTATTTAATTTAATTTATGCTGCAGCTTTTGCTGACAATTTATTGTCTTTTTGTAGTTTGGGAGAAGTTTAGAGGTTCTTATCTCTCAAGGCCCAACTTAAGAATCAACGACTACACCAACAAAGAAGAAGAAGAAAATATCAGTTGCGCCAACAAGAAAGAAGAGCAAGAACCCAGTTGTAGGTCCATCTGAATTAATTCAGCCTGGGACATTTGCAGCTCCATCTAAGTCAGTGGATACTGAGAAGGTTGAAGAAGAAGTTGCACGTCTAGTTAGAAAGAGTGCGAGGATTATGAATCAAATGAAAGGCCCATCAAAAGGAGCACAAACAAGGGGTGTTGTGCATATTGATTGATGAGATGGGATGTAATAGGATTTGTGGAGCTTAAGAGTCAGTTTTGTAAATGTTTATAATAACTTGCTATGGATGATTATCTTTTTTTTTTCTTTAGTTTGCTATTAATTTTGTGAGACTTAATTTCAATATCAATGAAATGATCTTGCTGCTTATCAAATTCTTTTTCTTTTTATAAGATATGGATTCTGCTTTTACTTGTTGCTGTTGGTGTTGGGTCTATGGTGGTAGCTAGAGTGCTGGTGTGGCTGGTGGTGGTGGATGGTGATCCTTGGTAGTAGTGGGTTTGTTGTTTGGGTTCGGTTGAGGGCTCGTGCTACATTTGATTCAAGTGTGCAGTGTGCACATCTTGCACCAGGTGGTGTTGGTGCAAGTCCTAGCTTGCACCAACACCTTATGTAGCAGACCCAACACTAGCACAGTGGCTGTTGGGTGGTGGCCGGATGCTAATGTGGTGGTTAGGGTGTTGGTATAGCTGGTGGTGGTAGTTGGTGATGCCTGGTGGTTGTGGGTTTGTGGTGGGGGTTGGGAGCTTATGCTACACTTGATGTAAGTGTGCAATGTGCACATCTTACACCAATTGTACTGATGCAAGCTAGTGCAAGGCTTAGCTTGCACCGGTACCTTGTGCAGCAACACCACCAGCACAGTGGTGGTTGGAGTGTCTAGTGTGGCTAGTGGTGATGGCTGGTGGCGCAGTCGGTGGTGGTGGTTGGCACAATTTTTAGAGAAAACTTACAAAAAAAAATTGGCACTTAAGTGTTCACTTTTAACTACGTGTGACACTTAAGTGATCCTTTTTTCATCGCTATTAGCACTTAAGTGATTACTAAATACAACTTATAACACTCAGGTAATCACTCTTATTTGTCTTGTGTATATGCTGGTTTGCAGCAAAACAGAGAATGTGATGGTAATTTAACTTATGGCAACTTCACTCAATTCCAATATTTGCTGCTGGTTTATGTTTATATTCACAACACATTGAACCAGTACACACCCATCATTATTGGTTTATATTCAAGAACAAGCAAAAACACAGTACAAGCAGCATCTAATTCACTCATTCCCTTTCCTTAACCTCTTTACAAACATAACAAGTAATTCATAATACATATGACAGCACAAACAACAACAAAGCCACAATGATCTTGTAAAACAACACAAACTTCTTCTCATCTTTCAAAAAGAAAAAAAAGTCTACATTTAATCCAAAACAATTACATTTCTCCACTCATTTTTAACTATGGCAGTCAGAGAAACTTTTTCTCTTCTTCAAGTGCTTTACATTTCATCATAAAGTATAATAGATAACAAAACAACACCATGATAAATGCTTGATAACACTTTCGTTCAATATTCATCCTTGAAACTTCTTTCTTGAAAAGTTTAGCCGAAGATGCTTGAGCTTGCATTGAGTCAACATCGTCCAAGTCGTCCATGAACATAGATGAAGATTGATGTCTTTTATCAAGTAGATCCAATATCACCTCTATGGCTCGGTGAGAGAATTTTGTATCGACTCATTTGAAGTATTTGCACTTCGACCCTTCTTTATATCTGGCGCATCCATAAAATTTTCTCATAGGATTCATTCGAGTCCATGATGTTCTTCTTGGACTTAGTAATCCATAAAAATAGAAACTCTGGCTTTCTCATTCGCTTTGGTGAGAGGAATTTGAGGCGCTACTGCGAGTCCTGCTCTTCATTTCCAATATTCGATGATGGAATTTTGCGCAAATCAAAATTAGGGTTCGAGACTAGGATTCGAGTACTTTAATAAGGATTTTAGCCGATTTAAGGTTTTAGATTTAGGGCAATTTGGGCGACGGCGTCGTTTTGGCAGATTCAAGGATTATACTTTGGCCAACTATGGAAATAGCGTCGTTTTAGGTGAGTTAGAGCCAAGTCAGCTCTCTGGCAAGCCACCTAGGCAAGAAAAAATAATAAAATATTGCCACGTAGGATTTCTGGCAAGGTCCGCCAGAGGTGGCACTTAAGTGTCCCACTATTCAAAAAAAGTGGCACTTAACTTTTGGCACTTAAGTGTCCCATCGTGTCAAGTTTTGGCACTTGGGCTATACTTTGTCCGCTAAATTAATGATCTGAAACGGTCTCAGACTTAATGGCTAAATTAAAGATTTGAAATGGTTTCAGACTCAACAGTCACATTAATATTGGTTTCAGACTTAACGGCCACATCAATGATATGAAACGATTTCAGATGCAATGCTTAGATTAATTATTTGAAACGGTTTAAAATTAATGAGTAGTTTAATGATTAAAACGGTTTCAGATTCAAATGACCAATTAATGTTTTGAAATGGTTTCGGATGTAAAGGTAAGATTAATATTTGTAATGGTTGCAAAGTTAATATCCAGAATAAAAATTTGTAACGGTTACAAATTAATGCTTGGAATAATGTTATGTGACGGTTACAAAGTTAATGTTTGAATTACTGTTTGAAACGATATTAGAACTTACGACGTCACGATCAAATTAATTTTAAACAATTTTAAAGTTAATGAGCCAACTTAAATGTGATTTGGATTGGTTATAAAAAGACCACAGGATGATCGATGATCAACAATTGAGAAAGTCGATAGTAATCAACTAAGTTATTGATGAAAAAAAAAAAAAACTAAGTCATTCACACACGAGAGCAATTGTTAGTACAATTATAGTTGCAATTTCTCTCTTATGTTCAATGTGAAATTGGTGGTGTGTATGAACTAGAAGCTTGATACTTGTAGGGCTGAATCTGAAGAATATTAGAACCTATGTTATGAAGAGATCTAACATTCTACATATAAAGAACGTCATAATCGGTATTATCAAAAGACATCAGACGTCCGTGGTCAAAATTCCAAGAACGTCAGAACCGATGTTACCAGAAGATAAACGTTCGTGGTCAGAATTTGAAGAACGTCAGAATCACTATTGCGAAAATATTAGACGTTCATTGTTAGAATCTGAATAACGTCAGAACCAAAATTTTTTAATAAGGACCAAGAGTAATGTGATTAGCCTACTTCTTATGTCTGTGTTTTTATTAAAATGCACGAAAATACTTTGGAAATACATGTATAAGCGTTTTTACTTCTGCTGCGATTAGACTTTGATCATAATTTACTTATGCATGTATTCTTATTTATCGAACAAACACCTCTAACACCCACTCAATTGCCGGAAGAAACCAAAAACAAAGAAAAGAAGATGTGAGGTTGCAGCTTGTGAATGGAGAAGAAACTTGAATGTATAAATGCATGGCAACAAAGCAGGATTGATCGGATTGGATCATATAGTCTTTCATCTTGTCCACAGATACCCCAGGAAAATAATAAAAAGAAGTCAGCCTTTCAGCTTTAGGAAAAATGGCAAAACATGTGCAGCAAGGTCGAATTGGAGCACTTACAACATGATATTCTACAGGCCTTGCAAACTTTATTCATGGCCCACTTTAGAATTGACATTCTGAAAATGCTCAAACCCGAAAGTTGAGTAGGAGTTGTATTGGGCTAATAGCCTTTGGACAGCCTTTGGTGGACTCTGAAAAATCCAGTCGCATAAACCTAAAGCACTCCAATAAATTTACCAAACGCCACTTGCATGCTCAAGACCTTTGGAGCTCAAAAACCTATTTGTAAGTCCAACCAAACACAGCCTACAAAAGCACCCATCCTGAACATGCAGAAGTCCAGCCCAAAGGCCACATCTAGAGGTCTCACTCAATGTGGTGCCTCCGCTAACCAAACAGCAGAACGTGAAACTTTTCTCCTCAACTGCCGATTCACTCTATTAATGTTCATTAAGTTGTGACCTTAAATGAATTAGGTTTTTGGGTGCCCTTCAAGTAAAGGGAGGCAAAGTAACTTGAAAGAGACAGTCGGAGTTACATCTCTTTTCCATTGCCATTCAAGAGTTCTTATTTGTTTCCATGCGCTTTTGAGACCTCGAAAAACGGACTCCAAAATCCCAATTAAACATTGAGGTCAACCCTATAAAGAGACATCCTAAAGGGGAAAATAATCTTACATTTAAGCTCCGTTCATTTCGCAGAAAATAATTTCCAGGAAAACATTTTCCGGATTTTCCGGCGTTCATTTCATGGAAAATGAATTCCTTGAGGAAATCATTTTCCATAAAAGGAAAAAAGTATTCTCAATTAGGGAAAATGTCTTCCACTTTTGAAAAGTGGAAAACATTTTCTTCACTTGATCTATCTTATCTCACACTTCTACAAATCCTCACTTCCTCCTCCCCATTCTTCTTCTTTTTTCTTTTTCTATTCCAATTATTTTTAATTTTCTTTTTATTTTTTAATTCAAGTTAATTTTTAATTTTAATTTTCTTTTTCTATTTCTTTTTTTCTTTTCTTTGTTTCCCAGCTTCTTCTTTCTTAGCTAGTCGTTGGCCACGGTGATGGCTGGCGGCTAGCCAGGCGAGCCTCAAGCTCGTCGGCCATGAGCTCGTGCTTGCCGATTTGGTGAGCCTTAACCTCATTGGACTCAGGCGTTGCCAGATCGGCAAGCCTTGTGCTTGTCGGCAAGCTTGAGGCTCGCCTATGGCCGGTTGCGGCCATCGCCATGGTCGGCGATCGCCAAGAAAGAAGAAGATGGAAAACAAAGAAAAGAATAAACAAAAAGAAAATTAAAATGAAAATGAAAAAAATAATTGAATAATCGATTTTAAAAATAAAAATAATTAAAAATCGATTTTAAATATATGAAAAATCCATTTTTTAAAAATAAAATAAATAAATGAAAAAGAATATATGGAGGAAAATATTTTCCTTACTTAACAGCGAAAAATATTTTCACTTCATTTTCAGGTTTCATTCGAATATTGAAAAATAATTACATTTTCCACGAAACGAACGGAGCCTTATAGTTGAGAGATTTACACAAAATCTAGTCTTTGGTCCATTTCCTAGCAACGACCCATGTTGTTCTAGAAAAACAATCTCACATATTCATAGTTGGAAGATTCACTCAGAATCTAGTCTTTGGTCCATTTCCTAGGCTTTGATGAAAACCCATGTTGTTCTAGAAATTGCCACAGCCTTGTTTTTTTAATCAAATCCCAAATGAGTCTTGTGATAAGGAAGAGGAATTGGGTAAGAGTCATGGACAGCTTTCGACAAGTAGCTAAACTAGAGATAGCTAACGAAAGATTAGGCGGCTTCACACCCTATACTTCCAAATCCTAAGTCCTCACTCACCAAAACCCAGAACACTCTTTGAGCTTTGGATCCTATAGGATCTGATTTTGTCGTTATCTTTCTTTCTTTTTCTCATAAAAGGCTCACATAACCCCAGCATGGTTAGCCGAGGTGTTTAGGACTAGTCTTTCGCAACGAAAGTAGTATAGATTTGCTTCTCGAGTCTATCCTCGATCTTAAAAAATCTTGGTAAATAGCAAAGGACGAACTTCAACTCGGATGTATCACTTTTGATATTCTTACTCTCATTGTGTTGCGCCAAGGGTGACAGCTGCTTAGTGGACAATGGTGTGCGACTTAATCTACAACCTTAAATTGAACATTCTCCTACAAGTGACTTATACATTGCTAACATTAGACACATTTTCAAGTGATTGAAAAATAAAAGGAACACGCAATGCATACAAAAAAAAAAAGGTACAATGTTTAATTAAGAAAAGAATAGCGTGATTTGAATTATTCTAGAATGTAAATTATATTTTTGTTAAATGACCAAGATTCAATCTAAATATAGGATTGAACAAAAGACTTATGGGATTACATGAGTCTTTGTTGCCTCTGTTTTGTCCATTAATCTATAAAATATGTCATTATTCTTCTTATATGAAGCAGAATTTCTTGTGAAGCTGGTAATGGAAAATGAATAGAATTGTGTTGGTGTGTTTGCTTAAGTGAAATTTTTTCCCGTAAGTTTAATTTTCTACACTTTCGCGTGTTTGGGTCTATTAAAAATAACTAGTCATCGGAAAAACCATTTACGACTAAAGAGAATATGCATGGTTAATAATACTTAGAAAAATTGAATTTCCTATCTTGAAGAAGGAAACTCCTTTTTTTTTGAAAAATAATTTTTTTGGAAAGTATTTTTCTTTATCATGAAGTTTTCTTCTAAATGAATAAACTTTGTAGTATCAACGTAAATACACTGCATCATCGAGAGATAACGCATTGCGTTTAATTATGTATTCTAGCAATTATCAAATAAGCAATGAAAACGCCAATGGCAATTGATTATCGACCTGATCAATGCAAAACCTTCCTCTATAATTTTGTCTGTCCATATATATATATATATATATATATATATATGTATGTATGTATGTATGTATGTATGTATGTATGTATGTATGTATACACATTCTTTTATTATCTAACATATGTTGATACAATGCCATGTAATAGAGTAATGATGACAAAATCCAGTGGAAGACTAGTCAGTCGTTAATTAGCGCCACACCCCTAACCATGTAAATATTTATTTAACAAAAACACTAAAAATAATGCTCTTATTTTTCCTTAATATTGGGAAACTTCCACTTGTAAAGATTAGAAAGGAATCACTAGTTTTGGGACAACCTAGGAACCGAGAATTGGACTAAGCAAGGTCAGTTCGCTGTGGATTTGGCTCAGACTGAGTGGGCTGGTTCTTGATTCCATAATTTGAGAATTCACCCTACCTGGTCTGGTTCTAGGTTCTAGAGTAAGAACTGATCGACCTTAGACCGATCATCTCTAGTCGCATCTAAATTGCTAAACTACGTTGATTTAGGTAAAACATTGAATATTATGACAAGCAATAACAATTTTGCAAATACTTTGGACTTTGCAAAGTTAAAAGTAAATAAGATAACAAGGTGAAGATAGGTGTATGCTTTTTGCGACGTTGTCAAAATTGGTTTTTGGGCATGACATTACAATTGATATATCCTTAATGGCAGTGGACGTGATAAAAGGAAAAAAATAAAAATAAAATATAGAATAGATAACGATCACTTTCCTTCCGTTTTGATTAGTCTTACTCTGGTTTCCTCCCAGCCAATTAAATTGCTACCTAACATACTCTTCAGCCAAAGGGCCTGCTCGGTGAATATGAGGCAGTGGTCAAATGAATTAGCAATATTTCAGGAAAATTTCACAATTGGATAAAAAGCAAATAAAATAAGGATGGTCCAGACTTTTATATTTGTTGAGCAGGTGAGATCTGCTGCATTTCAATCCGATATTAAAGATTACAAGGACGTTGCGTTCAGTGGAGACCATAGCCTGACCCTTTTTCACGGGTGAGTCTATGGTTCCTCCCGGGCACCGTGCTGTCTTCACAGACCTTCACTATCGGATCAAAAGGCAAAAAATCACTATCTTCTAGGGGGAGTTTGGTACATTTCAATTCAGCAGTGAACGAATGTAAGAGCATCGGGTCCCGTGAAAGCTAAAGCCTAGCCCCTCTTCTACTATAATTGATGGGGAAAACGAAAGCGGACAATAGTGCTAGGAAAACGTGACACGCGTGAAGAGTTTATTTCTCTTTATTTCCTTTCGACTCTCAATTATAGAACAAGATAAGAAGTGGGTCCAAAAGGAGACTCTTGTCGGCACTTCCGTTCTTTCTTTCTGGCGTCCAGAAGAACGATACGTGCAAGAGAACCTAAGCACAGTTCCTCCTCCTCGCATTGCTGTCTCATGCCTTATCATTCGTCCAAGAGGTGTTCATTTGGGAAATGTGTAAGGATTTGAGCAACACCGAGTTTAAATTCCTTCTGATTCTTAACTAAGTTTACCTTGGTTAGCATTCGCTCAACTTTCATTTCCTCTGCATTTTAATCTATTGTAGGGCACACCCACCATGAACAAGCAACTCCATAGTCTCATGTTCAGTTTTTCATGAATGAAATCTGCAGCTATACCTGAACGAGAGATTGGAAACTCGAGCCTTTATGATTCAATATAATCTACCCAGCCGAGTAATTTACTCCAGTGTTTTGGTTAATCTTCGCGAGTTGAGCTCGAAATCAAATCAATGTCAAAGCCAATTCACCGTCTTGGCTGTACTCACTCACACCCTTTTAATTGCCAGAAGAAAGCAAAAGCAAAGAAATGAAGATGCGAGGTTTGCTGCTAGTGAATGGAGAAGAAACTTGAACGTAGAAACGCGTGGAAACAAAGCAGGATCAATCGGATTGGATCATATATTCTTTCATCTCGTCCACAGACGCCCCAGAAAATATAAAAGAAAAGGAAGTCAGCCTTTCAGCTTCGAGATATATTGGTAAAACATGTGCAGCAAGGTTGAATTGCAGCACTAACAACATGCTATTCTACAGGCCTTGCAAACTTTATTCATAGACCCTCTCATAGTCTCATCGATTTATCAGCTCACCTTCCTCGCCCCGAAAAACATCCAACCATACTTCCCGAATAACAAAAATCCCACCATTCTACCGAGAAATCAAATTGAGAAAGAAATGGGGAAGCCGTCCGTAAAATCTTCATGTGAACCCGCCTAGTACCTGTAGTGAGGAGGCTTGTAGGGACCCTCGACGGGGACGCTAATGTAGTCGGCTTGCTCCTTGCTGAGCTTGGTGAGCTTAGCACCGAGCTTGCCGAGGTGAAGAGCAGCCACCTTCTCATCCAGGTGCTTGGGCAAGACATAGACCTCCTTCTTATACTTGCCAGAGGACTTCTCCTTCCACAGCTCAAGCTGGGCAATCACCTGGTTCGTGAAGGAGCAGGACATGACGAAGCTAGGGTGGCCGGTGGCACAACCCAAGTTCATGAGGCGTCCCTCCGCCAAGACGATGATGCCTGACTTGGTGTCGGGGAAGACCCACCTGTCGGTTTGGGGCTTGATGGTGATGCGCTTCACACCGGGGAAGTTCTCCAGGCCGTGCATGTCAATCTCGTTATCAAAGTGACCGATGTTGCAGACGATGGCATTGTTCTTCATCTTCTTCATGTCGTGGACCATGATGATGTCCTTGTTGCCAGTGGTGGTGACAAAGATGTCAGCCTCAGAGACAACATCCTGGAGGGGTAGGACCTGGAGGCCTTCCATGAGAGCTTGGAGAGCACAGATGGGATCGATCTCAGTCACAATGACGCGAGCACCAGCCTGCTTGAGGGCAGCAGCGCAGCCCTTGCCCACATCTCCGTATCCACAGACCACAGCAACTTTTCCAGCGATCATGACATCGGTGGCCCTCATCAGACCGTCAGGGAGAGAGTGGCGGCAGCCATACAAGTTATCAAACTGTTTCAAGCAAGAACATTAGCTCAATGATTAGTCTTTGACAAACAAGAAGTTAAGTATATAGAGCTGCTCATCACTCTACTCAGACATCACTGGAATGATTAAATTCGTCATAGCAAGTATAACAAAGTTCACATGTCGCCGTAGTGAGAAATTATAGATGTCCGAACAGGTTACAAGAATCTCTAAACAGGCATTCATGCCAATAAACTGTGACAGTAAGATAAGTCCCAGATCTTATTCAGCACCCAGGACAAGAAAGAAGATCGCGGGTCTCTAAGCACGATGCACAACTTCTATTGCAGTGACAACTAAGCATTCATTACTGGTGAGTAACTTTACATGCATCTACTCTTACCAATAGATTGAAGATGCATCCTCTCATATCACACCGACGTTTTGTCAAACAGGCTCTACTTTACTTTTTATCAAGCGAAAATGTACAGATCCAGCACAAACAAAATATTCAAGAACTGGAACGAATCAATCTCACGAAGTAGTACCCAGAAGAGTATAGATCTACTAGATCTGAACCCACACAACCAAAAAGTACAAACAGAAACGGCAGAAGAAAGAGAGAACTGTTACCTTGCTCTTGGTGACAGAGTCATTGACGTTGATGGCAGGGAACAAGAGAGTCCCGTTGGCCTGCATCTGGTACAACCTCTTGACGCCAGTGGTGGTCTCCTCCGAGACGCCGACGAGCCTGTCCTTCATCTTGTGGTACCTCTGCGGGTCGGTCTTCAGGCCGTCCCTGATGATGGTGAGCACGAGCTGGAACTCGGCGTTGTCGGTGGAGGCCGGGTCGGGGAGCTTGCCGGTCTTGGCGAAGATCTCCTCGGCCTTGACCCCCTCGTGGATGAGGAGGGTGGCGTCACCGCCGTCGTCGACGATGAGGTCGGGGCCGCCGCCGGGGCCCCAGTCGAGGGCGCGCTCGGTGCACCACCAGTACTCCTGGAGGGTCTCGCCCTTCCAGGCGAACACGGCGGCGGAGTCGCGGGCGATGGCGGCGGCGGCGTGGTCCTGGGTGGAGAAGATGTTGCAGGAGCACCAGCGGACCTCGGCGCCGAGGGCGGTGAGGGTCTCGATGAGGACGGCGGTCTGGATGGTCATGTGGAGGGAGCCGGTGATGCGGGCGCCCTTGAAGGGCTGGGAGGGGCCGAACTCCGTGCGGCAGGCCATGAGCCCCGGCATCTCCACCTCCGCCAGCTCGATCTCGAGGCGGCCGAAGTCGGCCTGGGACATGTCCTTCACCTTGTACTCCCGGCCGCCGGTGGTCTTCTCCACGGACAACGCCATCTTCCTCTGCTGCTCTGCTGCTTCCTTCTTCGGACAGAGATCTGAAACGCAGGAACAGCGGCGAGAGAAACAGGGGAAGAGAGAGAGAGAAGGGCTTAGGGGTGAGCGAAGGGAAGAGAGGAGGATGAGGGGTTATAAATAGCTCCCGAGGGTGGGAGGGACGGTCAGGATTCGGAGTTGGGAGTAGGTGGGGATCTGGTGAAAAATCAAGGGAGATCGTTGGCTTAGAACATTTCGGCGGGCCCCCACGTTCAATCTCACTCCTCTCGGGTGATACTTAGGATGTGCAAAAGAACCGGACGGACTACCCGAAACCAGGCGCACCCACAAATGATATAAATACTACCGTTGCTTTAGCTTTATTCAGGTCAATAGTATTTTTTTTTTTTTTTTCTGGTTACCAGGAACGCCGTACAGCCGGTAGGTAAATCCTGGACGACAGGTAGAGTCACAATCACCCTTGCCTGTCAAGTAAGTCGTGGGTTCCTTTCCTTCAAGGCAGACGACGTCGTGGATCGAACACTGGACCTTTTGTGAGAGGAACCAGTGCCTAACCACTTACGCCGTCACCACGGGTGGTCACGTCAATAGCATATTTCTATGCAGATCTTACCAAAAAAGGATTAAGTTGCTTTAGTAAATACATTCAACCAACACCAATCCTTTTACCCATTAACATTTTAGAAGATTTCACAAAACCTTTAACACTTAGTTTTTGACTTTTCGGAAATATATTAGCCGATGAATTAGTAGTTGTTGTTCTTGTTTCTTTAGTACCTTTAGTGATTCATATACCTGTCATGTTCCTTGGATTATTTACAAGTGGTATTCAAGCTCTTATTTTTGTAACTTTAGCCGCGGCTTATATAGGTGAATCCATGGAGGGTCATCATTGACTCATTTTCAAATTAGTCGTTTTTTAGTTTAGCCTAAGATAATGTATGTGTAACTCAAGATAATTTACTTAGGCAAGATAAAAATAGACAAATAAGGTATATATGATCTACAGGAATATGAAAAAAGATTATGATATTTCGATTTTAGGGAATTGTAAAAAAGAAAAAAAAAGTAAAGAGATCTAAAAGATTTTTTTCCTAAAATTCATGCTTGGCCCATTTGATTTATATAATACCTACCTCCAATAAATATTTTCTATTATTGTTTTATTTAATAAAAATAATAATTAAATAATTAAAAGAAATATATATATATATATAAAGAAAATAATTCTAAAAATATATAAAAATAAAAAATGGTATGAACTTTTCCTTTTAAATCAATGAAATATTGATATTTCTACCTATGCTATTCAATTATTCGACCTAACGAATTCGTCCATGTAGGTTGTGTACATGTAGAATAATGATAAATAAAAGGAAGAGTAGAATTGATGCGATTCATAAAAATGAATTGGTTAATATAGGTGTGTACAAATTGGGTATATGTAATGTAATGGCTAGAATCCAACTATTGGATGTTTCAGTTTCAAAAATAAAAAAGAATTCTAGAATCTGATTTAATTTAAGATACGAATAATTGGTATACATTATGAAAGAAACCCATGTATATGTGATATTAGATATTGCTACTTATATATGAACTAAAAATAGATATGATCTAATCTGCTCTATACTACTATGAATTATGAATTTAGATAGGGATTCCAATAGAAGTCTTTCCCTTTATTTCGTCTGTGACTGTTAATTGAATGAATAAAAAGATGAAATAAAGAAAAAGAATGAAGAATTCAACTAATGGTTCGCAACAAAGAAATGGAAGAACAAAAGTCGTATGGATTCACAAAAATCCCATCAATATGAACTAAAAAAGAGATATAAAAGTAGTTCGGATGATTCAATAATATTATTCCATTACTTGAATTCGGAGTTGTTAGTTACTTTGTCTAGATGAATCTTAGTGATGGAATAATTAAGTTATAATTCATTGGATGAATATATCATTAGCTATTTTTTTTTTGGAACAAATTTACTCCAAACTTTTTTTGTGACATGAAAAACCCCAAATTTTACAAACCGTGACACATTTACCCCACCAAGGGTATTTTTGTCTTATTTTTCCTTTTTCGTTTTCTTTTTTCTTCTTCTTCTTCTTCTTTCTTCCCTCCGTTGGCCATGGCGGAGGGAAGCCGGAGTCGAGCAAGGGGTGCCCTCACCCGACCCAGCCGAGGGTCCCCCTTGCCTGACACCGGCGAGGGCAGCCCTTGCCTGACTCTAGCTTCCCTCTGCCATGGCCGGCGGAGGGAAGAGAGAAGAAGAAGAAAAAAAGAAAAAGAAAAATAATTTAAAAAGTAAAATACCAAAATGCCCTATAATTTAGGGTAAATGTGTTACACGGATACAAGTTCGGGGTTTTTTATGTCACAAAAAAAAGTTTGAGGTAAATGTGTCACAGTTGACAAAGTTTGTGGTTTTTTATGTCATAAAAAAAGTTTGGAGTAAATTTGTCACTTTAAGCAAAGTTTGGAATTTTTGGTGGTATTTTCCCTTAATTATTCAATCTGGTCAGTAAATTTTGGTTTAATGTGTAAGTCATTCATGAATTTTTAATTTATTCAATATAATTCTTGGACTTTGGTCCAATGTTCAAGTAACTATATTGAATATTTATTGATAGTTCAAAGATTACATTGAACATATTAAAATTCTAAAAACGATTGTATATTAAGCTAAAATCCAAAGATCACATTACATTGATTAAAAATTCAGGGACGATATTATACATTAAATCAAAGTTCATGGATTATTTGTGCTATTATCCTTAAAAATTGTCCTTTGTATCAGTTGATGACCCATTGAAACTTGTTTTGATTTTGTTTCGTCGATAAGCATTCTGATAAGAATAGCCTGATTGGCACACCATCGAAAGTTGGGCAAATGATATAGATGGAATTCTAGTACCATGCATCACGAGAATGAGGTCCGCAACTTTTAATGTGATGTCAATTATCTCGTTAGCCATGTTAGGGTAAGTGATTGTCATATTACAACTTTTATGAAGATAAAACGATTGTTTAAGAATATGATTTCTTGTTACTAAGCTAATACAGACAATGAATAAGTTTATCGATTGCATTGGCACACAAGTATATGGTATCATTAATGATCCAGGGAAGAAAATTTGATAAATGATGGGTATGTGTTTTGAGTGACGATAGGATATTTAATAGATAATGATCACCACCATACTATAAAAGACATGCCACCGGCCAAACATAAAGATTTGGATAGATGAATTTCACCATCAAGGCCTAAAAGGACACTATTGGCCAAAGAAGATAAAGGGCTTTGAGATGGGAGAAATTTGTCGCAACCCTCCCCAGGACGTCTTAAGGATTTGGGACACAGGTTTAGAGCTATTGCTTGAAAGATGGTCCGAATTGTTCGCTTAAAGATGGCAATTCAAGGAATCCATGATTAAGAGTGCATGCTTTCCCAAGTTCATACATCACGTGACATTAGACTTTGCTTTTTTATTCTTAACAACCTAAGTTTTCCTAGGAGTCGCCACTGGCTATTTGGAGTTGGGCTAAAAATTAAATAAGATGTTGGAGGTTCATCTCATTTCCTATGCAAGTAGAGATTCTAAGCACATGGACTTGGTTATGCTAATATTTATTAGTGCCCTTTTTGCACCACTAAATCGGAAGGTCCTTGGCGTAAGTGAGCATGCCTTTTTTATTACCAGTCATTGTCCTAAAGGGATCAAAATTGCTAAGTGATCAAGGAAATATTTTTGTGAGGTTTATTATGAACCTAAACGAAACTTAACGGTTCTAGAAAAGAAATTAACAAACAAGTTATGGAAATGCAATGCGATAAAGAAACATTCAAATTATGAAAGACATCAAGCAAGTACAAGAAACGAAAACTCAATAGAAGTGAGGCAAATAATAGACATGGCCTTTTTATTTAGCCTTGGGACATGAACCCATTTAAGCTTTGGGATTAGAGACTATTTCTATCTTAAGTTAGCTTAGATTCTACTCATTATGATTGTTAAACTAATCTAAGCTATTCTAACTATTTATTAAAGATGTGATTTTAAATCTAATTTGGTTTTATTGTGTAGAAACTAATCTATTTAAGATATAGGGTAATTAACTAAGCTAGCCAAATTAGAACTAAACTATACTGAGCTAGATTAATCTATGTGTCGCCTTGGACGGCCATAGACCCAACAGGCCACCATTGATAGTCTTGACCGTCACCTCCTATATGCTCAGTGTATATTTATATTCTCTCCCCATTTTTGTCTTAATCAAAAAGTAATAATAACGTAAAGGGTATCACGTAGAAAATATGCAATTCAGCTCATGTTCTCATAATATCTTCAGAAATATATGAGGACTTAAACGCAATCTTTAGATACAAAGTCTTCTACTTGCTTAGGTAAACGTGATTTCTTTGACCCTGTCAGGTTCTTCAAAAGTGACTTGTAGTTTGTTGGAAATTTCTTTGGTTGAACTACATTAAGAAATACGATTAAACTCAATAGATAATAAAGCACAGTGAAGGGAATATATGATACTTATAAATTGAAATTTACAAAACAAACCTATTCTCTGATAGAATCGGGAACTTGGCTAGTTTGATTCGACGCCGGTTCCAAGTGTAACTGGCCTGAAATATTTTTAAAAAAATGAATAAAGGGTAATTATATCCATATATATCATGTAGCTTAATTTGAAAAATATCAAACACATTCTTCAAATGGATGAAGAGAAAGATAGTTTCTTAAATATGTTCTTTGAGACTGACCAAAAAAAAAAAAAAATGTTCTTTGAGTGAAAATATTATTATATGGCTTATCTAATTAAGAATAAAATAATAAATTACCTCAATTAAATTTTGACTTATATCAATCATTTAATGCAGTAATATATTTCACTTAATAAAGAAATCCCCTCAATATTAAAAAATAATGAATCATAAAAAGTAAAATAATATAAGTGTAGCATTTTATAATGTAGCTTACATATTTCCTATTACTATGATAACCACATTAAACTAAGATATGTATTATTTATTGGATAGCTGATGTATTTATTGATATACTTAAATTTTATTTATCTTAGACTTGCAGTTCATCTTACAATAGCCTAGTCTTCCAACTGGCGTTATCATTTCCCTGTACCACGCCCCAAGTTTCCCTGAGGGAAGGCGTCGCGGGGATCAGACGTGGCTGCCCTCTCCCGTAAAGGAGTGGCCGGGTTAGCCAATGGGGCCGGAATCTTTATCCGAGCTCGGATCCCGGCCTGGGAGGGGCGTAAGGGGTCACTCTCCCCAAGGAGGTTCTTCCTCCATTTCCCTCTTGAGCAGTTTAAGGACCTGCTCAGGTCTTGTACTTACCGATATACTTAAATTTTATTTATCTTAGGCTTGCAGTTCATCTTACAATAGCGGACAAAAAAATGATATATTCGATCTAAACTTAGCCGTATTATATGAAAACGAAATTTGTATAATATTGCAGTGGACAAGGGTGACCACAAAGTGATTTAAAATTACTGTCGACGGCCCCCGGATCATTATATTATTCACAAAGAGGGAGATCCAGCACATCGAAGAGATTAAATGGAGAGAATGAGAAGAAAGAGATTACTGTGGCTTGGAAAGCCAGTAGATTCCCACTAACCTATACCACTGTCTAAAGGGAAGAGAGGCCACACTATTTTGGTGACCGACGCTCAATTTCTTTCTTAACCATCCTTAATATCATCTTTTAGATATTATATCCACGTAATTACCATTAATTTATTTTTTCGATGTTTCTTTTCATTTTCTCGTTAATAGAAACAATTAAAAAAGGAAAACCAAACAGATATGTCTACATTTGTCTTGAATAGATTGATTACAGCACAAAGAAGTCAAAATTTGAAATTTAATAAAATTCCTACACACATTGCTTGTCCAAGCATCCTAGTAGGGAAGGGAACAACAATGGACTGCTTCCAGCAAGTCGCATTCTCCCTACTGAGTGCATCATGTGCCTTGTGTCGGTGATCCCTCATCTTGGGCGACTAACCTCGATCCGAGGTTGCATATCACGTGCCGACACGAAGTGCCGATAACTAAAATCCGGTCGAATTTTGATTTCATGTGCCTTTGGTCTGATAATCGCTTCGCTTTACAGTGCGATTCGCACGGCTTTATCAAAGGATTTGGAGCCCACAAAAGCCTTTAACAAAATATTAAGGTGTTTAGTGATAAAATTGCAATGGACTTGAGGCAAAACTAGTATTTCCAACTACCCTTAATTCAAGATTTGTCCCACTAAGCATGGCCTTTGGCATTTTTAGAAAGCTGCTTTCAGGGTCGATGAATTTTATTTTTTTTTCCAATTTCGTCATCATTAATATTTCGTATTTCATTTTTGCCTCTAGACCACTATTTATCTTTTCCATCACTGAACCGAAGATACTAGATGTGAGTTCTGAATTTAGATTTGGTCACCGATCTAGCGCCTTACTGACAATCGTGCTTGGCTCATTAGTGATTGCTGATGATGGCCGAGAGACTAGGTTTGCACGTCTAGGTCAACGATGGATGATTCTAGGTCATCGAGGGTCTGGGTTTTCGAGTTCACACAACCTTCAATATTGCCTTGCTTGGCTGTCCGAGATCGTGTGACCTCAACATCACCTCGCGTAATCTCTTTGATAATTTGATCGTCGCCAGAGATTAATTTGCTTCGGGCAGGTGTGCTTTCATGATGCATTTGTTATATCGATTCTCTAGTATCATATTTTCTGTTTTTTCCTCTCTTTTTCTTTTTACTTCAAAGCTACTTTGTAAAAATTATATATTAAAAGTCACCCAAATAATATTTGCTTTGAGCAAATGGAACTCGAGTCAGAAGATTTTTGGGGAGTCATTTACTGAATCTCTCCCAAACTCACCATTGATGTTCATCAATTCACGCGGTCATATGTATCTAGAATAGCTCGCACATAGCATGTATTTTTTTTCATTCGTATTAATTTAGTCAACTGTATATTCTATCATAGAGGATATCTTATACTTTTTCCCCATAGGAGGTATGTGTCACTTTATCTTCTGTTTTGATGCATGGCGCCGACGGCATGTGGGGTGACTCTAAATCACATCTGGACTTTGGAAACATTTTGGACGCGGCTTTTAGTAGAGTTGGGACCGGCAGGCATTTAATGGTACTGTGTTTCCCTTTGAGGGCTTGCGGATAAATTAAATGGTATTTCCTTTTTTGGCTGACGTTATAACAAATAAATAAAACAGGAAATTAGAGTTGGAACTTGGAATTGTGAAGATCCGTTGGTGCTTCAAGGCGAACCATTATAAAAACGAAAATATCTGTGGGAAGGTGGGACCTTTTGGTTTTGGTGCAAAAAAAATAATCATACTCCCAAGATATGACAAACCTTGGGTGGGTCCTAACGGGGGCAAATACCTCTCCTAGATCTGCATCACGGCCATTGAAAATTTGCATGTGGGTTACACATGATGAACGGTCACGATTGGATCCATGGACCCAAGCCCTGCAAGAACTCCCCGAGAACTCCCCACATGTATTAGTTCTAAGCATGCATTATATGGATCCAGCCCATATGTATGAGAAGCCTTGCCCTCCGTTAGATGGATCTCGATTGGGAGTGGAGACCAAGATTCTAATTTACCTTTCTATTTTGCTAAAGAGAGATTTTTAAAGCAATGAGTTATGAATATTAGACATCACCGTGGATCCGACATCTAAAGCCAAAGAACTAAGATTAGTAATGGACCAAATTATAGAGATGACACAAGCAGTTCACAAGTGGGAAACCAAATTATATCATTAAGGATGACAATGCATAACTCGTTCAAATTTAGTTCATTCTTATCTCATGTATTTATTACTATAGTTATTACTAGAAATGATTAATTCAAATTCAAAATATTTTGAAATAGTCCATTTATATCTCATGTAATTACCATAACAATTAGTAGATAAACTCTACACATACAAAAGCTATCCTAGAGTTAAAGGCTAATCAAAACTCACTTTCATACTTAAGAGTTTAATTTTTTATATGGTATAAGAGCACTGATAAGATCATTGGAAATAACTTTGCTATTCCTTCTTTCTCTTCCATTTTTTGCCCTCTCCTATTCACAATGTTATCTCCCACCTCTACTCTGATTGATTGCGCAACACCACCTTAGTCTCAAATTTTTCGGTGATAACATTCTATTGTAGAAAAGCCAATTGTTTCTGCTACTTCGCAGCCAGTTCTTCATGGGACACCTTGATGGCATCATTATTTATCCCACTCTAATCATCACCCTGACGGGCTCCACTTTTGTTGATTGAACCCTGTATGTGATGAATGGATTTAGAAAGACTAACTTGTTCTTAGTTAAATGATATCTTCTTTTTCACCTGATATTCTACCCTATGTGGTTCGATTAACTACTGTTGTTGATGTCTGGAGGCTCTACAAACTACCTTTGGATCTCTATCACATACAATCAATTAACAGTTGCCAATCATCTTCTAGGGAATAAAGAATTAAATGACATTGTCTTCTGTAATCTTGGTTATGATTTTTCTAACATTATTGCTACCTTGGCTAAAAAGTCTAATTCGATAACCTTTTGCTCCTTGATCATGAGCTTAGAATGAAGTTTGGCATAGTGTCTATAGAGGCAAATGTTACCAGTTACACCCCTCCATCATCCACCACTGCCATTCAACTACAATCGAATCACAATTTCTAATTATCGACCACAAAAAACTTGTTAGGGAAATCCCTTATGATGTTTTGAAGATGATAAACTAAATCAAATGTTACTAACGTGTTTAATGATTGAGTAATAGACTATGCAAATGATAAAACATGTAAAGGATATTGTTGAAGTCTATACTTGAAAAAATCAAAATATAGACTCTATGTTAAAGTTGAACTTATTTAGACTGTGTCTAAACCTTAAGGCTAAATGTTCAAAAGCAGAATATGTTCAGACTTACGTCCAAATTATAAAGTCCGCTTCAGACGGAAGATACTCAAATTCTACTTCAGATGGAAGACATTCAGACTTTACTTTCGATAGAATACACTTAGACTTTACATACAGAACGAGACACAAGTTCAGAACGTAGCAGATTCAAAACGAAGCATGTTTAGAATAAGACAACTTGACAGAATGTAACACAAGCCCAAAATGTATAACAGCTAGTGATTTGGTTTGAATTCTACATCAAGATAGATTTGATCGACTCAATTTAATTGATTGACAATTGGATCTTGAAGACAAGAACTTTCTAAATGAAGAAACTTTACTTATGGAAACCAAGATTTTGTTTGTATGAGCGATCATAATTAATTTGGGATTCTGTTTTTGTCACTTAACGGCTACTGAATCATCTTGATATAGATCTATCCAACAGGTAGATTGGAAGACGATCCTCTAGATACTGTCTAACGGCTAATTTGGAAGTGGAGGAGTATTTAAAGAGATTAAGGACCGATGAGCAAGTAAGAGACGGAGTGTAGAATCTATAATTCCAAAGTCTGAGTAAACTTTGATCATATACTTGTCTTTGGTGAGCTTAAATGTTTGTGATCGTGATAGAAATACCAAAAGAGTGACTTAGTGAGATAGTGTGATCTACCATTGAGTATTTGCACTCAAAGTTGTAATCTCTTGTTGATTACATAGTGGAATCTAGCTAGAAGGCTGTGTTAGTATAGGAAAATGGACGTAAGTTTGATCTAAGTCGAACCACTATAAATTTCGTGTGCAATCTTCTCTTCTCTTAACTCTCCTTATTTAAATATGTTGCACACTTACAGGTTATTTCAGAAGTCTGTTCCAACGCATAACAAATTATGAACATCTACCAAAGATTGGTGGCTCGTTTATCAGACTTTGATCCTTATTCAGACTTTACTTGCAACTTATTTTATTCTGCATTTATTTGTCAAGATTTCTTTTGAACACCTATTCACCCCCTTTAGGTATTCATACTAGCATCATCAATTGGTATTAGAGCTAAGTGTTTGTTTTATTGAAGTGTTTTTACTTATGAGCTAAAGATCTTTTATGGCTATTATCTTGGCATTAGGGCTGATTGAAGGACATAGCAATACCAGGCCATCCTATTTCGATGGAAAGAAATACAACATTTGGAAAAACAAAATGAAGGTATTCCTAAGATCCAAAGATCTCTTGCAATGGGATGTTGTGGAAAAAGGAATCAATCCCATTGCCGTGTCTACATCAAATAAGAATGGTAAAGATAAAGAAACAAAATCCCCTACTCCTATGTCTCGGACGGAGATGTCCAAAAGAGAAACTCTTGATACAAAAGTCATTTATTCTTTATATTGCACCTTATCCCCTACTAAGTATAATAGAATCTCTTCATGTGAAACAACTAAAGAAGTTTGGGATAAACTTCATGTTACTTATGAAGGGATTGATCATGTAAAAGAGACAAAAGTAAACTTCATGCTTGGTCAATATAAATCCTTCAAGATGAAGCTAGGAGAGTTGATTGGAGATATGTTAAGTCATTTCACATAAATTGTAAATGGTTTGGCATATCAAGGTCATCCAATTTCTGTGCCAATGAAGGTCAACAAACTTTTGCGAGGTCTCTCAAAAGATTGGAACCATGTTAAGACCTCAATTCAATAGACTCAGAGGATTATGCCACTCTTCAATCCTACGAAGTAGAACAAATCATTGATGAAGATCCCGAAGGTAAGAAGTTCATTGCACTTAAATCTAACATTAATTTTGATAATACGGACTCAGAAAATGACATGGACGATGAAGAACTTGCTTTTATGATCAAGAAATTTGAAAAGCTTAGTACAAAAGGAAGGAAGTTCAATTGGAAGAAATAATACAAGCAGAATGTGCAAAAAAGAACAATGAAAGAAGATGATGAGTAAGGAAATATATGCTTGATGGCACATTCAAACTCAGACTCAAATTCGGAATTAGAATTAAACTCAGAATCAAAGTCTGACTTAGACACAGACTTAGAATCCAACAAGGAAATCGAGATAAGTCATTCAGAAATTCTTATTAAATTTTTTAAATATATAAATGAGCTTTACTTAAATCTCAAATCTTCTCTTAAAAGGATCTCTGAACTAAAAAAAAAAAGAGAATTCATGGCTTAAGCAACATGATCTTTCTTGAAAAGAAAAGTTTGAAATTTTACAAAAAGATTTTCTACAAACAAAAGAAAGTCGAGATTTACTTGTCAAAGAAAATGATTCTTTAAAAGAAGAATTTTCAAATATTTTGACAAAATTTTCAAATGGTTAAAAAACATTAGAGCATATCATTTCCATACAAGTACCTTACTATAACAAGTTGGGACTTGGCTTCAATAAGGGAAGTGATTCTTTAATAGATTTTCCTAAAGTCAATGAAATTCTTAGACAAAAACCTCATAGACTTGCGTACAAGAAGCATTTTTAAATGATATTTACAAAACTTGTTAGTCGAAATGCCCTCAAGTGTTCAAATTGTGGAGACTCATAACACTTTAATAATAAATGTCCTAAAGTCTGGAGATCTGTTAAGAAAGATTGGGTAAAAACAACATACTTTACTCATTCTCATGAACCCAAGAAAATATGGGTACCAAAGAAAAGATGAGTTGTTCTTGTAGGTAATAAAGAAAAAGAAGAAAGAGAATTTGGTAAGGAAGGTATATATTCTTAAATCCTCAATTTAAATTTTTATAAATTCTCATTATATTTTATATTCGATATATCCTCTTTGTGCCTCAGTTGATTCGGACTTTATTATGACCGTATTCTATGATTGGTTTTATTAAGGAAGAATCGTGTGATTTGTTTTTATGATTCGTAAGTTCAGATTTGATTTAATACTTGTGATTATTTTTTAGGGTTAATACCCTGAAAAACCCCAAACTGGTACACTTGTGACAAATTTATCCTCTGTTAGTTTTCGTTAAATATTTTATTATCAAATTATTAAGTTAAATAACACGCGACAATTGATTAGTATACCAATTTGGGATTTTACGATCCGTTTGTTAGAATTTACAATTTTTATGATTTTTTTGTGGTATTAATCCAATTCACAAATTTATCAGTTTGAGGTTTTTTGCGGTCGAATAAATTAGTTTGGGGTAAATTTGTCATAAATGTACTAATTTAAGGTTTTTTTATAGTCAGTCGGGGTAAATTTGTCACAGGTATACAAGTTTTGGGTTTTTCATGGTCAAAAAAATAGTTTGAGGTAAATTTGTCACAAGTGTACCAGTTTGGGATTTTTTAGGGTATTAACCCTATTTTTTATATCTTGCTTAGAGACAATTGAGTTTATTTGGTTTGATTATATGCTCTCAGATTTGGTCATATTTTGTAAAGTGGAAATATGTTTCACGAGATATTAATTCATTATGCAAGATATTTTCCCTTAAGTACTTTCATATGATGAATTTAGAAAGAATATTTGATTATTTATGAATATTGCATATTTTGCTCTAATGTCAAGGAAGGATCCAAATATATGGATACCATAAAGGAAATAAGTTTATTGCAGGAAACTCCACAAAGGAAGAATGATTGCAAATCTACGCAAATCATGGTGCAATTAGAAAAGTATCTCATGCGAAGATTGTCAATGATCATTTTTAATCAATGGTATATTTCAAATATATACCTTGGGTAAGATAATAATTTTTTTTTTATCATCTCTCCTTGCAAATTTCTACTCGATCTTATGAAGATTCTAGATTATTGCTTATGAATTATATATGATTTATATTACAAATATCTCTTGTCATAAACATAATGCCTTGCATTTTTTTACTTAATTTGGCGTGTGATAGAAATATCTACTTTCTTGGAGGAAGGTATTATGTGATTTTTTTTTTTTTGCAAAGATTGTTATCTATTATATAAGAATTTGCAAGTGGCAAAAGAATCTTCCATATGGATTTTGGAAAGCTTAACTCGAAAATTGTAGAAACTATGTACTATTATCTAGAGGCACAAAAATTATTTCCTTGCACAAAGTTATCGCAAATTATTGAGCAAGTCCTTAATGTGTTGTATGAAAGGTTGAGTAGCTTTGAATTTAAATATTTGATAATCTTATAAATGCTATTCAATTTATTTATTTGAAGAAAGAGCATTATATATTACGTGGATATTATAATAGCTTATTTGTGCAAAAAGTTTGTTAAGTTTATGTAGATTGAATTCGAGAAGAGCTTGATTGAAGAAAATAATTTTTTCCTCGAATTCGAGAAGAGCTTGTTGCTACGAAAGAAATAATGAAAAAATATTATGTTCAACATGCACAAGCCACAACTAGTATTATTCGCAAATATTATCTTGATGACAAGGGGAGAAAGTGAATTCAAAATAAAGGGAAAAAATCATGATCATCTCAAAATGACAACAAATTGAGGGGGAGCATTGATCAATTATGGAAATTTTTTTTTGAATTGATTGTGATCTTGATTATAATAGAAGGAAGGAAAAGGTAAATGTGTCAGAATTTGTTAAGTTCTACAAAATCCGGTTAGTGCATCTTTTATTACCTTTTATTATTAATAAATCTCTTATTTACATCATTATTTTATTATGACAAAAAAGTAAGTGAATTTTATAATACATCTGTGATTTTTATTGGATATCTGCTGATATATATGATCGAAGTGAGCTATATTACATTTTTTTTTTTATATTCGACTTACTTTGTAAAAGCTAATTTTTTTTGGAAATTGTGTATCATGCAAGATATATTTGTTATAGTTTTATATTCTCTACGTGATACTATTTCCATTGTTATCACTATTTGATTATGACAAAAAGGGGGAGATAATATAAATATGCATATGTGTTGATATTAGTTATTGAACTGCGATTATCTTTCCATATATAATTATACTCAATCTATTTGCTATCTTCTGCTATCTTTTGATTTGAATTATATTGTTCTTTAAGATTGCCCTGATTTATTAATATTTTTAAAAGCATGTTTACACATCTGCATATTTAGAGATTGTTTTATTATCATAAAAAATGAGGAGATTGTTAGGGAAATTCTATGATGTTTTGAAGATGACAAAATAAATTAAAAGCTACTAACGTGTTTAATGGTTCAGTAATAGACTATACAGATGATAGAACATATAAATGATATTGTCGAAGTCTATATTTGAAAAACTTAGATGATAGACTCTATGTTGAAGCTGAATTTATTCAGACTGTGTCCAAACCTTAAGACTAAATGTTCAGAAGCAAAATATGTTTAAATTTACGTCTAGATTATAAAGTCTACTTCAGACGGAAGACACTCAGACTTTACTTTCGACATAACATACTCAGACTTTACATACAGAACGAGACACAAGTCTAGAACGTGACAAGGTCTAGAATGAGACACAAGTTCATAACGTAGCAAATTCAGAACGAATCATGTTTAGAACGAGACAATTTGACAGAACGTAACACAAGCCAAAAACATATAATGACTAGTGATTTGGTTTGGATTCTACATTAAGATAGATTTGATTGACTCAATCTAATTTATTGACAATTGGATCTTGAAGATAAAAACTTTCTAAACAAAAAAACTCTACTTATTGAAACTAAGATTCTATTTGTATGGTCGATTAGAATCAATTTGGGATTTTGCTTCTATCACTCAATGGTTACTGAATTTTCTTGATACAAATATGTCTAACATGTAGATTGGAAGACGATCTTCTAGATACTGTCCAACGGCTAGTTTAGAAGTGGATGAGTATTTAAGGAGATTAAGGACCAATAAGCAAGTAAGAGATGAAGCTTAGAATCTATAATTCCAAAGTTTGAGCGAACTTCAATCATATATTTATCTTTGGTAAGTTTAAACGTTTGTGATCGTGAAAGAAATACCAAAAGAGTGACTTAGTGAGACAGTGTGATCTACCACTGAGTGTTTGCATTCAAAGTTGGAATCTCTTGTTGATCACATAATGGAATCTAACTAGAAGACTGTTAGCATTGGAGAGTGGACATAGGTTTGATCTAAACCGAACCATTATAAATTGCGTATGCAATCTTCTCTTCTCTTAACTCTCCTTATTTAAATTTGCTGCACACTTATAGGTTATTTCAAAAGTCTGTTTTATCGCATAAGAAATTTTGAATATCTACTAGAAGTTTGGTGACTCGTTTATCAGACTCTGATCCTTATTCAGACTTTGCTCGTAACTTATTCTATTCCATATTTATTTGTCAATACTTCTTTTAAACATCTATTCACCCCCCTTTAGGTGTTCATACTAGTATCATCAAAACTCTCAATACCGTTTGGCAAGGCAACCAATGCAATTATGGAAGCCTAGGCAATCAATCCAAAAACAAGAAAGACCAATGCCAAATTTGTTGAAAATATAACCAAACAATTGTAAGATATTATTTCATGTATTCACAGTCTAACATCAATACACCTCAACCTATTACTGATATGGTTGGGATTCTTCCTATCCTATCGCAACAAGACTAGTCTTCGGATACTACAACTACTCACCATATGACGCCTGACATTGTCAGCATGCAGTTCTCTACACCATATAATGATAATGAATCTCTTTGTATAGGTAATGGAGCTAGTTTAGACATTGTTAAAGTTGGTTCTTCCACTCTTAAAACCTTATTAACAGATCTTTTAATTTCTCAAATATCATTTATGTCTTTACTATTACACAAAATTTGTTTTGTGTACACAATTTTACACGTGATAACAATTGCTTTTTTTTTTAGTTTCATCTATTTCACTTTGTTGTGAAAGATTTGCATACTAGAACACCATTACTCCATGGTTTGCTTAAGGATGGACTATATTGGCTGCTAAGTTTTTATACCACATCTCCATCTGCCAAAATCATTTCACTTGATACCAAAGTGGATCATCCCCATCAAAGCAAAGTTCGCTATTTGATTTATTCAAACATTTGTCACTTTCTACATTTGATTTCAACAAATGTGCTTCACGTTTATTAGACAAATCTCATAAAACACCCATATCTCCTACTCATAGCATTAGTAAAGCGCATCCTGATTTAATTTTCACTAATTTACGAGACCTGCTCCAATTAATTTTATTTTCAATTATAAGTATTTTGTTGTATTTGTTGATGATTTTTATCAAATGTACTTAGTACTATCCTATTCAAAATTAGTTTGTGAGCTCTTCCATTTTCAAAAAATTCAGGACCATGACTGAGAAACAACTTGAAAAGTCCACCAAAGCCGTACAGTCTGATTGGGTGGGGAAAACAAAACCCCGTATGAAATTTTTTCAAAAGATGGAATTCTCCATCATGTGGCATGTCTACACACTCACAAGCAAAATGGAGTAGTTGAGTGAAAAATTCACCGTATTATTGATAATGGGCCAACAAATTTGTCATATTGTTGATAACGGCCTTACATTATTGACCCATACATCACTTCCTCTTAAGTATTGGCCTTATACTTTTGAAACCACAATTCATTTTATTAACATATTACTTGCACCACTCTCAAACAATAACTCACCTTTGCAAAAACACTTTTCCATTAACAACCAAATTACAAATTTTTGAAAATATTTGGTTATGCCGTTTTGTCTTTATTAAGGCCATATAAATTCACATAGGTTTTTACTCTGTTCTACTCAATGTGTGTTCTTAGGATATAATCCATTACATGTTGGTTACTACTATTTAGATTACAAAACCAGATGCAAGTATATTGCAATCATTTTATTAAAAATATTTTTCCATTTGTCACACTTAGATCACACCCTTATGAAATACCCTCACTATCACATCTTTGGCTGATGGTTTCCTCCGTTGGTATGTCCTCCCACGCAAACCATGGTATTAATGGCAATATTCTACCTTCTACCTCACCTTTTAAGAGTGCGTTTGATTTAGCATTTGGAAAGCCCCTTCGGGCCTGAAAGCCCCTTGGGAAAAATTGGGGGTGTTTGGCAACCATTCCCCAAGGAGCTTTGAGTTGAAAGTTGGTCATGGGAAGATTGAAAACTTAATGTTAGTAGATAATAGTATTGAGCTTTCAGCATTTTCGGAATGCTGAGGGGCTCTATAAATAAAATTTTGTGGAGTTCCTTTTTTACCCTAAAAAAATCATTAGAAATCCAAACTTACCCATTTTTACAAGAACAAAACCTAGGGTTTCTCCTTGTGGCTCCTCTAGAAATGCTCACGCTCCCAACCCTTCACACTCACTTTGCCGAGAGCCCCGCGATGATGTCGGCTTCAGCATCGACTTTGATATCGAATCCACCGTCAGATCCGCCAACGACACTGTCTCCGACACCTTCAGCATGTAAGCTCTCTCTCTCTCTCTCTCTCTCTCTGATTCGAGTGTATTTGAGTCCATATGGATTGGATTTGGGTGGCTCACGTGATTTTTCTTGTAGATTTGTGAGAATTTGAGGCTTGACTAGCTTGTTTCGGGGTGGAAACATGTCAAGCCGTGGCTGTTGATGATGGACGCTTGTGAATGTCTCTTGTATGTGCGTTCACATTGTGGTGTTGTCTTACGGTGAACCTGTGGCTATGGATACTGTTCTTCGCTCGTTATTATCATTTTTCATTTCTACTTGGCTTGACTTAGTAACGTTTTAGACTCGGTAATTAGCTCAGGTGTGCTAAGTTCGATTGGTGTTGTTGTTTAGCAAAGACGATTTCTTTTGGTTTCTGTGTCTCGGAAGGAATTTATTCCTCTATTAATACTTGGTTGGTTCTTGACCATATATGTGGCAGGGAAAGTGTTTGGAGTGTGTTCGTGCCTAGGAACTTGCTTGTTATCCTAAATTATATGTGTCTAATGGCAGACAAGAGTTGGGTGAAATCGTGTCATGGGACAATTTGGAGATACATATTTGTAGAATTATGCATCTAAATGATTACAACAATGATATGTTAAGATTACATGGGTAAATGTCGTATCCAGTTGGATTGGATCCCGGAAAATGTTCATTGCTTTTTTAATCCAAGGCAGGGAAGTCCTAATTAGTGTTGCTGCTTGTCTTTAAAAGTAGTCCTAATTTATCTATCTCGAACTCGATGTTTATCTGGATAACTTTGATTTATCAAAAAGGTTTCATTAATGTTCTCCTTGCTTTAGCTAGACTATTAGAATGTTACCATGTGCAGCCTCCTTTTTCTTATGTGCTTGTGTAACTGGAAGATACCTTTGTTTTGTTAAAGCTTGCTGATTTTTCTGCCATTTGCAGATAAAATCAGGTTTTTGCTACTTACTATTGACAAAGCCAATCTGCAATTTTTTTTAATTGGGTAAAGTCACTATCGAGTTTGCAAGCTTAAGTTGATTGCCATTTTCCTATTGAGTTCATGAAGTCATTTTCTTTTTTTGTTTTCATGTTTGCATAACATGTCAATTTAACATTTGCTTTTTCGCTCCAGCAAAAAAGCTTCACCCATATAGGCTACCATGATATGAGTAATCACAACGGTATATGCCTTCTTTGTGGGTTGATGTTTTGCTTCTCAAATTTAAAAGTCAGTCCCTTCCTCTGTCGGCTATATTACATATGATTTTTTTCGTGAGAATTATGAAATCCCTTCTCACAATAATATGGATTATAGTTTTTCTCAAATGGTTTGAGGAAAAAGCTTATATGAATCTATAGCTTGGCTAATTTAATAGTATCTCACACTAACCTCCAAAAGATAAACATTTGGGTTGAAATGGAGTCCTGAAAAGGTCTATCCAAACTTTCTAATGAATTGAAATCTATCGCATTTTCAGATGTGAATCTCGGCAGAAACCTAAATAGATGTTAGTCGATATTAACATGTAAATTAATGATATAATGGAGTTAGTAGTAATCATTACATGAAAAATGTTGACTCATGAGTTCAAGTTGACATCTTTTAAAGTTATTGTCTCTTGACTACTCACTTTTGAATTTAGCTTGAGGTTATGAATATCTAATACCGAAAAAAGTAGTTCAGTGTGGATTGTATCTGTTGTCTATTGTCTTTAAATTGAAATTGCGATTTTTTATGTTGCATTTATTAGTAGATGGCAAGTTCATTAAAGGAAAATGCATTTTAGAGCCTTAAAGATGTTGAAACCTTTTGCAAGTTGTGTGTTGAACAAATTGACAATGACAATCGTCTTGCAAATAACAAAAGAGATGGATGGACAATTATAATTAAGAAGTTTAAGGATTTAAGGGGCAAAAAGTATGATAAATGTCAAATAAAGAATAAGTGGGATAATCTTAAGGAAGACTGGAAAAGATGGAGGACATTGGTCCTAAAGGAAACTGGATTAAGATGTGATCCATAAAAGAATACCATTGATGCAAGTGATGAATGGTGGGAGAGGAGAATTCAGGTTATTTCCCATTCTTTTGTTATTTTTTTTTAAAGTTCATCTTTTTTTTCCCTATAAAACTCACGAAAATGTTTATTATAATAGGAAAATCTTAAGGTTAGAGCTTTTAGAACAAAATGTATACATCCGAATCTTCAAGTTTTGTTGAATAGAATGTTTGGGGATACTATTGCTACTGGAAGCATCACATGGAATCCTGCGCAAGGTTTATGTATTGATGAGAATGTTGTGACCACACAATTTGACATCGGTGCTTGTGCAGAATTTATTGATGATAATATAGAGGGCGATATGGGTGAAAAGACTAGTGAACAACCTTGAAGTAATAAAAGAACGTTGCAAAGTTTGGTGAGGCAATCTTAAGGAAAGAAACAAAAGAAATTAAATATGGTTAATAAGTTAGCAACGCAAATAGAGAGAGTTTGTTCAGTTATTGAAAGTAGAAGTCATGCCAAAGAGTTTGATCTTTATAAGGAACTTATAGAGACATTGAAAGCTATACCTGAGATTAAGCAAGACTAAGAGTTATATCTTTTTGCACTAGATTATTTTTCAGAAAAGAAAAATAATAGGCAAATCTTCATAAACTTGGATGGTGATCAAGAAAAGTCACATTGCTCAAGTATAAGTTTGCACAGCGTAATCATCACTAGGATATTTGCTATTTATTCGAATTTTTTCATGTGTAATGTTGTTATAATATGAGACCTATTTGCATTACTTATTTGTATTAGTTGGTGAGACATATATATGCTATATTGTCAGACTTGTTTTCAATTGGTGTTCTTTTTATTGAGTGGAGTTTGCATACATACATACATACATATGGTAAGTGTTTTTTGTTGATTGATGATTTAGATAATTTGTTATTCTCTTATTCTAATTCTATTTTGTTATTTTAACTAGTTATGGATGATTCTCCTGAAAGGGAAAACTATGAAAAAGAGGAAGAAGAATATTAATAGCTTTATGCAGCTACACATACCTACGGTGTTTATCAAGCAACATATGGTCAAAAAATACCGTACATAACCTCATCATATACATGAAATGCATGGTTAAGAGAATTGATAGATATGGATGTTAATCCTGAAAAGTTTTATCGAATGTTTGAATGAATATAACTGTATTTAAGAATTTAATGAATGATTTAGTGATACGATATGGTTCGCAATGATTTAGGAATATTGATGTTATAGAAATGCTATGATTGCTTTTATTTATTTATATTTTAGGATATAATATTGGTAATAGGTTAGCACAAGAGCGCTTTAGCATTCCTGGGGAAACTATATGCAAGTTATTTAGATTAATTTTGGATAAAGTATGTGATATGGGAGTAGATTTGATCCAACCATCCGATTGGCAATTCAAGGAAGTTCCAAAGAAGATCATAAATAATATAAGAATTTTTCAATATTTTAAGATAAGTTGCGATCATACAATAAAAACTATGAATTAAATATAAATCAAATAATATTTCTATTCTTGTTTTAGGATTGCATTAGAGTTATAGATGGTATTCATATTTCAGCGGTGGTATTTACGAGTGAGCAATTTCGTTTTATTAGTTGAAAAGGAACATCGACGCAAAATGTAATGGCCGTGCGTAATTTCAACATGGAATTTACTTATGTTTGGGTTGGTTAGGAGTAAACAACTCATGATACTTGTATCTTTTATGAAGCCATTAGGAGACATGATTTATAATTTTCTCATCAGTTTGTTAATTAATGGTTTTTACGCATATATATATATATATATATATATGTGTGTGTGTGTGTGTGTGTGTGTGTGTGTGTGTGTGTGTGTGTGTGTGTGTGTGTGTTATATGTTGATTAAATTTACAACATTTTTGTGTAAGTTAGATATCATTTATTTGAATTTCAATGAGGTCCTCAATTGACGAGTTATAAAGAAGTGTTCAATCGTCCTCACTACTCACTGCGATCAGAAATTGAGCGAGTTTTTGGCGTATTGAAGAAGAAATGAAAGATTCTAAAGAGTATAATATATAAAACAAGTGAAAATTGTGATAGCAATAATGATTTTGTGTAAGTTAGATATCATTTATTGTAATGAAAGTATTCCTTTTGTAATTGAGAAAGAGAGCACGTAAATTTTTTTCATTTTATTTTTTTAGCAAAAAAATTGTTTACCCAACATCTTTAATATTGTTATCAAATATAAATTAAAAAAGTCGCAAACATTTTTTTTTTTAAAATTTTAAACAAATAAAAATTAAATTGTTTAGATTAATCATCAAAGGGACTTTGCAAATGTACTTTATACCAAATAGCATTTCTTTCAAAGTTGCTTTTTAAAATAGGATTTACGAAACAGTTTTTGCATTTTTCCCAAAGTCCTTTAGGCTAAACTGCTTTGCATTTCCTCAATGAGCTTTCCAATTGCTAAACCAAACGAACCTTAATACCCTCCCCACCTACATTTGAAAAACCATCACCAATATTATCAAATATTAATTATGCTTTAAAGGCTAACATGTTGGTTTTTAGTTCGTCTAATGCTGATACAAGTTCTAATAAGGCTCTTTCAGATACCTCCTCACAGTAGACTATTGTGATACCTTCACAATCGGTTTATCAAAAACCAAGAACCTATTCAATGCAACTGCGTCAAAACCCAAAGTCCAATTCTAAATATCCATTGTCAGATGTAAACTTGACTGAAATAAGCTCTAAAGAAGAACCATGGTGTTTCACCAAAGCTAATAAACATGAAAAATGAAGGGACACAATACTTCAAGAATTTAATACTTTGTTGCATAATGGAACTTTGGTTCCATCGAATTCCAAAACAAATGTATGGGCTCCAAATTGGTTTATCAAGTCAAGACACATCCAGATGATTCGATATATCGAAACAAAGGGCTATAATCAACAAGACACATCCTAGTGGCCAAGGGCTACAATCAACAAGAAGGTATCAACTATACGAAAACGTTTAGCCTTGTTATTAAAACAACCACCAACTATATAGTTATTTCATTAGTTTTGACAAAGAAATAGAAACTTCGATAGTTGGATCCGACAATTGGATGTTAGTAACACATTTTCAAATGGTAACTTGATTAAAGAAGTCTAGATAAACCAGGCCCAAGGTTTCATTGATAAAGAAAAGCCAAACCATATATGCAAGCTACAAAAATCCTTACATGGATTGAAACAAGCACCGTGGGCTTTTTAGAATCACCGGGATTTATTAAATAAAAAAACCGATTTTTCCCTCTTTATATCAGCCCAATTTCTTTACTTATATGCTCATCTGTGTTGATGACATTATTATTACAGGAGTTCTCCATATGGGACTCGGGCGAACTTAATTATTTCTTGGGAATTGAGGTACTCAAACATCCATCAAGGCTCCTCTTGTTACAATAGAAGTATGTTACAGATCTCCTCTACTGAACCGAAATTGAAGGTGTTAGACCGATTTACATGCACATGGCTACAAATACCAGTTTAATTAATCAAGATAAGCCAATTGAATATGCTAGTTTGCACAGGAGCATCATAGGAGCTCTTCAATATGCCACCCTAACTCAATCAGATATCTCTTATGTGATAAACAAAGTTTGTCAATTCTTAAAGGAACTAATAGAAAACCATTGGAGTGTGATGAAACAGATCCTACACTACTTAAAGGAAATCGTTTTGTATGGATTACTCATCAATTCCCAATCCACCACAAAACTCCATGCATATAGTGACGTGGACTCGGCCGGTTGCCCCATCATTAAACACTTAATAGGAGGTTATGCAATTTATATAAGTCAAAATATGGTGTCTTGGTCAACCACAAAGCAGCATACCATTGCACATTCCTTAACCAAATCTAAGTATCAAGCATTGTCAAACGCCACGGCAAAAGTGATATGGTTGCAATCGTTGTTAGAGGAATTGAGCATCTCTCAATTGAAACTCCCCATCCTTTGGTGTGACAGCCTAAGGGCGATGTATCTTATAGTGAATCCACTTTCCCCTGCTAGAACAAAGCATACTGAGGAAAACTTTCACTTTATCCTCCATTTAGTGTCACAATGCAAACTTGAGGTTTGCTTCATATCCACATGTGACTAAATAGCAAATATCTTCACTAAGCCTCTTACACAGTGTCGTGATGATATGCCCAAATCTAAGTTGAAGATCATCTAACTTGTGGGGATCTGTTAAGGATAACAACGCATTCATTTAAATTCAAAATATTTTGAATGATTCTATTCTTATCTCATGTAGTTATTATTGCACTTATAATTATAACAGACCATTTATATCTCATGTAATTTCTGTAACAATTAGTAAATAACCTCTATAAATACAAAACGCTATCCTAGAGTTAAAGGATAAGCAAAATTTATGCTCAAATTTAGAATTCAATTTTTACACATATCATAATGATCTTCGAAGAAACCAATCCATCACCAACTTTACAGACTTATACCAATTCATATCTAGATAAACTTATTTGGGATCAAATCTAGGTTATACAGCATGTGGATCCCTCTAGTACGAGGGATGAAAATAAGAATTTCGAACATCACATGTAAAAAATGTGGAAGGATAGATTTCCGCATATGATTAGACAAAACATGATTTTCTTATATTATAGTGAATATGGTAGACTGTGCAACTATGATTTTCCTTTATTATAGTCAAGATGATAGATTGTGCAGTATATAGGTTGTAGTTGGCAAGAAACAACGCCGCATCTCAGTACCTACAAAGTAAAGCAAGGATAAACATAATTTTTGGACAGTAGTAGCCTATAAGCATCGTTGAACATTTTCCTATGCAAACATATTCCTGATAGGTGTATCGGCTGCCAATGGATGTAGTTTTAACAGCCTACTTTCTTTTGGTGGCATCAACGCAATGTTGGAAAACATCCCATGAGATACCAAAAAAGTTAAAAACCTATTATACTAATTCAATCATAAACATTTCAAATTAGCCAATTTAGTCCTAAATCTTTTGATAATTTATTAATAAGATCATTTTGGGCAATTTTGACCGGATATCTATTGGACTTGGTAAATTAAAAGAAAAGGGCTTTGCCTAGCGCAAGTCACGCTCACCGAGTGCATCATGTGCCTAGAGTGCATGATCACACACCTCGGGCATCCTACCTCGATCTTAGGCCGCAATGTCACATGTTGACACTCAATTCGCTTTAATGTTCATAAATTAACATGAGTAATATGATGCTAGAATAGCTCGTTTGTAGAATATACTTTTAACATTTCATTCGAATTAACTCAGCTCTATATTAAATCATAGGGGATATCCTGTACCTTTTTCCACCGTAGAAGGTGTGTTGTACTTAATTTTCTTCTTAAATGTATAACGCCGACGGAATCTCGGGTGCTTAATTTTCAACGCCATTGCGCTTTTCTACAAGGCTTGTGGGTGAACTAAATGGGCTTCCATTTTTGGCTAACTTTGTAATAAATAAAAACAGGAAATTGGAGTTGGGAATTGGAATTGTGAAAGATCCGTCGGTGCAGCAACGCGAAAGCATTATTTAAAAATGAAAATATTTGTGGGGAGGTGGGACATCTTGGTCTTGGTACACAAAATTGAACATATTTTCCCAAGGCAGAGCATATCTTGGAAGGTGGGATTTAATGTATTAACTGCAAGCATGGACGCAAATGCTGTTGTGTGGTCCAAGGGGAGCAAATACTTGCTTGGATCTACATCGTGGCAATCGAGGACGCGCGATCTACGCGCTAATCTCACATGACGAATGGCCACGATGTATTCGAACCCATGTGTCAGAGCCTCTCCACTCCCCAACCTCAACCCCCCAAAAAAAAGGGGGTTGCACCGTGCCTGTTGGTGGGAGCACATGACTTCCCAATCCCCATACACAAGCGAGTTATCCACCTCACACATTCAAATCTAAAATATTTTCCTAAAAATGATCGCTTTTATAATTGAAAATAATTAATTAATAAAAATATTTTAATTATCGATAAGAATTTTTATTTAATTATTTTCGTGGATGATAATTTTTTTTTTAATAAATTCATTTTTATAAGCGATTATTTATAAAAAAAAATGTTTATCAAATAATTCATTTTCTACTAAACAAAATGAAATTTTAAGCATCCATTCTATATATCCAACCCACATGAGGGAGAAGCCCTTTGCCCTCCATCGTTGTCGATTCTTTAACTCGTACTAAGGCAGGTAGATGTAGTGGGGAAATGACTGAAAACGCATTTGCGCAGAAAAGGACAACGGCAAAAGCCACTATGTTTGACTTTTTCTTGTATCTCCACCGGCTCCACGATGTCTTATAAAGTGGCAAGAAGGTTGGTGAGCTGTCGGGACTTCAATTAGAACATCATAGGCAAAATCAAGGGGATAGATACGAGCTCGCATCAATTTGACCAAGTCAAGCAAGGGAGAAATGAACAGAAATTCTTGAGAAAATTATAATAAATAGGTGAGCATGAAATTCAACACCAACCCCCGCCATCTCTTCTAGCCAATAAGGAGGAGCCTTGGATTTGACATGATCCCATTCTCGCGTATCGAGTTGGGTGCCTTAGTAGGTGAATTGATGGAAGAATAATAATGATTAACTTTTTAATTTAGGAAGATGAAATGCCACCCACCTCACAACATCAATATTAAAATCTTAAGAGGACTCATTAAGTTTATTGCTTGTGACAATATTTTAAATATGAGGTGCCACCAATTTCCATCGTTTTGAAGACCTATAGGGAAATTGCCATTGAGAACTCACCAACCATGGACTATCGTTCATTCAACAAATCTTGAATCACAAATGCTTCGAAATTTTTTATTACTTTTTGCTGGTACATTCTTATTTTATTTTTTTAACAATAACTGACACTCTGTAATGATATATGATGTGTGGTCAAAAAATTTCTAATGTTATTGAAAATTTTCTTGAAGGAAATGGGCTCTTGGGAGACTGATTTCTCATCATAAGGTATTGTATCCGAATGTAGTTTACTGCAATTGCTATATAAAGTATCATGTGTCATAAAATATTTCAAGATTCGTATCTGATTAATGAAATTCAGCCAGAAGGATTCTATTCTTCAAAGCATTCGCAGACATGCTTAAAATGCCTCCCGGCTGCGGGAGGTGAGGATGGAAGTGTCGACATCAGTGGAGTTGGTGTTCAGGAAATGATCCGGCTGATGTCCCACCTTCCGAATACCAACCCCCGTCTCAACTTTCTTTTTATACAGTTTCCCCGACTTTTTTTATGTTCCACCAACCCAAAAATGGCGACATGCTGGCGACAACATCGCTTGATTTTTTGCATCACGTTGATCGGGGTTGGTAGGGTTTATCGAGGAGTCTGCAAAGAGCTCAGTGGAAAATAGAACTTTTGCGGTCGCAAAAGCTACCAAAATCGCTCAAAATTCGGGTTTTGACCAACTTCGTGACTCTTCCCCATATGGATAGAGCGGGCTACGTTTGGCTGCGCCTCTCCTTTCACGGAATAGGAATGCCTATAGATTTCGCTTGGTTCCACTGGCGAGAAATCAATGAAGGATTTTTTTTTCTTTGGAATTGTACTTCTTTCATTTTGTTTGGATGATTAAATGTTTCAAACGTTCGCAAGAAAGTCTATATGACCCACATCCATTATGTGACAGAACCCAATGTCATTTTCATGTAACGGACAACTAGATCTTTAAAATGAAATGATTAAATAATTTGTACATTTCTCACATCTCAAATTTGAAATTATATCTTTTCATTTTTTTTAACCGTTTAGATTCGTAAAATGAGTCAGACATGTAAACTTCCTCTCTTACTTTACACAATTTGAAGCTATTTCTTTCAGAAACTTTTTATACATGCGCACATCTTCTTTTGTTGGTATTGAAGAAAGAGAACTTGGGCGAGAGATTTTTGCTCGGAGACTGTACGGCACACAAGGGCCAAAAAGAATGGGGTCGACAAGAGATCGCCTTATGGGCTCAACTCACAAAGAATATGGGCTAACTTGTTAAAATAATACACAAAATCACACTTTGCCCGCTTATAGTAAATTCTACCTCCTTGCAATTTTATCTGGCAACAAGCATGCGGCTTTGCTAGTAGGCATTGGAGTTGAGGTCGGAAAGTATCAGATTTAGGGTTTGATTTTTGTGAGCACTGCATACACACACATTTATATAGAAGAGAGGAGTGAGAATAAAAAAAAGTGCATTTGTTTTCTACTTGAGACCCTATATACACAGTTAAATTGAAATTAGAAAATAAATCATAAAAACGATTTATGTGATTCGAGCAATATATCTACATTCAAGAGGATAGAAACAAATCCACCATATAATTAAGCAATACAATAAATGTAAGGAGCATACTTAATCATTTAGGGTCCATTTATTTCGCGGAAAATAGGTCATTTCTGGAAAATATTTTTTCAGAAGTCATTTTTCAGGAAAATGATAATATTTTTTGGTGTTCGGCTAAAATCTGAAAATGTTTTGAAAAATATTTTTTGGTGCTCAGTAAGAAAAATATTTTCTAAGACTTCACCACTTAGGCATGTATCACTTATCGACCTATAAATCTATCAAATACGAACTTGCCTTTAAATTCAGGCAAACTTGCTTCATATTTTTGTTCCCTCATTGTCACCAAATGCTTATCTACTCTAAAAAAAAAATGTTCGTATGGATTTTAAAAAGAAGTAAAAGAGAAAAGAAGCAAAACATGTACAACCCTAATGAGAATCTTTCAATTAAGTGGCCTGTTCTCCCTCGTGTCTTTTGTGTTTTAATAAATAAATAAATAAAATAAGCAAAGCACGTAGAGCCATTTACTTGAGTAATATATAACTGCAGGGTAGAGTAAATAAAGAAAATGATAAGCAAGAGTGCAGAGCACGGGCTTGAGATTGACGAGCTCGAGGTTCACCTGGCAACGGCTGATGACTAGCCAAGAAAGAAGAAGATGGGAAACAAAGAAAAGAAAAAAAAGAAAAAAGAAAAGAAATTAAAAAGAAAAGGAAATTAAAAATAATTCAAATTAAAAATAATTCGAATATGAAAAGAAAAGAAGAAGAAGAAAGGGGATGAAGAAGTGGTGATTTGTAAATGTGTGAGATAAGAGAGGTCAAGTGAGAAAAATGTTTTCCACCTTTGAAAAGTGGAAAACATTTTCCCCTAATCTAGAAGGCTTTTTTTCTTTAATAGAAAACATTTTCCTCAATGAATTCATTTTCCGTGAAACGAACGCCGGGAAATCGGAAAACGTTTTTCCGGAAATTATTTTTCGCGAAACGAACGGAGCCGTAGACACCCAATACTTTCCAAAACATAATTTCCATGCGTCTCCACCTTTGATGTTCTGTAGTCAATTTACAACCGCCACACAGCACCACTCTACAACGGACCTCTATAATGAAAAATCTACATTGCCACTCACTCCATAGCCCCTCATAAGCTCTTCAACCATCACGGACTTTTTCTACAGTCTAATAGTCACTTAAATCTGAAAAGTTTGAGATATGTGATTGAACGGAAAAAAGTTTAGGTGCTCGATTATAAATAAAAGAATCGGTAATACCAAAAATATCAAACTGGTAAATTTGTGTTATATTTATTATAAATTAATCTTCTTGTACCAGTTTAAAAGTTTTTGTGGCATTAGCACGCGCCGTAAATATGAATAAAGTTCAAATAGTTGCAATATCATTATTCCTTAATTTCCATATAAAATGAGTCCACGACATTGCTTTTTTGCGGGAATTGGCGATCATTAGCGCAGGAAGGATACATTAAACTTATAAAAGTTTAAGAACATTTAATTGCAAATATTAAATATCAAATGAGCCAAAATGCATAAAAAGTGAAAGTTAGAGGACTCAATTAAAATATCCTAGAATAATTGAATGTAGAGTAATGAGATAATTTTTTGTTGAGTGTTAATATGAGCCACTCATTATAATATTTAATCATTGTCTTCCATTTTATCATAGTTTGCCACTTTTAAGGGAAAACTATTGCTAGCACCTAAAACAATATGTTGATTTCATCCTCTCCTTCTAAAAATTGATCTGGACATCATCGTAGAACAATGAAAAAATGACACAAATGAATTCTGAATTTTGACCTAATATTGAATGTGATCCATAAAATTTTAATTTGTTTAATATGATCCTTAAAGTTTAATTAAATTTGCAATGTTCTTCTTGAACTTTTGATTTGTTCGATGTGATCCTTAAATTTTTTATACATGTTCAAATTAGTCTATGAACTATATGAAAATATTCATTATTTTCTTTAAATTTGAATTTATGAAAAAAAAATTGAACATCTTTATATAATTCAGCGACTAAATTGAACATATATCAAAAGTTCATGAATCACATTGAACAAATTAATAATTTATGGATTACATTGCATTAAAGTTCAGAGACAACATTTAACAAATTAAAAATTAATGGATCACATTGCACAGTTGATCAAAATTCAGTGACCTACATTCAATTAATGGAAGAATAACATTAAATACTTTCCTATAATTCAAGAACAAAATTGAATATGTATAAAAAATTCATGAACCACATTAAACAAATAGAAAGTTTAATGATAACATTGCACCAAAATTCGGTGATCATATTAAACGAATCAAAAAATTTAGAGATCTCATTGCACAATTGATCAAAATTAAGCGACAATTTATATCATTTACACTAAAACAATTTATGAAAATGGCCCAACGGCAAATTGCCGATAATTTAGCTGATCAGCAGAACGATATTTGATGTTTCTAGATGTCATGGTCACCTATAACTCATGTCGTGGAATATCGAAATAGCCAAAATGAGATCGGCCTAAATTACGAGAAGCAAAATCTGCTTTTTACCGAAATTAAGGATTTGGAAGTTCCTCGCATTCTTCTAATTGAATGCCCATTTTTCGAATTTGTTTTCTCGGCAAACTCCAATTTTCTGATTGGATGCAGTGGAAATTTGTTCCTAAATTATCATTTATTAATTTCTCATGTACCTGGGACCATCACATGCCGTATGCTTGAAGATATGCCCGTGACGTACTACGGCATAGATCAGCAAGAAGTAAAAGATACTTAACACCAACTAAACTCACTAAAATCAAAAGGGGGGAATTAAAAAAGAAAAACAACATGACCATTGAATTAATCAGAAAATTTACCAAACCACCGCGATAATGAAACCCAGAGCTTGTAACATCTCTCATTTTCCAGAGGGACATATAGCGAGAGGGGGCACTTTATGAAAGGAAAATTTTACAATTTAGGAAGGGAAAAAAAAATGATGATGATACTAGTAGTAATACTAAAGGATGATGGATGATTCTTCTCTTGGGATCTAGTCCTTGTACTTCATCTCGGACATGAGGAAACCGGGCATGTCGAAGGAGCCGGAGAACTTCTCGACGTCGGCCTTGAGGGTCTCCATGTCCTTGTTGTTCACCAGACCCTTGTTGAAGTCCTTCAGCAGCTTTCCATGCTGCTTCTGGATGTCCAAGGTGATGGTCACGGCCCGGTGGAGGAACTCCCCGATTTGCTCGAAGTCCTTCTCGACCAAGCCCCTGGAAGTCATGGCAGGAGTTCCTGATACAAGACAAGCCTCTTAAATCAGACTTTGCAATTATCATAGATTCAAGCTGCCCCATTGCCCTGAATACGAGAACAGAACAAAAGGGGAAAAAGAACGAAGTCGTGCAGAAGTTTTCATTACCAATTCGTACACCTCCAGGTGCCAAGGCACTGCTGTCGCCAAAAACAGCATTCTTGTTCACGGTAATATCGCAGAGATCGCAAAGCTTCTCGACCTTGTTGCCTGCAAGAGTGGTATTTGAAGTTATTAGAATCTATACATAACATTGTTGTCAGCATCATCAAGTCACTCAATCAAACTGATGCAATCTTACCGGTCAATCCAAGAGGACGAAGGTCCCAAAGAACAAGGTGGTTCTCAGTTCCACCAGTCACAAGCTTGTAGCCTTTGCTCATGAGGTAGTTCCCAAGAGCAACAGCATTGGCCCTGACTTGCTTAGCATAGGCCTTGAATCCAGGAGACATGGCCTGCTTCAGGGCAACAGCCAGAGCGCCAATCTGGTGGTTGTGCGGGCCACCCTGAAGAGAGGGGAAAACCGAGAAGTTGATCTTGTCCTCAAAGTCGTAAACCGCATCCGCAGGCTGCCCCTTCTTGGCAGGCTTAGGGCCCTTCCTGTAGAAGATCATACCGGCTCTCGGACCCCTCAAGCTCTTGTGGGTTGTGGTCGTGACGATGTCACAGTACTCAAATGGGTTTGCAGCTTCCTACAGCCAGAAACAAAATTGCACCGACGATAAGAACATTGGGAACCTCGCAACATTATATTCACATCATCAAAGCAAATGTACTGCAAATGCAATGCAAATGCAAAGAAGAATGACCAAATCGAAATCATTTGATTCGAGAAGAAACAGAATTGCGAGCAGGACAAAAGACACACTTCATTTCATTCAAACTGCTATTGCAACATCCAGAGACACAAATCAGGGCCTACAATGAAGAGATCACGAGTATTTCGAGAGGCATAGAATGAAATCCCCAAAGATCTACAAAAGATTGAACATTAGGTCACAATTCCACAAGGTTGCATGAACAGATCAAACACAGTAAATGGTCAAAAGCTTGACAGAGATTGGCAAAGCTTGCATGCACAAGTGAGAAGGACAAACAATGGAATGCAGTCAACCCATACTTAATTCACATAAATATGAATGCCCAAGCGAGATCCAACAAGCTAAGGACGCAGTCAACTCGTGGAGACCCAGATCCAGCCTCGTACGCATCGCACCGCATCAACGAAAATGCAGATCCAACACCGACGACTAAACCCGCACGCGACAAAACATCAAACACCATGCGGGCAGATCCAATTCGAAAACAGGGGGGGCAAAGAAGATACCTGAGCGGCGACGAGGCCGCTGATGTGGGCCATGTCGCAGAGGAGGAGGGCGCCGCACTTGTCGGCGACGGAGCGGAAGCGGGCGTAGTCCCAGTCGCGGGGGTAGGCGCTGCCGCCGCAGATGATGAGGCGGGGGCGGAAGTCGAGGGCCTTCTCCTCGAGCTTGTCGTAGTCGATGTAGCCGGTGGAGGAGTTGACCTTGTAGGGGAGGCTCTCGAAGTAGATGGAGGTGGCGGAGATCTTCTTCCCCCCGGAGGTGTAGTAGCCGTGGGTGAGGTGGCCGCCGGAGGGGAGGTCGAGGCCCATGATGCGGTCGTGGGGCTGGAGGACGGCGGTGTAGGCGGCGAAGTTGGCGGGGGAGCCGGAGTAGGGCTGGACGTTGACGCCCCAGGAGGTGGGGTCGAGGCGGTAGGCCTGGAGGGCGCGGGAGCGGCAGAGGTTCTCGATCTGGTCGATGTACTCGTTGCCGCCGTAGTAGCGGTTGCCGGGCATGCCCTCGGAGTACTTGTTGGTGAGGGCGGAGCCCAGGGCCTCGATGACCGCGAAGGAGGTGAAGTTCTCCGACGCGATCAGCTCGATCCCCCGGCACTGCCGCCGCTTCTCCTTCTCGATCAGGTCGTGGATGTCCGGATCCACCGCCTGCAGCGGCGAGTTGCCCCATGCCGTGACGGGATCCATGGCAACGGCGCTTGTTGGGAAGAGGGAGAGAGAGGGAGGTTGGAGATGGTTGAAGGAGGAGGAGGAGGAGGAAATGGAGGAGGAAGACAGTGGGTGGTGGAGAATGTGGAGGGGCTTAAAAAGGGTTGGGGAGAAGAGAGAGAGATCTTGGACGGGGGCTATCGCTTGGTTTTAGGTGGTGTTGGTGAGGTGGTGGTCCACATAAGCCCTTCTGAGGGTTGGTGAAGGCTTGCCATTTTCTTCCCCACTCTTTTTTTTTTTTCCTTTCTTTTCCAACTTTTTCATTTTACTTTGACTAACTTTTTTTTTTTTTTTAAGCATCTTAGACCTCTAGATTAATTTGCAATTATTATGGTGGCCCGGATTGCGGTAGGCTGGGGATTAACCCGCGCGGTGTTTGGTGAGCCAAGATGTGAGGTCAAGATTCGTTTGATAAAATTTTTATTTTTGGAATAATTTCTTCTCATAATTTTTTATTTATTTTTATTTCCCGGAATAATTTTTCAACCAAAAAACACATTTAGTAATTATATAAAATTTCTATTCTCGGAATGAAAAATGAATAGGAATGCATTTGGTATAATTCACACAATTTTTTGTGATGTAAAATTTCTTTTAATTTTTTTCTTATTCTTTCTTACCGTCGCCGACCACCGATGTTGTCGTCTATTGCCGACCCTAGCTGTCAATGACCGTTGACAACGCCGACCATTGCCCATCACCAACCGTCGCCGCCGCTGCCGCAAGCACCAGCCTCTTACCGGCCCATATCAGCAGTCAACCGTGGCGATCGATGGTGGCAGGCAATGGTCGACGTCGTCGATGATCGGCAAGCAGCGGCAATTGATCAGCTAGTCGACAGGTAGCACGAGGCGGTTGGCTGTCGAGAGAGGTAGTTAGTGGCGAAGGCGATTGGTTGGTGAATGGTGAGCAGCGATCAACTAGTGGGCGACGAGCGGTAGCTGGCGGCGGTCGATTATGGTGAGAGGCGGTTGGCGGTTGGCAGCAGCTGGTGGAAGGCGGTGGTGGTCGGTGGTGACGGCAAGTGAGTGGTGAAGCGGTAGTTAGCGGTCGGCAGTAGGCAACGATGTTCGTCGACGACAACAGGTGAGAGGTGAAGCGGCAACAACATGTGAGCTGTAAAGCAACGACCAACGGGCGATCAGTGGCGTCGGCTAGTGACGACGGGCAGGTAGCGGCGGTGGTCAGACAACAAGGGCAACGGCGAGGGGCAACAAGGAAGAAGGAAAGAAAGAAAAAAGAAGAGAAAAAATTCTCCCCCTTTTTTATAATGACAAAACAATATCTAAATATGCAAATATGTAAACATGCTTTTAAAAATATTAATAAATCAGGACAATCTTAAAGAATAATGTAATTCAAATCAAAAGATAGCAGAAAATAGCAAATAGATTGAGCATAATTATATATGGAAAGATAATTGCAGCTCAATAACTAATATCAACACATATGCATATTTATATTATCTTCCCCTTTTTGTCATAATCAAAAAGTGATAACAATGAAAATAGTATCACATAAAGAATGTAAAACGATAATAAACATATCTCTTATGAAACACAATTTCAAAAACAAATCAGCTTTTACAAAGTAAGTCAAATATCAAAGATATGTAATATAACTCACTTCGATCATATACATCGGCAAATATCCAATAAAAATCATGAATGCATTATAAAATTCACTTATCATTTTTGTCATAATAAAATGATAATGTAAATAAGAGATTTGTTAATAACAATAAGTAATAAAAGATGCATTAACCGGATTTTGTAAAACTTAATAAGTTCTAATACATTTACATTTTCCTTCCTTCCATAATAATTAAGATCATGATCGATTCAAATTTTTTTTTTCCATAAAAGATCAATTCTCCCCCTCAATTAATTGCCTTTTTAAGGTGATCACTATTGGAGAAAACTTCCTTATTTGTTTTGAAGTTGACAAAACGTTTCCGTTAGTCTAGTCGAAGACTTGAAAACTCTATTGTCAAAGTTTGAAGACCTCTAGATTCAAGATTTAAAGTCTGCTCTCATTGACAGTTTCCAAACCAAAAAGTATTATCCGTTGAAGAAGACTTATCTAGATGCGGATATATATTTAAGGATTTGATTTATACGGTTGAAGAAGATCTCACGGTTGGAGATTGCACCTTGAGATCTATTATTCGTATTGAAATTAATCCGAGCATTTTAGATCCCTTGATTGGCAAAGTATACTTGGAAGGTTTTACTTATGGGAACCTAGATCCTGATTGTATGAGCGAGCAGGATTGGTGGGCTATCATCATATTCCTTAAATAACTCGAGATCTCCCTAATTGATTCTGTCCAACGGGTTGATTGGAAGAGCTCCTTTAGAAGGTGCCAACGGTTATGAAGGCATGGAGGAGTATTTAAGGAAGACGCTCAAGTTATTCGAGTGTGTGAATGATAAAGAAATTCCAAAATCTGAAGCTCCTTATTCTTTGCCGTTTCAATTGTTGAGCTTAAATGTACTCAAAAGAGAGATTAGATACTTGTGAGACCTTAAGAAAGTGTAGCAGAGTCTTTACACTATGGAATCAAGGACGTGAGACTGTAAAATCTCTTTTAAATTTTAATGGAATCTAGTCAGTGGGCTGTCAGTGCAGGAGAGTGGACGTAGGCTTGGTCTAAGCCAAACCACTATAAACCTTGTGTTTTGATTCTCTATCCCTATACTCTTTACTTTAATTCACAACTCTATATAATTGTTTATAGTTGTTCGCAACTTCAGTTTATTATTCTTAGAAGTTAATTTGTTTTGATAAGATTTGTAAAAACTTCTTTGATTACCTATTCACCCCCTCTAGGTGCTTATACTAGCCATTTCAATTGGTATCGGAACTCGTGTTTTTACTTCTGAGTTAAAGATCTATGACTAGTATATTAGCTCCAGGTTTGATTGAAGGCCAAAGCAACACCAGACCTCCTTATTTCAATGGAAAGGAATACAGCATATGGAAAAACAAGATGAAGGCATTCCTAAGATCGAAAGATCCTCTAGAATGGGATGTGGTAGAAAAAGGAATCATTCCTAAAGCTACATCAGTCTCAGAGAGGGGAAAATAAGTTGTAGGAGCTAGTGAGATGACTCAAGAAGAGATAACCAAGAGATAACCAAGAGATAAGCACTTGATGCAAAAGCGATTTACTCTTTATATTGTGCGTTATCTCTCACTGAATATAATAAAATATCTTCTTGTGATATAGCCTAAGAAGTCTGGGATATGTTGCGCATTATCTATGAAGGAACTGATTGAGTGAAAGAAACAATGATCAATATTCTTCTCGGATAGTATGAAGCTTTCAAGATGAAGCCAGGAGAATATATCACTGATATGTTTAGTCACTTCGCTGAAATTGTAAATGGTTTAAAGTATCAAGGACAGCCAATCTCAGGACTCATGAAAGTTAACAAATTGTTGCGAGGACTCTCCAAAGACTGGAATCACATAAAGATTTCAATAAGGGAAACACAAAAGATCATGTTGCTCTCCATAGATGAACTAGTTGGCACACTTCAATCCTATGAAGTGGAACAGATTAATGATGAAGAAGATCCCAAAGGTAATAAATCTATTGCTTTAAAGTCTAACGATGATTCTGACGTTACAGACTCTGAAGAAGATTTAGACGATGAAGAGCTAGCACTTATGATAAGAAGATTTAGAAAACTGAACAAAAAGGGAAGAAGATTCAATTGGAAGAAACAAAGTACTCAAAGGTTTCAGAATAAATCAACTAAGGATGATGAATCCAATAGAGAAGTGATTTGCTTTGAATGCAAGAAAAATGGACACATCAGACCTAATTGTCCTTTGTTGAAGAAAAAGAAAGGAAAAGCTAAGAAGTACAGAAAGGCTCTCAAGGCAAAAACATGGAGTGATACTGAATGCGAAGAAAGTGATGATGATTATGCAAATATTTGTTTAATGGCAAAATCAAAATCAGACTTGGACTTTGAGACAGATACAGACTCAGATTCAGATAGTGAAATTGAGGTAAGCAATTTAAAAATTTCCACTGAAGTCTCGAAATATATTGATGAACTTTATCTTAGTCTCAAAACTTCTCTTAAGAGGATTTTCGACTTAAAAATGGAGAATTCTACACTGAAGCAACAAGAAATCTCTTGGAAAGAAAAGTTTGATAATTTAGACAAAATTTTTGTCATTTTAAAAGAAAATGTAGACTCTATTTCTAAAGAAAATACATGTTTGAAAAATGACGTTTCAAATATTTCAAAAAAGGTTTTCATTAGGATCTAAGAAGCTAGAAAAAATTCTTTCGATACAAAGACCTTACTTTAACAAATCAGGGTTGGGAATGACTTTTGAAACTATTCCTCTAATTGATTTTCTGAAAGTAAAGGAAATAATCAAACAGAGACCTACAAAAGCCTTTTATAGAAATCATTTTTAAAAAGTCTTTGTAAAACCTGTTGGTTGAAGTGCTCTAAAATGTTCTAAGTGTTACAGCTCAGAACACTTTGAGAAAGAATGTCTTATGAATTGGAGACTTGTTAAGAAAGATTTGGCAAAGACTGTATATTGTACTAACTCCATTGGATCCAAGAAAATGTGGGTACCAAAAAAAGCTTGAATTTCTTTTTTAATTACAGGTCGTTATCAAGAAAAAAATTAAATAGTATTTGGATAGTGACTGTTCGAGACATATGACTGGAGATTCAAGTTGCTTCATAAAGTTTGTTCAAACCAATGGAGAAAAAGTCTCTTTTGGTGGAAATAGCAAAGGAAGAATTATTGGATGCGGAACAGTAAAGATTGGAGGTCTCACAATCAATAATGTCTCATTGGTGGAAAGACTAAATTACAATCTACTCAGCATAAGCTAACTGTGCGACACTGGGTTCAGAATCAATTTTTAGAAAGGGACATGTTTAGGAACCGGTAAAGACCACTCTCAATCTTTTACCGGGCATAGACATGTGAATATTGATCTCTTTGATATAAAACCAGAAAGACCTCAATGTCTGATATCAATACAAGATGAAGCAAATCTCTGGCATCGAAAGTTTGGCCATATCAACATGAAGCAAATTGCCAAAATCTTTTCCAAGAAACTTGTTCAAGGACTATCCAACCTGAAATACCAAAAATCTGACTTATGCACACCAAGTGTGTTGGGAAAACAGGTTAGAAGTTCTTTTAAACTAATAAATCAAGTTTCCACTAACCGTGTGCTGCAGGTCCTTCATATGGATCTTTTTGGGCCAACTAGAACTCAAAGCATTAGTGAAAAGAGATTTTGCCTAATAATAGTGGGTGATTATTTGCGATTTACTTGGGTTTACTTTCTGACAAATAAGTTTGAAACTTTCTCTCAATTTTCAAAGTTTGCTAAGAAAGTGCAAAATGAGAAAGGTTATACTATTTCAATAATACAGATAGACCATGGAGGTGAGTTTGAAAATCAAGACTTTGCCAAATTCGGTGATGAATCTGGTTTTCAGCATGTGTTCTCTTCTCCATACACTCCTGAATAAAATGGAGTTGTGGAAAGGAAGAATAGATCTTTACAAGAAATGGCAAGAACTCTTTTAATTGAAAGTAATATTTCTTCTCGTTTTTGGGCTAAAGCAGTTTCTACAGCATGTTATATTATTAACAGAATATTCTTAAGGCATATTCTGGAGAAAACTCCCTATGAGTTATTCAAAGGAAATAAACCAATTGTTTCTTATTTTCATGTGTTTGGTTGCAAATATTTTATCTTGAAAAATGCAAATGATCGAATTGGTAAGTTTGAAGAAAAATCAGACGAAGGAATCTTCCTTGAATATTCAACCTCTCGCAAAGCCTACAGAATATTCAACAAGAAGACTTAGTCTATGGAAGAATCGCTTAATGTCAAATTTCAAGACTCTTTGCAAAATCAATCGATTCAGACTCAATCTGAAAAATCTGAATCTGCTCCAGACTCTACAAAGTCTACCTCCCTTGAAGCAGCTCAGACTCTAGAAGAAAAACAACAAACAGATGTTGAAGATTCAATTGAAGAAGAAGACCAACAATCTGTCAGATTGACCAACAACTGGAAGCATAAGTCTAGTCATCCTAAAGAACTCATTATTGGTGATATTAATGAAGGGATTCATACTAGATCCAAAAGACAAGAAGAGTCTAGCACTGTGGCACTTATTTCTAAAATAGAACCCAAAAGCATAGAAGAAGCTTTAACTGACGAAAGCTGAATTGAAGCAATGCAAGAAGAACTCAGACAGTTCAGCATTAATGATGTTTGGGAATTAACTCCTAAACCAAAATGTAAGTTTATTATTGGAGCTAAATGGGTTTTCATGAACAAGATGGACGAAAAAGGAAAAGTGATAAGGAACAAAGCAAGATTTGTGACCAAATGATATACGCAAGAGGAAGGGATATACTATGATGAGACCTACGCTCCTGTAGCAAGGTTAGAAGCAATTAGATTATTACTTGCTTTTGCTTGTTATAAGAATTTCAAGTTATTCCAAATGGACGTCAAAAGTGCATTCTTAAATGGATTTATTCAAAAGGAAGTCTATATGGAACAACCTATCGGATTTGAAGACCCAAGAAAACCAGACTCTGTATTCAGATTGAAAAATGCTCTATATGGATTAAAGCAAGCACCTCGAGCTTGGTACGACAGGTTAAGTAAGTTTTTAATTCAAAATGGCTTTGTTAAAGGAAAAGTAGACACTACCTTATTTATTAAAAAGGAAGGTAAAAACTTTTTACTTGTTCAAATTTATGTTGATGATATTATATTTGATTCACCTAACGAAAACCTATGCAAGAAGTTTTCAAAGTCTATGCAGGATGAATTTGAGATGAGCATGATGGGTGAACTATCTTTCTTTCTCGGACTTCAAGTAAAACAATTGAATGAAGGAATTTTCATTCACCAAGAAAAATATGCTAAAGAACTTGTTAAAAAGTTCGGATTAGAGAATTGCAAAAAGATCGATATGCCAATGTCAAGTTCTTCGAAGCTGGACAAAGACGAAGGAGGAAATAAAGTTGACCAGAAGCTGTGCAGGAGTATCATTAGTTCACTTCTTTATTTGACTGTTTCTAGACCTAACATTTTGTTTAGTGTTTGCATTTGTGCTAAATTTCAATATGATCCAAAAGAGTCTCATCTAAGCGCTACAAAATGCCTCATCAAATACATCGCAACTACTTCAAGTTTAGGTCTATGGTATCCCAAAAAATGAGACTTTACTCTTCTTGGATATTCAGACGCAGATCTAGTAGGTTGCAGGGTTGATAGGAAGAGCACTTCAGACACTTGTCAATTGCTTGGTAATAGAACAATATCTTGGTTTTCAAGGAAGCAAAGTATTGTGGCTCTTTTAACAGCAGAAGTAGAGTATGTGGCTCTTGGAAGTTATTGTTCTCAAATCTTATGGATAAAACAACAACTAAGAGACTTTGGAATTGAAAACTCATGCATCGAGATCAAATGTGACAACACCATCGCGATGAATCTCACAAAAAAATCCAATTCTTCACTCAAGAGCAAAGCACATAGAGATTCGGCACCATTTTATTAGAGATCATGTTCAAAATGGAAAAATCTTGATCCAATTCATTGACTCAAAAAATCAGCTGGCAGACATATTCATAAAACCCCTAGAGAAAAGCTTATTTGAGTCCATTTGCTCCAGACTTAACATCTTATCTCTTAAAGTTTGAAAGAGCTCAGACTCAGGGTTAAAGTCTGAAGATGGTTAGACTCAGAAGACCAAGAGTTATGACTATAAGTTATTTCGGTTCTAGCAATTTAACTTTTGGATAAAAAACTTGAAAATGTACGATTGCTTTGATTGATGTTATCTTTCCAAGTTTTCGAAGTTGTAGCAATTATTCTTTTTCGGAAAAGGAAGTTATCATTTTTGAAACGACAGTTATCTATTTTTAAAAAGGTAGTTATTTTTTAAAAGACATTTTTATTTTTCCTTTTATGACGATCCATATACCTTGTTTCAAATGCTTTATATACTGTCTTTCTTCATTTTTACTCACAAACCCTAGAGCACAGAACTTCACTTTCTTACTTTCTCTCTAGTTTAATCCTTAAAGTTTTCATTTTTCTCACGAATTGAGTTCGAAAATTCTCTCAAAGACCGAGACAATATCTTCCGAAAGAAAATCCTCAAGGGTAGCAAGCAGGGGACCACAGCATATGCGTGAGGGTCCTACGCACTTTGATCTGACCGAGGAAGAAGACTCTTCAAGGCAGTAGCAAAGTCAACAACAACATTCTCAATCGTGCCATTCTTCTTAGGACAGACAACAAGAGCCTCAGCAACAATAGGCAGAGGAAGAAATTATTGAGGATGTCGAACTTGTAAGGACTCTTAAGCCTGCATTTACTTTCAAACTTTACATCGCCTCGAAAGAAGGTGGTTCTCCAATGACCTTTATTGATGAATTTTTGAAAGAAAATGAGTACCAAAATGAAACCGATTTTCTAAGAACGATGGAACAATTGGGAATCACTCCTGCTAGTTCAGTAGAAAGGGCTTTTGCGAATTTCCCAAGTGATCCACGATTTGGAGGATTTAATCAACCTGAGGGTAAAGATGACGATGAAAAGATGTTCATTCATTTTAAGCCTAGGATGGGTGTTGCTGCGAAAAATCGAGGAAGTAGAACAGATCTGTTTCGATCTGAGGAGCACAAGTGAGTTTATGCTAAACTGTTGAAGTGAGGGGTGATGAATCCAAGGAGTGTGGATTTTGACTTTCTCGATTCATTGAACGTAAAGTTACGAGAGAAGTTCTTTTTTACTTCAACTTGAACGATTTTGCTCTGAGACAACTGTGGCTTATCTAGAACTTACGGCATATTTCTATTCCAATCTAGGTTTTTTATATACGAATAGATTTTCCTTCAGTGTTAGAGATCAAGATTATGTGGTAGATATGGACACTCTAGCTGATGTGATTGGAGTGGAGAGAGGGATTTTCCAAACAATCAGTGTGTCTATTGGTCATGCCACTTTGGAGCTTGTTCGATATAAAATTGCAGAAGGCCGGATTTCATATTCGAGGATGAGTGCCTCTAATGTCTTGCTCCATAAAATTGTGATTAATTGTCTCAGACCCAAATCCACATCAAAAACTGATGTCTCCAATTTTGAAGCGAAGCTGATGTATGCCATCAACATTGGTTACAAGTTCTCTCTACCTCATACCATAATGTTTCACATGTATTGGTCAATAGTAAAGGACAAGGGACAACTTCCTTACTCTGCTCTTGTTACTCGCTATTCAGACATCTTAACATTCAGCCTCCTAGAATTCTATGTGTTCGAACTAGTGATCCAATGGTGGTAGGATTGAAGATGATTTCAAAGATGCGTTTGAAGGAGTTAAACAAGGCTTTAGAAAGATTTAAGGAGAAGACACTTGTCAAGACTCGACAAGACTTTGTGGCAGCAAAAAGAAAAGGGAATGAGCCCATGATAGCTCCATTTAAGAAGAGGAGAGCACTCATCTTGCAGGATGAGGAAGATGAGGATGATATCACTATCTCAGCTCTTGCCTTAAAGAACTTACAATGTCTTGTTCCTGCGACAGAGACTCGAGGAAACCAAGACAGAGAGGAGACAGAGTAGAGAAGTGAAGAGAGGGAATCGATGAGGAAAGAAGAAGAAAAAGGAAGAGCAGAACAAGAGCAAAGAGAAGAACAAACAGAAGGAGAAAGTCATGGTGATTCTCCAGCAGAGGAAGAAGGACAAGATCAACGTGATGTTGAAGAAGAGCCAGAGCAAGAAGAGTACTTCTCTCCACTTGAGGGCAATGAAACATGGGGAGCTACTGATAAAAGAGGTACTCATTCACTTGCTTTTATCAGTGATGATGTTAGTCATTCTCCTGCCAATCCAGAGGAAGTGTATGCCTCTCACTCCTCAAGAAAGTAATGAGGCTTCATCTCCAAGTCTAGGTGTTCGTGCTGAAGTTCCATCATCTGGCAACACTTCACAAACTGATCATGCTGAAGCAAGCACTCAAACTAACAACTCAGCATACGTTAAAAGATTGTTTGAACTTCTTCTGGAAATTTAAGGTTAGATTTATGCATTGGGATGTGAATTTCAGAACATGCATAATGCTCTTCAAGCCCTTAATCTTCAAGTTCAAGCTACCGCAAAGGGAGAAGATTTAACGCAACTGAAGGAGGATCTGAAAATGCTAGAGGAGACTGTCAAGTCAATGGGAGATTTCCAGCTCGTTCGCATTTCTAAACAACCTTAATTTCATCTAATTCTCTTTATATTCTCTACTTTTTGCTATTGACAAAAAAGGGGAGAAGTTAGTGCAAATTTGACTCTGATTTTGATTTGGCTTTATTTGGCTTTGAGTACTTTTTGTTTGGACTGTGATTGATTGGTCTGGACTGGCTTGACCTTGACCTTTTTAATGCTTGCAGTATCTTAAGCTATGTTGATGATTTTGGTCTAAAGTATCCAAATCTGCAGGAAAGTTTTGCCACCATAAAAAATGGGGAGATTATTGGAGAAAACTTCCCTATTTGTTTTGAAGTTGACAAAACGTTTCCGTCAGTCTAGTATGAAGACTTGAAGACTCTATCGTCAAAGTCTAAAGACCTCCAGACTCAAGATTTAAAGTCTGCCCTAATTGATAGTTTCCAGACCAACGAAGAAAAGTATTATCCGTTAAAGAAGACTTATCCAGATGCGGGTATATCTTTAAGAATTTGATTTGTATAGTTGAAGAAGATCTCACGGCTCGAGATTGCACCTCGAGATCTATTATTCATATTGAAATTAATCCGAACATTTTAGATCCCTTGATTGTCAAAGTATACTTGGAATGTTCTATTTATGTAAACCTAGATCCTGATTGTATGAGCGAGCAGGATTGGTGGACTATCATCATATTCCTTAAATAACTCGAGATCTCCTTAATTGATTCTGTCCAACGGGTTAATTGGAAGGTGTCAACGGTTATGAAGGCATGTAGGAGTATTTAAGGAAGACGCTCAAGTTATTTGAGTGTGTGAATGATAGAGAAATTCTAAAGTCTGAAGCTCTTTGTTCTTTGTTGTTTCAATTGTTGAGCTTAAATTTGTACTCAAAAGAGAGATTAGATACTTGTGAGACATTGAGAAAGTGTAGCAGAGTCTCTACACTGTGGAATTAAGGACGTGAAACTGTAAAATCTCTTTTGATTCTTAGTGGAATCCAGCCAGTGGGCTGTCAGTGCAAGATAGTGGACGTAGGCTTGGTCTAAGCCGAACTACTATAAACCTTGTGTTTTGATTCTATATCCCTAAACTCTTTACTTTAATTCGCAACTCTATATAATTGTTTATAGTTATTCGCGACTTCAGTTTATTATTCTTAGAAGTTAATTTATTTTGATAAGATTTGTAAAAACTTCTTTGATCACCTATTCACCCCACTCTAAGAACTCGTACTAGCCCTTTCAATCACAATTCTTTCCCTTTATTTTGGATTCATCTTCCATAATAATTAAGATCATAATCAATTCAAAAAGATTTTTCCATAAAAGATCAATTCTCCGCCACCCCCTCCCCCCTTTGCCAAATTATTTGCCTTTTTGAGGTAATCACGATTTTTTCCCTTTTTTTTTTTTTGGATTCACTTTCTTCCCCTGTCATCATGACAATATTTGCAAATAGCACTAAGTGCAACTTGTGCATGTTGAACAAAATATTTTTCCACTATTTCCTTCATAGCAACAATATCCGCAACGATCATTTGCTTTTTGAAATTCAAGGCAAAAATTTATTTTCTTTAAGCAAGTTCATCTCGAATTCAGCCTACATAAACTTGACAAACTTTTTGCACAAATAAGCTATGATAATATCCATGTAATATATAATGCATTTTCTATTAATAAATAAATTGAATAACATATATAAGATTATCAAATATTCAAATTCAGAGCTACTCAAACTTTCATACGACACATTAGGGACTTGCTCAATAATTTGCAAAAAAATTGCATAAGGAAGAGAATTTTTTAGCCTCCAGAAAATAGTATAGAATCTCCATAATTTTCAGATTGAGCTTTCCAAAATCCATATGAAAGATTTTTTTGCCACTTGTAAATTCTTGTATAATAGATAGCAATCCTTGCAAAAATATAACACAATACTTTCTCTGATTTGCAGATCAAACTTGCTAGATATAAGATATCTTCTAAGAATATAGCAAGAGTATCCATGAATATGTAATGATATCAAAGGGATTTCCTTGAGCATAAATCTCAAAAATATATTACTGATGCATTTCCCACAAAGAAAGTAGATATTTCTATCACGTGTCAAATCAAGTAAAAAAATTGCAACGCCTTATATTTATGACAAGAAATATTTACAATATAAATGATAAGCAATCATCCAAAATCATGATAAATGCATGTAGAAATTTGCAAGGTAATATGATAAAAAAAATTATTCTCTTACCTAAGATATATGTTTGAAATATACAACTGATTAAAAATGATCATCATCAATCTTTGCATGAGATATGTTTTTTGATTGCACCAAAAATTGCGTAGATTCGTAATCATTATTCCCTTATAGAATTTCCTACAATGAATTCATTTCCTTTTTGGTATCCACAAATTTGGATCCTTCCATTTCATTAGAGCAAAATATAAAATTTCCATAGATAATCAAATATTTTTTCTTAATTCATCGTAACATATTATTTAAGGTAAGAATATTATGCACAATAATATCTTGAAAAAGAAATTCTCATTTAGTCAAAACACGATAAAATCATAGAGAATAAAATCCTTGAATATCTAAGAAAGAATATCTTGCGTAATAAATTAATATCACATAAAACAGATTTTCACTTTGCAAAATATGACAAAATTTGAGAGCATAAAATCAAATCAAATAAACTCAATTGTCTCTAAGCAAAATATCAAATCAATCACACGTATTAGATCAAATTGCAACTCACGACTTAAAAAAACAAAAATCATGCGATTCTTCTTTCGATCAAACCAATCATAGAATATGATCATTATAAAATTTGAATCAACCAAGGATATATCGAATATAAAGTATAATCAGAATTATGTGCCCAAATCAAATTGAGAAAAAAGAAAAAAAAATCATTCCTTACCAAATTTTCTTTCTTCTTTTCTTTTATTTCCTGCAAAAACAACTTATCTTTTTTTTTTTTTTTTTTTATACCCATATTTTCTTAGGTCCATGAGAGTTAATAGAGTATGTTGTTCTTACCCAATCTTTCTTAACAGTTCTCCAGACTTTAGGACATTCTTTCTCAAAGTGTTCTGAGTCTCTACAATTTGAACACTTAAGGGCATTTCGACCAACATGTTTTGTAAATATCCTTTGAAAATGCTTTTGTACGCAAGTCTATGAGGTCTTTGTCTAAGTCTTTCATTGACTTAAGGAAAATCTAAATTTTTCTTATTAAAGTTAAGTCCCGACTTGTTATAGTAAGGTACTTATATGGAAATGATATACTCTAATTTTTTGGAACCCTTTGAAAAAATTTCGAAATATTTGAAAATTATTTCTTTAAATAATCATTTTCTTTAACAAGTAAATCTCAACTTTCTTTTGTTTGTAGAAAATCTTTTTGCAAAATTTCAAACTTTTCTTTACGAGAAAAATTTTGTTGCCTAAGCCATGAATTCTACTTTTTTAGTTTGGAAATCTTTTTAAGAGAAGATTTGAGGTTTAAGAAAAACTCATTTATATACTTAGAAACTTTAAAAGAAATTTTTGAATGACTTATATTGATTTCCTTGTCAGATTCTGAGTCCGTGTCTGAATCAAACTTTGATTATGAGTTTGATTCAGATTTTGATTTCGAATTTGAGTCTGAATCTGAATGTGTCATCAAGCATATATTTCCTTGCTCGTCATATTCTTTCATTGTTTTTTTTTTTTCTGCCAATTCTGCTTGTATTGTCTCCTTTCACTGAATTTCTTTTATTTTCTACTCAGTTTTTTGAATTTCTTGATCATAAAAGCAAGTTCTTCGTTGTCCATATCATCAAAATCATCGTTAGATTTTAAGTGCAATGAACTTCTTACCTTCGGAATCTTCATCAATGATTTGTTCTATTTTGTAGGATTGAAGAGTGCCAATAAGTTCATCAACAAAAAGAGGCATGATCTTTTGTGTCTCCCGAATTGATGTCTTCACATGGGTTTCAGTCCTTTGAAAGTCTTCACCGTAGTTTGTTGACATTCATTAGAGCAGAAATTGAGTGACCTTGATATGTCAATCCACTTACAATTTCCGTAAAGCGATTGAACATATTTTCAATAGACTCTCTAAGCTTCATCTTGAAGGATTCATATTGGCCAAGCAAGAAGTTTACTTTTATCTCTTTTACATGATTACTCCCTTCATAAGTAACATGAAGTCTATCACAGACTTCTTTAACTGTTTCACATGAAGAGATTCTATTATACTCAGTAGGAGACAAAGTGCAATATAAAATATAAATAGCTTTTACGTCAAGAGCTTCTCTTTTAGACATCTCCCTCTAAGGCATAGGAGCCACCGGGGGGTTTGGTTTCTGAATGCCTTCATTTTGTGTTTTTTTTCAAACATTGTATTCCTTTCCATCGAAATAGGGTGGCCGAGTGTTACTTTGCCCTTCAACCAACCCTAGTGCCAAGATACTAGCCATAGAAGATCTTTAACTTAGAAGTAAAAATACTTCCATAAAACGAGCACTTGGCTCTGATATCAATTGAAAATGCTAGTGCAAATACCAAGAGGGGGGCAAAAATGTGTTTAAAAGAAATCTTGACGAATAAATGCAGAACAAAATAAGTTACGAGTAAAGTCTGAATAAAAATTAGAGTTTGACAAACGAGCTACTAGACTTCTGATAGATGTTCAGATTCTGTTATGTGATGGAATTTTGAAATAACCTGTAAGTGTGCAATAGACTTAAATAAGAAGAGTTAAGAAAGAAAATTACACACGAGATTTATAATGGTCCGGCTTAGATCAAGCCTACGTCCACTCTTCCACGTTAACAGTCTTTTGGCTGAATTCTACTATATGATCAACAAGATATTACAACTTTGAGTGCAAACACTTAGTGATAGATCACACTATCTTACTAAGTTACTCTTTTGGTATTTCTGTCACGATTACAAACGTTTAAGTTCACGAAAGACAAGTGTATGATTGAAGCTCGCTCAAACTTTGGAATTATAGATTCTACGCTCCGTCTCTTACTTGCTTCTTGGTCATTGGTTTCCTTAAATACTCCTCTACTTCCAAACTAGCCGTTGGACAGTAGCTAGAGGATCGTCTTCCAATCTACCTATTGGACAGATCTGTATCAAGAATATTTAGTAGCTGTTGAGTGACAGAAGTAGAATCTCAAGTTGATTATGATCGCCCATACAAACTGAATCTTAGTTTCCATAAGTAGAGCTTATTCGTTTAGAAAGTTATTATCTTCAATATCCAATTGTCAATCAATTAAATTGAGTCAATTAAATCTATCTTGATATAGAATCCAAACCAGATCATTAGCCATTATATGTTTGGGACTTGTGTTACGTTTTATCAAGTTATCTCGTTCTGAACATGTTTCATTATGAATCTGTTACATTTTGAACTTATGTTTCGTTCTGTATGTAAAATCTGAGAGTGTTTTGTCTGAAGTAAAGTCTGAGTGTCTTCCGTTTGAAGTAGAGTCTAAGTGTTTTCTGTTTGAAATAGACTTTACAATCTAGATGTTAGTCTGAATATATTCCACTTCTAAACATATTCAGTTTTAGCATAGAGTCTATCTTTTGGTTTTTCCAAGTATAGACTTCGACAATATCATTTACATATTCTATCATCGACATAGTCTGTTACTCAACTATTAAACACGTTAGTAGCTTTTAATTTATTTTGTCATCTTCAAAACATCATAAGAGATTTCCTCAACAAAAATAACTTATTTCTAAAAATTATTCCCGAACAAGAAGTTATTTTTATTTTTATTTTTTACTTCTTATTTCTGTTTCAAATTTATTCCTTAGCCACTTTTCTATTCTGGTGAATAGAAAAATTAATTGATAGTACCAAATAGATTTCTGTTCTTTTTGTTTTGTTTTGGGGAGCAAAAGAACATAAATTAGGAGGAATAGAAACATTACCAAACAGAGCCCAACTTGTCCTTGATAAGGATTTGTTCTCATAGCTAAGGAAAATTGGGGTTGTGGCACTAGAGCAATGCCTCCTAGTCAAATACCATCGTATATTAATTTAGTTCTTTTCTAAACACACATTGTTGTAATTTGAGCTTAAATTATATAAGTTCCATGTAATAGTAAATTATTTAAGAATTAATATCATGAAAAACTCCAAATTTGTACTTGTGTGACAAATTTATCTTAGATTAATTTTTCTTACTATCAAAAATCTCAAACCGATATATTTGTGACAAACTTACTTGAAACTAATCTTTTGACAACAAAAAATCACAAAATTAGTATATTTATAACAAATTTACCCCAAATTAGTATATAAATGACAAACATAGGGCTAAATCCCAAATTGATATATAGTCAACTGTTATGTGTCATTTAACTTAGCAATTTGACCAAAAAATTTAAGAGAAAATCATGGATGGTAAATTTGTCACAGATATATCGGCTTTGAGTTTTTTGTGGTCAAAAAATTAATTTTATTTAAATTTGTCACATGTATACCATTTGAGATTTTTTATTGTATTAATCCATCATTTAGATCATGTAAATTATTAATTGATTATGACATTTTATAGTTGATTATAACGTAATGGACACACGAGCCAATAATATCAGGGCTCTAATGCCCTAAGCACCGCAGACCCTCTTCCTTAAATGTTATTTATTATGAAAAACTTGTTATGTCATTCATCAATTTGGTGCATTGCGACTAGAAATGTAAGTGAAGCCAATACTTATTGGTAATAGTAATCGGAAAAAAGTATGAAAAAAAGTTTTAGATCAATTATAACTGTGTCAATTCAGTTCTAAAACATTTTAATAATGTCAATTTAATCATAAATATTTTCACATTTTGACAATTAAGTCCATTGGCCGAAAATCATTAATGTGGACATTCGCGGTCCTCGCAGGATTTGAATGAAAAATAATTAGAATTATTCTTTTTAAATTGTAAAATTTATCCGGATCAATACTTGCAGTCAATGTTTACGTTAGCAATTTCCAACCCAAATTGGTTGGAATGATTTAATTGGCGAATTGTAAAAGATTTAAAACTACATTGGTATAATTAAAAAATTTAGGACTGAATTGATATAAGTGTAATAGGTTTAAGATTTTTTTTTTAAATACTTTTCCTACTAGCAGCTTCCCCGAGGAAGGGTGGACGATTTCAAACGCCGATAACTTGATTGAGGGTAATTCTGGGCATAAGCAGAGGTGGGGGTATGCTACAAAAGGCGAATTGGACTCCGGATCTTTTTCATGCTCAATGCTAAGGAGTGGGACGAACCGTAATCCTACCCAACCCGCTCCACATGCAGAAAGTCTGCCCCATTCCCAAACCAAAACTAATTAGTTGCGAATTTTATCTGCCCTCTTTGAAGCGGGACGGTCTTTCGGGTAGGGTAAAATTGCCATCCCTAAGCCTCTTCTTGCGTCTCCCTGGGCCGGGGGTGAATTCGGGCATATGGCTCGAGCCCGGAGGCGATGGTCTGCTAGCTGACCACAATGGCAATTGGATCCTAGGATTTGTCGTGTTCTTTTGGGTCTTACAATCACACTAACGACCGATCTTCTGGGCCTTGCGATGGCTCCTCCTTGCTAAACAACTCATAGTGTGATTTTGCTATCTCAGTGGAACTTGATGCCAAAATTTAAAGGACATGTCTACGGTTTGCAAGTGCTTGAATGAAGACTCGATTTCCCTTGTATCCCATGGAGCATATCTATAGAGAAAGCCAACCATTGTGTTGGGAAAGTAAGGAAAAGCTTGAACTAATTCGTGAATATCCTCCACAGGTGCTACATCTGATTTATTTAGATAGACATAGCTATTAGAACTGATTGTAGGACTCTGCCTTTGCGGCCCTATTCTAATCCTTATCGGTAGTCGATCATATACTTGAGTGACTGAGAAAGGATGGAGATAATTCCTCCCATTCTCTTTCATATATATTTGTATTATTGTTGGGGTGTGATTCAGACTCCCCATTAATAGAAATGCACGGGAGTCTTGATCCTCACTCACTAGGTGGGAGTTTAGGGGCCTCCTTGACAGGGGTTGCAAGGGGCAGCGCACTCGGGCTGCCAAAGGATTTTTATAATCTAGGTTCATATTTTATTAGTAGTTTGGGTTTGTTACTAATTTATACCGCCTATATCTAATCTTTTTCTCTTATAATTAAGAATTGTGACAAAGAGGTAGAAGTTGCTAATTTTAGTGAAATCCTTTGCTATATGTAGCCATAGTTTAGAAGCAAACCATAATAAATCTTGTGTCTTGATTTCTCTTTCTAATATTTACTTTCTATTTCAATGTATTTGTGCGCTTAATCCTAACAATTACGTGCAAATATTAGTATAGCACGTTGACATCTATTGGTGTTTTTTGCACATCAATTTTGCCTAGTCAATATAATTGACGGAGTTGCTCATACTAGATGACATGATCCAATTGTATAGATCAAGCAAGGTAGAGAGCTTGATTGTATAAACGTACTTAATGATCTAATTGTGCATTCAACAACAGCTCACATTTAGCAACGCCTCAAAAGTTTACCTGACCCAATATTCCAATGTCCCCATAATTTCGGAAGTCACCCTACTTCGTATTCATAATGATTTGTGTGTTGAGATATAATTTTTAATTTCAGTGAGAGACTTCAACATAATATATTTGATTAAAATTAAAGCTACATCGAATTGTCCCGATACAAGAATAAGCTAGCCTAATCGCTTGATTTGTGGATGGAGATGAGCTGAAAATGGTATTGGGATATTTTTGCCTACGTCAAAATTCACCTCGATCAAATCTATCACAACCTTGCCCACATGATCAACGATTGAAATTGACTACTTCTAATGGAATTGAGATTAGGAACAATGGGAAAATATTTTATATGTCATTCTTGCTAATGATTTGGCATAAGCAACCCCTAATATTGCTATGGTGATAAAGCATTTCATTTCACTCGGTTTTTCATTCAAATTTTGAACTTCTATCATTATCGCCGGGTGTGACTAGGGACGGACTAAGCTTTAGAAGAGTAGGGGCAATTGCTCCCACTCATTTTTTGAAAACTTGAGAACACGTTAAGATCTTTAAATTATTGCTTATTTACTTTTGGCCTAAAAAAAACCATTTTTTATCCTCAGTAAAAAAATTCTCAAAAACATTTAACCAAGCTAAAATCAAATATTTTAATTTAAAATTGGCCCAACAAATTGATAAAATAGAAAACGGTACGAGAATCATGAAAACGTAGATACAGACAAACAGAAACCACGTCATGGTAGATTTGGTTTGATCAAATTTTGCTGCCGCCGGGAGAAAAATCTCTCTTTGGGCGAGACTGTCATGCGAAGTGCCTCCCCGTACCGGTAGGGATACCCTAGTCGGCAACCGCCAACTGGGAGAGGGACGTGGGGAGAATTATCCACGTCAGCCTAATTTTGTAGTTGCCGTTAGAGGAATTATCCACGTCATTCAAATTTATATTACAATTTTCTTTTTCTTTTTTGAGGTTTTTCTTGCACAATATGTCCACGTCATCATTTAGTACCACATTAATAGTTGTCGGTGACCAGAAGATACAAAAATATCGGCCCAATTCCTTTAAAAAGCAATAGCAAGTTCCAAATTTGGCACTTCTTCTTTTTAATTGTAAAAAAGCGCTAGCTTCATCTCGCTCCACTCTTTTTTCATAGAAAAGTATCAACTATAACTTATGTCTCAATTCCAATCAGATTATTTTTTTATCTCGTGAAAAAAAATACCAACTTTCAGTTGATATCCAAATTTGGCTTTTAGAAAGTTTCCATCAAATTTCTATGGAGTACACATGAAATGGTATGTTGAAAATCTTTAACGCCATCATCCCCATTGAATTTGGGTGTCGACTAAAAGTTGATATATTTTTTATAAGACAACAAAAAGTTAGGGTCAAAATTAAGGCATGACCTGGTCTATACAAAAAAAATTGGCACAATTTATGGTTGTGCCTTTTTATGGTTATAGAAAAATTTGCGAAAGGATTAACATTTGATTTAAAGTTCGTACTTTCTAAGGGAATTAGGCCCATTGGATAAGATGACAACAAAATTTGATTGCACATTACAGATTCAAAGATCTGATTGCAAAAGGCATACAATTTAGGCAAGAAAATCAGGAAGTTTCTCATTAAATCATTTATAAATCGATCTTTATATTTTCAGTACGCTTTCTTCTTCTTTATTTGTACCTTAATGTGTAGATCTGTCAACATGATTATAGGTTCAAGTCCGCCGACAACTTCTGGACATGATCACATGAGATTTTGAAAATCTCCGTAATTTAATACCTATTTAGTCTGTGTTTGTACCCGAGATCTAACGCCAAGTTGAAAGGCACTCTCTCATTTATTAAGGAAATCTTTGGATACAATTATTTTTGTTTTCATTAGAAAAACAATTTATTTTATTTTAATGTTTCTTTATCAAAAGCATTTATTAGGAATAATTAGAAAATTTCTCTACATTTGAGATAATTATGATATCTCCCTTAACTGTCTGTATATCTCTCTTATACATATCACTCATTGATTGTAACTAATATCATGATTATCTTGTTACCTAAGTTCTCCAATATAACACAAAAATGTACATAGAAATTTCAAAATCCTCTTTCTTTGCACTATTCTTAGGTGCACATGCACGCCTAGTACACACTCAAAACACACCTTATAACTTCTCCTAATATCCTTCCCTCAACGTCGATTCTCAACATTATTCGACTCTCCTCTGGTCATGTCAACTTGCTTAATTATCGTGCAGTCTGTGCAATTGCCGTGACAATAGCCTCTTGCATGACGGCAACCTCTCATTGCAACTACAGCTTTTGGCGTGGCCTGCATAACAACCACAACAATACACAATAGCCATGTAAACAATTACATCAACATCAGCCAGTTCTCTCTTTAGTACACCGAACCGCTTCAGCGATCCACCCAAGCATTTGTTTTTCCCTGAATTTATTCTCCAAAGAAACTCTAGTTGACTCCTTCTAAGTCACTTGAGTATGAGAAAATATTAATTGATTTTATCATTATCTTGTTATTTTAGATAATCATCTAATAAAACATATAAATTAACTCATGTACTCTCCATCATAACACAGAAAAAACTATAGAAATTTTACCTTGCTGTTTCCACATCAATTTTGTTTGTAATGTTTGGTACCGTCTATAATAGTGAAGGTTTATTACATTCTTTTCATTAAACAATGTTTCTCATAACTAATCTGCTAGTTATATTTTTTTCCTTTTATTACTAAAAGAATACTTTTGACTCCAATATCAACTAATTAAATTAAACAAGACAAACACATTTTAATGTTAACATTTACATATGAGAAGTGCAATGAAAAGCAATTTATTGCAAGCCTCCTCAGCTGGGTCAAACGGGCAACCACACCGACAGCCTTACCGTAGGTCATTACATTACCTTTAGAAGACGACTGTAGTTGATTGGCGGCAACTCTATTCCCACTTAGATTCAAGACAACGTGGAAGGAAAGCAACACAAGAATATAACAAGAAGATCTATGTTAGTAAGTGAATATATTATAGATCCGTGCGGCTTTCTCTTCAAGATGTTAGTGTTTAATCTATGTAGCACCGACACGGACACATGACACGCGACACGACACGACACGACACGACACGACACGCTGACATGTTATTTTTTAAAAATAGAGAATTTCGACACGTTCCGACACGTTATATATTAAATATATTTTTATATATAAATACATAAATAATAATAATAATAATAATAATAATAATAATAATAAATAATAATAATAATAATAATAGCCTAGAATTAATTTACATGAAAAATATTTAATAATATCATTCATTATTTTAATTTGTTACAATAATACATAAAACTTAGAGGAAAAAAACATTGTTTAAAGAAAATGCTGAAATGATATTTTTAAATTTATTTATTTATCATGTATAGCATTTTTTTTATTACTTCTTTCATAGTAAAAGACTTTTAAAAAAAACTAAAACAATTTTAAAAAAACAAAACTGAAAAAAATAAATTGACCCATGCAAGTATATTTATAGCAATTTTATTTCTTTTTTTGTGTATATTTATATTTTGACCCCTCAAATATTAGAAATTTTTAAAATTGACAACATGCGTGTCGGAATCGCGTGTCGGAATTCTAGACTCATGTGTCGGAGCGTATCAGAGAGTTGACCATGTGTCGGATTTTTCGACACTCGTTGACCGCGTGTCGGAACATGTCGGGACATGTCGGAACGTGTCGGACACGTGTTGGAGTGTCGGATACGACACGAATGCTTCCGGAGAGTGTTCGTGCTACATAGTGTTTAATTGCTTCCCTCAAATTCACATGATCATCACTCTTGATGAATGAATAGAAGATCATCACGTTGCTACAATTATCCGGAAAGCTATGACCACAACTGGATCTTCGGCAAGTCATGTCAGCTGGTGCGACCTAATCGCCGACGATTAGTTGTTGATGTCACAAGTCAATTGAAAGTGCCTTGATCCGGGCTCATCCAGGGCGCTTTGTCTATGACTGGTTAGTGTTAAACACTCGTAAATGGGGAATTTTCAAACTCTTCATTTTCATTTTCTAGATGGTGCCATCTCAAGCACTTATATCGACTAGTCCTGCTAGAATAATTTGCAAAGCTCCTTAAGGGGTTCAACCATTTAAACTCCCGCATCCAAATGATCGCTCCATGTGCATTGCTTGTACCATCGTTGTATTACATTTTCTCATGACCCGCTTTATTTCTTACTTAGGAATGATCTGAGAGCTGTATGCACCCTTCAGAAATGATGCATTGCGCTTTTGAGTCGACTAGTATACTACTAATGGCCGAGGATAGTACATGCCACACAATCCTTTGAATTCGGCCACCAGCTTGGACCGTGACATTTGGTATCAAAGCTTGAGTTATAGCGAAAGACCTAGGAGTCATGGTCTGACACACAAACAACCTGATATTAGAAGCAGATTGAGGATTTGGAAAGTGAGGTGAATGCCCTAGGTGGCCTCGGAAGCATCATTCAAACTCAATGAGTGGATCGGTTCCACTTAGGGATTGCATCATGCTGGGAACAATCGAATTGGCATCCTCGTGGATCTTTACTTTGAAGAGGTTGTTTACTCCTTAGAAGGCCTAAAGCCATGATTGAAGACTGTGCAGCAGAGATAGCAAGACGTGCCTTCAGCGCAAGTTGTGGCTGAATGCTAGATGAACTACTACATTGTTAACGAACACAAGAAATCAAGTGTGTCCTACTTGAGGAGTGGATAGTCACTTCAGACAGGCAAGCCCAGGAGTTGGACAGCCCCAAATACCAGCAATGGTCTACTCAGGAGTTCACACCTAGGAATAAGTTCGGCGGGGTAAAGAGAGGCGGGTAACTGCTAGCTTGCTTCAAGCGCATTGGACGCATGAAGTTGCGGAATGCCTGAAATGGGCACGCCATGCAGAAGAGAGCCCCAAGCTACTCAGACAGTGAGAGAGCACATAAATGAGATGGCCCGAGGATGGGGCCTTACACTTGCTTCATGCTGTTTTATGCTGAGCCATCAACAGGGGCAAGACAAAAGAAATTATTAAAAATAAGTTGATGAATGCAGAGTAGCAATTTAATGGCGAAATCAGATGGACCAAGGTTGATTCAGGAATATACTATAACTCTGTGTATGTGCTTGAAGCCAGCCGACTTGGACTTGCATCGAAGGATGATGCAAGTCCATGAGCTCTAAAATGCACCTGATCCTCGGCGTGGTCAAAGGAGTTCCCATGATGATTGGAGCGTGAAAATATTTGCGCACGTACCTTGTCTTCCTGACTGCAAAGGAGGATGCGGGCAAGACCAGATCACTCGAGTGTAAATCTGTCTTGCCAGATAAACTTCCAAAGCGACTTCCCACTTGTCGCTCTGTAGATCACAAGATTGAGCTCATGTCTACACAAGTGCCTATCAGATGGCCTCTCTAGAGTAGGCTGAGCTAAGGAAGCAACTCGATGAATTGCTAGAGGCAAGGTTCGTCCATCCAAAGGCCACTCATGGTGCCCCAGTCTTGTTCTTGAAGAAGCAAGATGAGAGGTTACGCTTATATATTGATTACAAGGCTTTTAACAAGCTAATGGTGAAGAATCACTTTCACAACCCGTTGAGTAATTACCTCTTCAATCAACTCAGTGGAGCCATGTACTTTCCCAAGCTTGACTTGAGATCGGGCTATGATCATGTTAAATTACTGAGGAGATGAGCCCAAGACAGTGCGTGACATGCCACGGAGCCCTGAGCTTTTGGTCATGCCATTTGGTCTCACAAATGTGCTAGCCACATATGGCACCTTAATGAACGTTGTCTTCCTTGACCACCTTGACAAGTTTTGTGGTGGTGTGTCTGGATGAGATCGCGGTATACTGCAGGACTACTTTGATTGACCGTGAAAAGCACTTGTGCTTGGTACTTGAGATGCTGAAAGAAAATCCCCAGTGCTCGTTTGCCAAGGAAAGGTTTGACCTCCTTGGGCATGTCATTGAGCAGGGGAGAATCGGCATGGACACGGAGGTTAAAGCCATCAAGGAGTGCCATGTTCTGAAGAATGTGAGTGAGCTGTGCTTATTCTTTGGTTTTCCAAACTATTATCGCCAATTCATGGAGGGATTCTCCAAGTGAGCGACACCACTGATTGAGTTGCTGAAGAAAGGTCAGTTTTGGACTTGGGATGGGGAGTGTGCAATGGTCCATCTGAGGAGGTGAAGCACTCTGCGACGGAGATCCTTTCCACGCACTATTGTATATTATGAAGCCATCCAAGATACACATGGACGTTTTAGACATTGAGCTAGGAGGTGTCTTGGTGCAAGATAGCCAACTGTTGACTTATTAGAGTTACAAGTTGAATGCCACTGAGCTGATGTGCACAGCCGAAAAGAAACAGTTCTTGCTGATCATATATTCCTCCTAGAATGGAAGTACAGTTTGCTTGCATCCAAGCTTGTGGTAAAGACTGATAATACCAGCGCTATCCACATCTTGATACAACCAAAAGTCAATACCAAACATGCCAGGAGTTTCTGGCCGAATTTCACATTGAGATCAAATACAAGAGTGGCTGAACATATTAGGCGGCACACAGTCACCCCTGGATCTTGCACCTTGGTTAGAGTGAACAACATGACAACAAGGCAAGGGCATTGACCATGTTGAGTAGATTCGGATGTATCCTGAGAGTGATCCCACAACAAGAAACCTTCTTGACTTGATCATGGAAGCAATGACATGTCACTTCTTGGTGGATGATGGCTTGATTATCACAAAAATGCGTAGTTTGTCCTGAGAGCGGATACCTAAGGAGAACGCTCATGTGCTAGTGTCATGATACCTTTTTGACTGGTCATCCCAGATGGCAATGGATGATGACCCTAGCAAAGTTACTTCTTCAGAATATGAAGGACGATGCAACACAAACAGGCAGGGTTAACTGAGTTGCACCTGTCCTGCTATAACCATGAGAGACTGTGTCAATAGACTACATCATGTGCTTGCTTAAGGTGAATATTCGACGATCATTGTTGTGGTGGATCAGCTCTCCAAGTGTGCAATGTTTATTCTAGCTTCCTAGAAGAGACAGCCACCTTGTTCTTTTGCCATGTAGTGAAGCACTAGGCCCTGCCCTGGAGCATAATCAGTGATCGTGACTCCAATTTCACAGGCAATTTCTGGTAGAATCATGGGGTCCAATCTGTGCATGTCTTGCACCTTTTTTCCCAGATAGATGGCTAGATAGAATAGTTCAAGACATGCTAAAGAGTAGTTGAACTTGAGGCACCACGGAGTGCCAACCAGAAGAATTGAGTGAACTTGCTCCAAATTTTGCTTCAACATTTGGCGGAGCTGTTCCTCCAACAAGAGCCCGTTTGAAGTGGTGACATGCCAGCAACCACGGCATCCTCACACAGTGGCAGTACTAGATGGGCGAAGCGCGTGAAAGCCCACGACTTCACCGAAGACCGGAGGCAAACACTAACATTGCCCAAGCTTATCTTGAGAAAGCCTCTAAAGAGAATGGAAGTGGGCCAATCAAAAGAGAAGGCTAGTCTAATACCAGTTTGGGCAATCTGTCATGCTAAGGATCCTTCCAGAACTATTGTGGTACTCAAGAGGAAGGAATGACAACTCATTTGGAAGTACGAAGGGCTAGCGCCAGTGCTTGTGAAAGAGGGAATTTGCTGATGGGCTTCAATTGCTCGCTTGGTTGAAGATCCATCCGTTGTTCCATGTGAGCTCATCAAGACATGAAGGACCAGATGAGAGATGTATCGACTCGGTTTGGAGTGAAGATCAACTTTCTAGTGGGTGATGCTATGGAAGAGATCCTAGCCGAACGGATTGTCCAAGACGCACCAACAGAAGCCAAGCAAAGGAGTATCTAATTCAGCAGAATGGCCGAAGAGCCGGATACACCATTTACGAGTTAGAGGAAGACCTCCAACCTGTCTCTTACCGCAAAGAACAAGGCAAGTCTGTCGAGGAGGGGGAGAGTGTCATAAGTCCTCGGTGAATGCTTTGATCTACGTTCGTCCGAGTCGCTTCGTCCATGGTCACCAAAGTTAAGCCTACATTAAGCCGATTCCGCCTCATCAGTGTCAACCTAGGGGCACTTTTGATTTTTCTTATTTTTCTAATTTTTTTCATAATTTCTAGGTGGTACTATCTCAAACACGTGTATAACGATTACTCATGCTAGAATTGACAATGCTTGTAAAACTCTTTAAGGGAATTCAACTACTAAAACTCTCCTTTCCAGATAATCCCTTGATGGAGATTTGATTGCATTGTTGTTGATCAATATAATTGAGTATAACAGTATCTCACTACCCACTTCCTCTATCGTTTTCAAACAATCTTGTGAATTGTGTATATTCTTTAGAATTGAGGCATATGTGGGTTGGTATAAATAATTAATGCCCAAGGATAGTATAGTACTTAGTGACCGAGAATGATACACGGGGCATGACCTTTTAAATCGAGCCATCGGCTCAGACAGTGACATTGATGCCCTTCATAGCATATTTGAATCCTGTTGCATGTGGTTAGAAGAGTCTTGACAATGCTTGGGATTCCCCTTATTGACCATGCTTCTTATGTTTGGCTTTTTGTTCTGACTGGGGCGTAAATGTGCTTTCCTGAGCATGAATCGTGTAAGCAAACATGTATTTTAGAAGTTACAATTACAGGTCTCATAATTCCGCACAAGCTCAATTTTGATCCCTCTACTATTTTTCATCTAAAATTCTATCCCTGTACTCATGATAAGAAATTCACAATATTTTTCGCATTTTACCAATCAAATCTAGATAGAGTTTTCTGATTTAGCATAAAAAAAAATAACTTCTGGCGTTTATAATAGTTAATAACATGTGCACCACTCTTAACTTAATACACTTTGGGGGCCACTGTTATTCAGGTGCCAAGTCAGCATCTTCCTTCGAGACTCTAACGAAAATATGAAAAATATATGTAAATTTTCACCAAGAGGATACTGCTGGACCAGATCTATCATGGAAATCAGAAAATACAAGGACCAAAATCGAACTTGAACAGATTACATGGACCACAATGCGATCGTAGGGTGCATCAATGATGGGTCAATTCCAATTTCTCCGGGCCGTTTGGGAGCCAAGGATAAGGTTGTTGGGCTTCTTGTTCCTGCATGGGCCTAATTGTCAACCAAATTACTTACCCAAAGCTCATGCGTAATCTCCCTAGCAATGGACTGTGTAGCTAGATGGATCAAAATCATATAAACAAAGTTCAAGAATTAAACGCATCCTATAAACAATGATGTCAATCTGAGAATATGGGAGACATGCATATTTTTTCCCTAGCATAAGACAATAGAATCGTGCCTTGGTCTGTACAAAGCACGGCACTACTTCCATGCGCTCCAATAGACATTCCTTTCTCCATTGAATCAGTCTAATGTGGAAATTTCAAGATGTGAAGATAGACGTGGATCCTACGGGGTCTTCTGGCATATGAGAAAAAGGGAAAGAGATAATAAGACATGATTTCCCTAGTTGGATGGATTGTTCTAATTTGTTGTTCTTGCCCAGTCCTGTCCTAGGTTGATCACGGTTGACTTACTATGACGAAGTAACAACGACGCACGTAAACAAAGTTAGTCCATGCAGGAGTCGAGTCGTTAATCAAAGGAGTAGATACCTCAATCTCAGTTGTGTTACCAAATGCAAGATCAAGAAGATACCATGAACATGTTCTTGAAATAGTCAAAGCAAGTTCATGATGGCACAATTCATTTAGATTGTTATCCACACTCTACTGTTTCTTTAAGTGACAAAAATATATATATAAAAAGCTTTGATCGTACAATATAGTCTCAGGTGCAATTCCCTTGGCCCTTTTATGCAGAGTTCATCACGAAACTATGAGTTTAGCCTGCCCACCGGGTGTGGTCAATCTAAACTGCCCCCAGTTCCTAAGACTTTCACAAATCCCAAGTTTGAATTGGCTACTAAATCAAATACGTGAGGAGTCGCCGCCAATCACTTTATTTTATCTAAATTGATTAGACACCTAGAATACAAAAGCAATAACAGAGAAAAATGAACTTCCTAGTTACCCTGTGCAAGGTGAAACTGGACTATGTGCGTTAACCAAGACATCCGAGGGTTTGATTACGTGATGGACGGATTAGCATCTCACAACACCATTTTGATACCACAACTCTTCAATTAAGGGCTGATTCACATATATTGTGTATTATTTTGATAGAGGTTGAAAATCAAACTTCAGCTAATATGCAATGAGGAGTGAAGATCGCATCATTTTACTTATCGTGTGACTTTGCTGTTTGTAAATGTGTTGCTGTCGCCTCAATTTTTTGGTCCATTTTAAGAATATCATTAAATTTGACCTAGATTGACCAAGGTTGACCAAACGTTGACCAGCGATACAAGGCCCTAAACACGTTTTAGATAAGCACGAAAAGATATGACCAATTTTTTTTTTTTTGAACGGAAACCCATATTGTATTAATAGGAATAACCCATACAACCAGCGGCTATAGCGTATGTGCTTAACCGGTTCAAGAGAGGAGGGGGCGAAAGAAGGGCCTAATTACAAGTCAAACTATTGCTAGTATGGGCCTTATAGGCCCAGTTGGCTACCGTGTTTGCTTCTCTTCGACAGAACCCTAGTGTTAGATTGGAGAATAGGGTTAACAGGAAGGCTGCCTTTGAGAAGAGAGAGCGATCCGTCCATGGCGGCAGTGTGCGGCGATTCAATGTGTCCACCAAAGTGAGATTGTCTGATTCGACGATTATCATTGCATTTTGAAGCCCTTGTTGCAGAAGATGGCGGAGCGAGAAGGATAAGGCTTGGATCTCAACCTGCAGAGCCGAGAATGCCACAACCCCTATGGAGAAACCATCTGTAAGTCGGCCTTGATGATCCCGACAAATACAAGCTATATTACCGTGATTGCTTCCCTGATGATAGGATCCATCTATATTAACCTTCAGAACCCCGGGATCTGGGGGGTGCCAGAGATGAGATTTGTTTTTGACCGAGAGCTGTTGATGCGTGTAGGAAGCCGAAGATAACCGATCTACCTGAGCGTGAGTCAGTGCCGCTTCTACCACCTGCGATCGATTGAGAGAAGTTCCTCTGAAAATGAAGCCATTCCGGGCTCGCCAGATCTGCCACAGGACATGAGAAATAAACGCCAGACGAGATAATCGGTTTCCTTCCCCAATCGTGGACACGATCCACGAGTCCAGACGCTGAATATTGTTGGGAATGACTGAGATCCCGATCTGGGAATGATTCCACACCTGTTGAGTCCACGAACAGAGTAAGAACATATGTTCTAAAGTTTCTGGAACCTTATTTTTGCATAGTGGGCAGCAGGGACTTTCTAATATATGTCTTTGATACAGGTTGTCTCTCGTTGCCAAGGCATTGCGACAGATAGACCGGAGGAATACACGGAGTTTGGGTGCAGCAGGCATCTTCCAGATAGTGTGCCATAACCAGGTAGGGATTTGGTATGATGTTGAAGCACCAAAATTTGGGATACATGATTGTGTCTGAATAATTGCATGATATGCTGATTTGACCGTAAATGTTCCTTGTTTAGTTGCTGTCCATATAAGTGCATCTGAAGTGAAGTTAGGCCTGAGTTGGATGTCTGTGATCTATTGAATGATTGGCAAGTCGAAAAATCTGTACAATAAATCAATCTTCCATGAACTGGTAGCTTGATCAATAAGATCAGTTACTAGTATAGGTTCTTCTGGGGCTTTAGGTCCACCTAGAATTCCCATAGGAAGCCATCTGTCTTCTCTTATATTGATGCATTTTCCATCTCCCACAGACCAACTAACATTTGGTAAAATAGCATCCCTCCCGCTCAAGAGGCTCTGCCAGCCCCATGATGGGCGAGAGCCCTTGTCAGCTTTAAAAAATGTGGATGAGTGAAAATATAAACCTCTAAAAAACTTGCCCCATAAAGATAATGGTTGATGCATAAGACGCCATGCCTGCTTACCAAGCATGGCTTGATTAAAACTCATCAAATCTCTGAAGCCCAATCCACCTAGTGCCTTTCGCTTCTGTAAAGTTTTCCAACTCTGCCAATGAACTCCAGATCTGCTTGTATCATTACTCCACCAAAATTTAGCCATTCTCTTTTCAATAACTTTACATAATGAGATAGGAATCTTAAAAACAGACATGGCATATTGCGGAATAGATTGAATGACAGTCTTTAACAAAACTTCTTTCCCTCCCTTAGAAATTAGTTTCTCCTTCCACCCTTCTAATTTCGATTGAACTCTGCTTAACAGCCAAGAAAACATATCCCTTTTAGATCTTCCCCAATCAGTAGGTATCCCTAAATACTTCCCACATCGTTGTAAAACAGGTACCCTTAATTCACTAGCCAAATTTTCCTGGAGAGAAATAGGGCAAGAAGGACTGAAGAAAATTCCAGATTTATTTCGATTAATAGTTTGTCCTGATGCCAGGCAATACTGGTTTAGAATATTAGATAGGTTCTGACACTCCAGCAAGGTACCATCAAGAAAGAACACAGCATCATCAGCGAAAAAGAGATGTGATAAAGTAGGACACCATTGATTTAGCTTAATGCCTTTGAGTAAGCCCATATCCATAGCATTTCTAATTAGGAAGGATAAGAGATTTGCTATAAGGATAAACAAGTAAAGGGATAAGGGATCTCCCTACCTCAGCCCTCGAGTTGGTTGGAAACTCGGTAAATACTCACCATTCATTTTGACAGAGAAATATGTAGTTGAAATGCACTGCATAATTAGGTGGACCCAATGGGAATGAAAGCCCAATCGAAGTAAATAATCTTGAAGAAAGTCCCATTCAACACGGTCATAAGCTTTCTGCATATCTAACTTAAGAATCGATTTAAAATGACGCCTCCATTGCCTAGTCTTGAGCTGATGAATAACTTCCTGCACGATTAGAACATTGTCCTGAATCTGTCTTCCAGCAACAAAAGCACTTTGTTCCTCAGTAATCAGTGTAGGCAGCAGGGATTTTAATCTATTAGCTAGCACTTTAGAGAAAATCTTGTAGGCATAGTTGCACAAGCTAATAGGACGATACTAATCCAAGCTTTCTGGGTTTGGGGTTTTGGGGATTAGGGTTATAGCAGTTCTGTTTAAAGGTAGAGGTAATGATCCAGAAGTAAAGAATTGCTGAACTGCTCTGTGAATGTCCACTTTAAGAATTTCCCAATGTGACTGATAAAATAGTCCATTTAATCCATCCGGGCCTAATGCTTTTGAAGCACCTAGTTGAAATGTGGCAACTTTAACTTCTTCAAGAGTGGGTTGAGCAAGGAGTGTTGCATTCATTTCTGCATTAACCATCTGTGGACACTGTTCTAAAATCTGTGCATAAGGGCGAGATCCTGAAGTTGTATATAGCTGTGAAAAATAAGCTGTAGTCATTTCTTTGATCTGTCCAGGATCCCTAACCCATTGCTGATGTTCATCCCTCAATATAGTAATTTGGTTTCGTTGTCTTTTTTGAAGTGTGGTAGCATGGAAGAACTTAGTATTATGGTCTCCCCACTTTAACCAGTTTATACTAGATCGCATCGCCCAAAATTGCTCTTCCCTCTGCCATGCTTTATGAAGTTCTGTTTTTATCATTTGTTGCCGAGATTGATTCAATAAAGTAGGGTGCTGATTTGCCAAAATTTGTAACTGGTGCTCTAATTCCATTGCCTGTTGCCTGTTGTGGGAGAAATTCTGGCGACTCCAAGTGGATAAGGCGGTAGCAACCGCGCGAAGCTTGACTGGGAGAGGAGAGTCCTTCCTCGAGACAGAGTGCCAAGAGGTTTCAATGACTGATTGACAGCCCGGATCCTGATTCCAGAAAGCTTCAAAGGTAAAGTGTAACTTTCGTCAACTCAAATAGGGTTTTGTATCTAAAACAAGTGGGCCATGATCTGATCCTACTGCAGGGAGAGCTAGCACTTGAGCATTCGGGTAAGTGACACGCCATTCAGTAGTACATACAGCTCGATCTAGACGCTCCTTCACCAAGGCTTCCCCATCTCTGTTATTGGACCAAGTGAAAGCACAACCATGAGAAGGTAGATCCAATAAGCAGCAATCATTGAGGACCTCTTGAAAAGAAGAAAGGCGATAAGAGTCCGCTGGCCGAGATCCCATTTTCTCCCATCTGTGAAGAATTTCATTAAAATCGCCAAGGCACACCCAAGGTAAGACATTATAGCTACCAAATTGTCGCAAGGTCTGCCAAAGATGCTGACGGTCATGATAAACTGCAGGTGCATGAATACAAGTAATCCGCATAGATCTGGCATCGGAGATATCCAGACAAATAAAATCCAAAAAATGCGGATTGGAGGAGAAGTCTGACAGCGAGATCCCAGCATTCCAAAAAAGAGCTAAGCCACCTGCAGAGCCAATAGGGCTAAACAGCTTGTGGTGCAAAAAACGGAAGGACCGTTTCAGGCGAAGGAGAACTTCATCAACATTTTTTGTCTCCATAAAAAATAACAGGTCGGGCTTTTCTTTAGCCAAAAGGGCTTTTAAGGATAGGACTGTCAGGGGATTGCCCAAACCCTGACAGTTCCAACTTATAATTTTCATCGTTGTTTTGGTGATTGTTTAGGGCCAGCCACCGTTGCCCACGAACCATCTTCAGAAGCCTCTATAATTGGCGTATCCAACAAGAAGGAGTCATCATAGACTCCCTGTTGCCCTCCTAGTAAGTCATAGGGAGTATAGCGCCGCGGTTTCTTAGCAGAGCCTATTTTAATATTCTGACGAATACTTTTGCCTTTTTTTACTTGAGGAGCTGATGTCAGCCATTGCACTCCTTTAAGCTTCTCTAATGCTGGAATCAAAGCGGTGGTAAGAGTTTGTTGCACTGAAGGAGTGATGGCCAAGGTATCAGTTTGTGGTGTGATCGGAGTAGCCTTTTGTGGAGAGGAGGTTGTGTTAGGAATAGGTGGTAGAAGAAGAGGGAGAGGGCGAATATCAGTGGGAGGTGTTTCAGGTATGGTTTCCTCTCTCTCCTCCTCCATAATTGATTGCCCATAGTAACACTTCCAGTAAGGGCTGTACTGCTAAACTTCAGCTTTTAACCAGGGACCGTAAGGAGTTTTAGCAGCATCGGTGATCATGTTCTCCTCAAAAGGGATGGTGGGACAAGAGTCTGTATAATGGCCCAATCGTCCACAAGAGTAACAGTAATGAGGTAACCTTTCATAACGAAAATCCAACCACAGAGTTTGATTTTTGAATTTACTTAGTCGACCTACCTTCAATGGTTCAGATAAATCCAACTTGATTCGAGCGCGACCTGCTTTTAGGGTGGAACCAGTAGCAAAGTCAGACTTAACTTGTAGAACAAGGCCTACCGAACTAACAGCCTTGTGGATCATATCATCGGTACAACTATCTAACGGTAACCCAATTACTTGAACCCAGAATGCACAGGTAGAGAAATCATAGCAGTGCAGAGGGGTGTTGGCTACCCAGGGTTTAAAATTTATAAGATGTCCCGAGAATTGCCAAGGGCCTGTATCGAGAATTCTCTGTTTTTCAGCTTGAGACTTAAATTTGGCTAAATAAATTCCCGCTTCTCTTTGTAGAATTTCCGCTTGGTCTGACCTCCATGCCCTCTTCAAGATTGACTAGAAAGCTGGGAAATTGAAGGAAGGGTTGGAAGGAACTTTACCAATTAACAGTAGCTTGCACTCCTCGACTGCGCCAGGTGAAGGTTCAACTTGCCATTCTTCAATTGATTTTTCTGTGCATAATCGGCCCAATTTTTGACAAAGTGCAGCAAGTCGAGATGCATCGGGATCATCTTCAGTAGCCATTGATGAAAGGACGTATTGTCTTAACAGATGAAGGTCGGGAGCCTAAGAAATATCGACATGCAGATGGAGAAACAGAGAAAACCACAAGGGAGGAGAACAGAAACCCGTAGAACAATGACTTACGCGATAGAAATAGGATTAGATGTGTATGGGTTAAGTGATTAGGTCTGGGAAGGACAAGAAGAGAAGGAGATGATGAAGAATTGCCGTTCGCATGGTGATGGTAATCTACTGAAGATTGAAGACAAAGGGTTTAACAGAGAAGAAGAACTCTATCTAGCAGATAGAGAGGGAACTCGACAAGACAAGAGCATTTGGTAAGTAAGATATGACCAAACTTAAATGCTGAAAAATGCAGCTCGGAAAAGTAACATTTAAACTCATGTGGAAAAACGGTATTGGTGCAACTAGTACTTATTTGATCTTTTTGTTTTCACATGTCTGCAACAAGGATTAGAATTTATATAAACACACGAATCAATATATGCGGGAATTTCATTGGAAAAAGGTCCCCACATGAATAACTATATGCTATATGATGCTTAAACGAATAAATAAGCAAAAGGGATCACTGGGGATCGGCTCAACAAGCATTCAATTGACCATGAATAGGCCGGACGCCCAATGTTTAAACCAAGGATGATGTGGACAGCAATTATGTAGCTCGCTCTCGAGCTCAAGATGAGTCGGAAAGGGGGGTTAGCCATCCTCGATCACCTGGGAACGACTCTAAAACCAATCGTGAACAATATTACTAAACTTGAATTGAAATCAATCTTATAAACTAGCCATATCTATCAAATATCAGCATCAAAATGAGTTACAATGAAATTGGTCAAGTTAAATTTCATGGAAACAAAGGCTAACTATGATGATGCCCAAAGAAAACACATTGATCAAAATGGCGAATTGTATCAAACATGAGGATTTTAAATCGAGTTATATCAACTTTGACAACAAATCCTTCCATGTTTACAATTTGGATGAATAACATTTAGAGGATGTATATTGGGATGATGCAATTGAATAAATAGAAAGATCAGGAGCAAAATTTCAATTTCTTACCTTCAAATACAAAGAGCAAAGACCGGCTTTGAAGTGTAATCACAACGTCCCTCGATCAATCTTCAGTTTTCCTTTTAGCCGAGAGTATACTTTGCTTGATCAATCAAACTTACTCGGTTTCTCTTGCTAAATTTTGTTGAACGTGTGATCGAATATATGACGGAGTTTGCTCTTTTGGCCAACTGACTTTTGATTGAGTTGAATCTTCTCTAGGTGAGTCAAGTATGTGACCGAATGTGCTTCGATTTCATCTGCATGTCACCATATATGGCCAAGTTCAGCCATGAGTGGCCGAGTGAATTTGGGTAACCTTCGAGTTTGGTTGAACAAATTCAAGTGTAATCAAGTTCCCCTTGGCCAGTCCTTTTTCTCTTTGGTTGAGTGTCTTGCCTCTTGGTCGATCAAAACATGGCCTTTGAGTGAAGTTAAGAGTTAGATATTAGGAATCTTAGTCCTAATCCAAGTTCGAAACAGATTTTATGTGAAAATCCCCCCTCATTGGTCAAAATCCTTCTAACTTTTCCATGATTGGCCGATTTGAGTTGTTGGATGGGATCTAGATAGTTAAACTTCAATAGTATTCTTATACTCCATCATTTACTCCCCAAAAAATAGGCTAAATTAGTTGAAACTCTGCTTTGTAAGAGCTCATCCCTATCTCTCATGATGATAGCTTTTACCAAAACCCTACTCACCCATAAACCCTAACCTCTGCCTAACACCTAAATTCCCATTACATAGCTTTACCAATAGCCTATTCTCCTTCAAACCTCAATCTATGCCCAACCCCAAATCCCCACTCCACCAGGCTCTATCTTTCATCCCCTCTTTTGCATTACACCTCTGTCCTAAGCTTCCATTTGTGTTAACGGTCAACTCTAATGATTGATCAGTTTCAGCCTCTCCTCCTTGTCACCCCCTCACCCACTAATCCACACAGCCCATGATTAATTTAGCTCCCTTAAACTCATCTCCCTCGCTACTCACTTCATTTCCATCACCAGCATCACCAAACGACCATTATGAAACCATCTAAGCAACAATAGCCTCAGAAACAACCACCTCTCCTATCTTGCTCTTCTTGTTCCATGAGTTTCAAGTCGGGAATGTAATGATGTGGAAAATTGCAGCTTCCCTAGCTTAATATTGCTAGCCTTTACTTTTATTTAACAGCATAGAAAATTGATGAAAAATCACCAAAAAGAGTGATAAAACTATTATAATTGTGCCAATTCAGTTCTAAACTTTTTATTTTGCCAATTTAGTATTAAACCTTTTGCATTTTTGCTAGTTCAGTCCATTTAGTAATTTATAATCGGAAAAGTCTGATATATAATCATAGTCAACACCGATTGGTGTTGTGGTGACATTTTCTTTATAAAAAAAAAGGTATTCAACAAAGGCATCGGACTTGGCTAGAGTAATCGTGTGAGTACTCCATGCTTCTTGCTCAAATCATCTTCAAACCTTAGTATCATCTCCAAAAATTTTGCAAATTTTCCTTCAATGTGATCTTGTATTGCCATTTCTCTCAAGCCAAGTTGTTTTTTTGTCAATTGCCTTCGTGAATCGGTCCCATTTTCACATGATGCCTTTGTTCGTCATTACAGGACTTGATTCGCGCATATTGCGAAGATCCAATTTGCCCACAATTAGACCCGATTCATTTGTCTATAACAAACATGAGCAAGTGATATGGTCTCGATTTAAATGTGTTGTTGACAAGTGTTGAGCTAAGTGGTGACCATGAAGTCCATGAAGAATGGTCAAAAGGTATATTATTGTGGTCCCAAACTAAGTTTTGTCCTTGCCTTTATCGTGGTTCCAAACCATTTTATTTCTTTGCGTGTGTTGAGCAAACCAACTATTTAGTTTTGAACTTGAAAGTGGATGAGTGTGTGTGAGATAATTTTTTATTCTTGCCTAATAATTGGCGAATTTGAAAGCAAACTAATTATGCTGAGCAAACTAACTATTCACCTTGAACTCTTGTATCACAGGGTACTAGATATTAGTTAGTAGACTAACCTAATTAATTATTGTAAATTAGAGAGAAATTTTGCTTGTAACCATGAGATAGAGATGATTTAACACTTATGCTCAAGTCAAAATTTTCACATAGTGATAGCACTCTAAGTGCTCAAGTTGACATTTCTATTATGTGGCTGCTTACAACATACATTGCATTTTTTTTTTTTTTGTGTAGGGTCGAGATGAGCGATAAGTTAGCATGTGTTTGCCTTTTCCATGATGGAAATTTTTATCGTCGCCTAATGTTTAAATATGTTGGGGGAAGATCAATTTAGTAAAAATTGATATCAATTCAAAGAGCTATAAAGGCTTATGAGAGACATCAAGAATGAGTAGATACAAATTTGAAAAGCTCTATTTTAAGTTTCCTAGAAGGTCTCTAGAAGACAGGTTGAGATATATATGGAATGAGAGTAATGTTATTGAGCTACTTTTTAGTTATTTGCATAATGGGTTAATTGAAATATATGGAGAAAAATTTTCAATCGATGAGGCAACTAAGGGTGATAGTCACACTGTGGGTAAAGGTGCTAACCTGAGTTAAGGGTGAGTCTGGTTCAGGTTGGGCCGGTCCAACATCTAACCTAGGAATCAACCAACACAATGTTGGTCCCCAAGTTTCGGAACTAAGGATCGACTTGATTGAGCTTGGGAACAAGGACTGGATCGACTTTATGGGTTCGGTCTAGTTCCAAGATCAACCCGGGACCAATTGATAATTTGTTATTTTCTTTTTTGTATTCCATGAAAATTCAACCTATTATTTTAAATTACATATCCATTAACAATGCATCGTTAAGCAACCAAACTATAAATATCAGTACATATTCAACATAAACTTAAGATAAGGTGACAATAGAAATTTCACACTTACTAAAAACAACAAACCATAAAAATGATCAAGACTACTAATAGAGATAAAGTATTTCTATCGTTGGAGAATGTTATAATTTTGTCACACCCCGAATCTCAAGCGTGCAAACATCCCTTGGTGGTCGATTAAATTGTGACATCTCAAGATGCGTCGCCAACCTATTCTTTTTATCTTTCGATTAAATGTATGCGGAAGCGACTTAAATAAACACATAATCAATCAACTACAATAGGGATAGCAAAGCACAACAGACGATTTCCAAAAACGGCGATTTATTTATCAACTTGTTAATCCTTGGAGTTTAACATATACTGGTCGACGACAAAAGGTAACTCCTACACAACCTATGAGCAAAAATAGTCAGAAAAACGAGCTCAAATGATCAGAATTAAGCACAATTTCATCCTAAAAAACGAGCATAAAATTCTACTTAACGGCTAATCCGTCATTAATTACACTAATCACAATTAATTAAGCTAATCACAATTAATTAGGCTAAGCACGATTAATTAGGCTAAGCATGATTAATTAATCTAACTATAATTAATTAAAATCAATTGCCATTAATTAAAATAATCATGATTTATTAAACAAATTATGATTAATCAAATAAATAATGATTAATTAAGCTAAACTCGATTAATTAATATAACCACAATTAATTAATCTAATCGTAATTACTTAAACTAATTGCACTAAACTTTAATCTAAACAATCTTTAATCGCAATTAAAGCCAAACTAAAATTAACTAATATTAATCTCCATTATCCTTAATTAACCTATCCCCTAAACGTAATTAACACCCTAATCCATGATTAAGAAGTTAACTCATAGGTTTTTGGGGACGGCGAGCTTGTGGCAATGGTGACACAACAGCGATGAAAACATGAGGCTCGTGGTCCAATGACGGCCCATGGCGTGGCAGTGGCTCCTCAAAACCCACGACCAAGCTTGGCTTTGGCGATGGTGGCTTGCAGCGATTTAAGGGACGGTGCGAGGGACATAAGCAGACGTGCAGTGGTTGAATGGGCAGCTCAATAGTGACAAGGTGGTAGTGATGGGGGTGGTGGTGATTTGCGGTGGTGTGGAAATGGCGGATGATAATGGTGGTGAAATGGCGACGGCAAGGGGTGAAATGAAGAAGAAATGAAGGAGGAGGAAAAGGATGAAGAGAGAAGAGATGAGATGGAAGGAGGAGGCGTGAGGGGGAAGAAGAAGTTTTTTTGGGGGGGGAGGAAGAGGATAGGAGGAGGGGACGACGGTTCTGCAGGGGGAAAGAAAGTGGCATGAGGGGGAGAGGGAAAAGATAGGGGGAAAGAGAGAAAAAAGAAGAGAAGGATTTTCTCCAAAATTTCTTCCAAAATTCTCATAAACTCATTTATGATGATGCTGTGGAAGTTGATGAGATGTTTGATAACGTGAAGTTTGCCCCAAAACGTGTGTTTAAATTTTATGAGAAATCTTGTCACACTTCTAGTGAAAAAAATTTGGATGGTGAATTTGTGAATTCTACTAGCTTTGGTAGTAGCTAAGATCCTTATTGCAATGAAAGAAATGGAGAAGATGATTGCAGCTTAAATTTCTATATGCAAGAGTTTTCGTATAATGACTTTCTTAATGAGGAGAAGAAAATGTCCGATGGCAACTTATCATAGCTCGATCGATATCTTAGAACTAAACTTGAAGATGGTTGTGATCTTGATATTTTGAAGTGGAGTATTGCTGGCCAAAAGTTTAAAATCCTATCTTTGATGCCTCAGGATATTTTGTCTAGTCCCATCACTACTATTATTTCATAGTCAACTTTTAGTACTTCTGGTCGTGTGCTTGATAGTTTTTAGAGTTTCTTGAGTCCTAGAGTTGTTGAAGTTTTGATTTGCACTCAAGATTGATTGAGAGCGGTTCTTGAGTTGATTAACGATGAATAGTGTATTGAGAATGCAGAAAAGATTGAATTTGGTAAGTCAATATTATTTCATTCTTTAATTCTTTTGTATATCTATTATCTACCAATTGGATACTTTATTTAATATATTCTTTTTGTTAGATATGGATTATGTTAACATGCAGATTAACGGTCCATAGAGTTTACAAATTGAAGCGGGAAGAAATTATGTGGTGAGATTTTCAATAATTATTTGAGTTCAATTTCTATTAATGTTGAGCAATCATCTACTTATTGTTGTTTTACTTTTAGGAGATTGGAACTTGGAATTTAAGAGCTCTCAAAACTTAGAATTCACAAAGCTTTACAAGTCGTGAACTTTTAGGCGAATCTTGTTGCAATTGTTATGTCAGTGTAACTTGTCTAATTTACTCTACTCGATGAGTTTGTTCCACGTACTTAAATTTGGTTTGATCTGATTTTTTGGACTTGTGTCGTTGAGATGGTATGGAGCTCATGTGATTAACTTGATGGCCAGTGTGGCTTTTGACTTAATTTGTTTTACTTTCTTTTACTTTCTTTCATTTTCAACATTATGTTATGATTTTGTTGTAGCTTCTGGTTTCTAGTTGTTAACTTGTTGAAGTTTTTGGTTTCTTTCACTTGCTTTTGTTTTATAAGAATTCAAGACAGTGTGTAAGCCGCCTTTCAACAACTCAACAAATGGCTCCTTCAAGGGATACTTCCGGGAACTACATAGGACACTATGTTCAGGAATATGTGGAATACAATTGGAATTGTTTCTACAAAAAGAATTCAGTAAAACAAAGGTTATAAGAAATTGAACATTGTTAAGGGATAAAGGAAAAAACGATCTATATATGACAATCATCCAGAACATTAAACTTAAAGAATATTTTATATTTCAATTGAAATGATTCAAAAAAAAAATATTTCTCTTCTTTGGTAGTGTTTTCCAATAAAATAAAGAAAAATGGTACCCTTGGTTAAGTTGGTTCCATGGATTAAAGACAAATATTACTTGATATAAAGAATACTCAAGGCAAGGTCTGGAAAACGATATTATTACTGGTGAAACCAATTCCATGGATTCAACCGAGAATTAGACTGGACCGGCAGTTTGATTCCCGAGTGGATCCATATAACTAACAGGTGGTTCTTGGTTCCAATTTTTTGGAATCGGTCCTTACCAAGTGGTTCTCGATTCTAGGCCGAGAATCACCCACCCAGACCATGCATACCCCTATTTTTAAGTGCTTCAAGATTAGTGAAGTACCACTATTAATAGCATATGCGTACTCCTTCCCACAATGAATGCACTTTACCATATGTGTTTTTTTTTTTTTTTTTTGTCTTCTCATCTATAATTCTTGGAAAATTGTCAACACAATGGATTTATCCATTTTTCGCTCTTACAAAGAGGAGGATGATTAGTGGATACCTTGGTCAACTCTTTTAAGTCTTCTTCACATCCATGGCAGGCAATTCCATCATGGGAGTCATTTCATAATATCTCTCCACTTTAGTTGACATTTGAATTCATCAAGTTCACACAAATATTTAAATACCAACATGTAAGATTCTGCATTTTTTACTATGTGCCTCATGATTTGCCAAAGTGGTAGCATTAGTTTAATGATCATTAGCTAAAACATTAGAAGATCTGTGATAAATTACTAGTTCCTATGGTAATAAACATGCTGACAGCACTAAAAAGCATATCAAGATTATCTCGATGATAAAGACGAGATAATTCGGCTGTGTTACCACAAAATGAACCCGAGTGTAGTAATAAACTAGCCCCCTTTTTCCACAACGCGTCTGTGGAGGTGCTTTGAAAGCCATTGTCTCATGTACCACTTGATTTAGTATAACACTACTAAGCTTTCTTGACGTCTCCTTTCCCACCATACCCATGGCAACAATGATCCTACATTCAAAATTTGGATAAACTCTAAATTTTGCTTTATTACAGATTGCTTTTTTTGCCTAATAGGGATACTATCTAATTTTGCAATGAACCTTCATTTCTCATGATTACAATAAAATTGTGAACAGACAAAGAACATTTGATTAGATCAAAATAACATGGGATTGGAACCTACTTTATTGAAACAGCTTAGGGAGAAACCCCTGAATGCTTGTGACCCATACATTTGAGACAACGAGCTACTACTTAGAAGAACAATTTCTAGCACAAATTGGCAAATCACATGAGCTTGAAGCTCTAAGATTAAGCGTAAATTGTGAAGCAAAATTGGAAACATAAAAATCCAACACAAATCAAGAACACACATGAGCTTGAAGCTCTAAAATCAAGCACAAAGTGGAACTTACTAGCCAAGTTGTGTTCCAAAAGGTGAGCAAACAAGGGCGAGTTGTGAGGCGACTGAATAGAGGCAAGCTATGAGGCAAGTAGCAAGCGTTACTCATGAGTGAAGAGGGTTTCTAATTAGAGCTTTGGATCCTTTTGATTTACTCGATAACGAGAAAGGCTAGCAAAGAGAAGCAAGTGATGCAAGCATTGAGCATTGAGTAGTGAGCGTTGAGCGTTGAGCAGCAAGGCGAGGTAAGCATTGAGTTGTGAGTAGAGGAAGGTTGCTCATGAGTCAAGTTATTTCTTTCAATTTTACTTGGCAAATTGAAGATGATCAAAAAGAAAGAAGAGAATAAGAGTACTGGAGGAGGAGGACGTCGTTGAATGCCGTTTAAGTTAGGGTTTGCTCTTTAAAATAGATAAAATAATATTATATATAATATATGATATATCTAAAATATATAACATATAATATGTAAAATATAATTCATATATAGTTAGGGTTGGTTGGGATTGGACCAACCTTAAACTTTCAAATACGAAGACCAACCTGCATGGTGCTTGTTCAAGAATCCCAAGATGAAGGATTGAACAAGACCCCTTAGGAATCGGACCACAACAAGTAGGGTTAGGCCGATCTAGGGTTGGTTTAGGATTGACCCTAGATCAATGCTCATCCCTAGTATGAGTAAGGGTGTTTATGAGGGGCTGGTGAGGGTAAGGGCAAGGGTAAAGGTGTGGGTGTGCATGAGGGTACTCGTGATGATGTTGGTTTGATTAATAAGATTGTTGTTAAAAAAATGTGGTTTAGATCTTGATGACTTAGTTAATGAAAGTGATTATACTGGCATAGAATGTGATGTTGTGGATGACAACAATGATGATGACAAAAAATTTCTTGGTGATATAAGATTTTTGATTGATGCTGATAATTTTGATAAGAAGAGCTTTTAGAAATTAAGGAAGAATATGACTGAATTCTGCAGAAGGGCCATAAAGGATTTGATTATAAGGGAATCATCCACAGCATTAGTAACATTCTAACCAATAGATGTGAATAGTGTCGTTGATGTTAAAACTAGTTCTAAAATAGAGTGCCATGAAATAGATGCATATGATAGTTTGGGATATAATGTATAGGGAGAAGATGATGATTTTACTAGAAGAAGAAGTAGATTTTCAAGATATGATTTTAATTACGTTGTGCTTGTGTTTACTATGGCTATGGATTTCATAAAAGTAGGCAATTAAAAAATGCTTTGAAAAAGTACTCGGTGATTAAGCGTAAAGAGTTAAAATTTATAAAGAATGATAAGAAGTTTGTTAGAGCAAAATGTATTAATAAGAATTGTCCTTGAAAGATTTTTGGATTTGTTAATGCTCGTAATAGATTATTTCATATTAAGACCTACCATACAAAGCATACCTATAGCATTTGCTTAAAAGTATAAGGGTGACAAGTTTTTGGTTGGCAAATCACTATCTTTCTACAATAAGAGCAATGCCAATTATTAGCACTATTATTTTTAAGGAGCTAGTCAAAGAGCAATTGAGTTTACAAGTAAGCATAGTTTAGGCTAAGTTGTTTGCTTATAAAGTGTTGATGTGAAACTATAAGAAGGAATATACAAAACTGTTGGATTATGTAGAGTGGCTTAGGAAGAGAAATCCTGGGAGTATTATTACATTGAAGGTTGAAAAGCTAAATATGCAATCTAATGTGTTGTTTAAGAGGATATACATTCGTTTTGTTGCTCATAAGAAAAAGGTTTCTTGGTAAGTGTAGGAAAGTTATGAGATTAGATGGTTATTTCTTGAAAGAAATTTGTTAAAGTGAGATCTTATGTACAATTGGAAGGAGTGCAAATAATTAAATGTTCTTACTTGCTCGAACACTTGAATGTAGTTCTTAGGAAATTTGATGTATGATCTCAATATTTTTCTCATATGAACAAGATCAAGTCATAATTAGTGACAAACAAAAGGTAAATTCCTTATTTAATTTTTATTTGTTGTACTTCTTCGATAGTTATACTTGTAATATATGTTTTATGTTGCAATCATCTTTTGCAGGGCCTTGTAAGAGATATGGTTGATTTGCTGCTTGCGGCTAAGTATAAGATGTGTGCTAAACACATTTTTGCCTATTGGTGCAATAAACATAAAGTGATATAAATGCAAAGATTGCGCTTGTAGAAAATAACAGCTTACTAACATCTCTTGTCCTCATGCTACTTTTGATGTAAATCATAGGTGAGAGAATTCATATGACTATGTTCATGAGTATTATAAGAAGGTCAAGTTGTTAATTCCATATAAGAACAAGGTAATGCCCATTCACATAGAGAATTTTTGGAAAAAATGACTAATAGGGGGATGCATGAACCAGTCAAGTTGAAGCCCAGTAGATGTAAATAAAAAAGATTAAGGGTGGAAGGTGAGGTGGTAAATAAAACTAGGATGCCGAGGATATGAACGAAGATGACATGTTAAACTTGCTTGAAGGCAGGACACGACAATTTGATGTGTCTTATTAAGAAGACTGAGTCTACATCTAAGCAAACACAATTTTCAAGGTAGAAAATTCTGATTGGTACTTCCATTTATATTATGTCGTGCTTGTTTCGTTGATAAGATTTTAAACAAATACACTATTTACAGGTACAGAGACATTTAGGTAAAGAGGCAAGCGGTAATGGCGGTGGCTTTACTAATGTGGAACATCTTGTTATGTTCAAGAACACATGTACTAGAAGTAGTTTTTTTTTAGGTCGAAGTACTAGAAGTAGTTCAATGAAGTAAAAGTCAGAGAATTTGAGGATGGGTTTAGTGTTAACATGACGTGGTTGTACTTTTTGTGATAAAGGGTTCAATAAAGTGATGTTGATCCATTTGTTCTTTTTATTGATGATGGCATTAGTGAAGTAGGGTTGTGGATGTGTTGTAAATTGTATCTTTTTTATTCGTCTTGAATGGTTGTTTGTATAATAGTTGGGATCAGTGAAGTAATATGCTTTTGAACCCTCTTATTGTAGTAAAGTGAGTTTGTACATCTATTATTGCTCGATTATTTTATAGATATTATTTGTTCGTAAACTAGTGAGATTGTGCATATCATCATTTGCTCTTTTATACTCAATGGACAAGTACTTCTTTGGTCACAATAGTAGGTCATAACAACAGAAATTAGATATCTTTAATGTGAGGTTGTAAATCAAATTGCATATGAAAATAAAGAGATTACTTCATTCACATTCATACTCCATGTGAACAGATACAAAACATTTGCTTAAACAACTTAAACAACACAATCAGCATTAACACATCTTACGACAAGCTCATTATATATTTTTTTTTATGACCCAGGGAACCCGCGTACCGTACCAACATGGACAGCTCGACAAGCCCGGGGTAACGGGGGGTAAATCCTGGGGCGACGCTAGCGGAGGACCCACCACTCCGACATCGCACTTAAGATCCCGTGCGGATTCGAACTCCTCCCCTCTCGCAAAGGATCATGGGAGCACTTATCCAACTGGGCCACCGCAGGCGGTGGTACAAGCTCATTATATTATTTATCTTCATATTTCCAAATAAAATATTTCCTAGAATTACTACAAACACCTATGACATAGTCAACATTGTCTTCAATGTCAAATTTTGTTTCTTTAACTTTGTTGCATATCATTTGACACGTTTCAATTGTGCCCTGAGAACTCGAGCGTCAATGTCCGTCAAAATGCCATCATCCTCAATATGGTTCGACACTATTATTTTTTTTTTTTTACATTGCTTTGGTGAAAATTTCTTGACATATTTATTGCCGATTGACTCATTTCCACATCAACTCAAATAAAAAAACCGTAACTTTCCTCAATCCTATATATTGGGCAGCTGTGATATCTTATTCCTTGATTTTCTTTTGTTTTTATAATTTGTAGAGGAAATTTTAGGCCATAATAGCAAAACACATACGTATCGTTGTTGATGAGAGGGACCGATGTTATCGATTGTGATGATTTTGTTAATTATGATGATTGTGAGATATAAAAGTCTTGTGAGCCGGGGTAAGTACATTAAAAAAGCCAAAAATTGTGTACATCACTCACTTTAGTGTCAAAAGCTTTTTTCGGATCACTTAAGTGCTACTTTTGTAAAAAAACTATCATTTAAGTGCTAACTCAGGTCATGATTGCTGAAAATCTGACGTGGCTATATTTTATTAATTTTTTAATCCCACGTGACTTGTTGGCATGCCTAGTCAGCATATAACCCCTAAACGACATTGTCCAAAAGTTATAAATAGTGATCAATTAAGTGCTGAATTTAATTAAAAGTGATCATTTGAATGTCAAATTTTATTTAAAATAATTACGTTAGTGCTAGTCATTATTAAAAAGCAATCATTTCAGTGCCAAACATGCCACATGGACTAGATTTTTTAAAAATTTTGCCAAGTCATATTATAATTTTAATTATAAATGACACATAATCAATTTGGCCGGAATTTCTCGCCATTGGCACTAAAGTGATCGTTTTTCTCTAATTAGGCACTTAAGTACGCTGGCGAAAACTTTTGGTATTAGAGTGAGCTTGATACACAACTTTTAACACTTCTAGTATACTTATCCCTTGTGAGCCTTTGAATCTATGGACTTAGGTTGTACTTGAAAAGATGTGGATATGATGGTCAACATACAAGGATGAGCACAGTATATCGTGCTATATACAATGCATTTTTAGTATAAATAAGACAATCATGAGTCAATATGCTATCTTATTTCTATATGTCAAGGTGAGTACCAATATATAGAAATAAGACAATATTAGGGTGAAGTCTGTTTTAGCTAAGACAAAGCACCGGCAGTGACCCAATATCTTTATCATTGTATTGAATCTTATAAAAAAATAATGTGAACAAAATGTGATATAGTGAATGATGTACCGTTGTCATTGTAATTCTACAAGCAACTAATGCCTATTATGCTTTTATAAACTTATGATCATTAACCACATTTGATTCTAGCAATATATCTAGCATATATGGAGCTTGACACAACAAAATTCATGAATATGCTTTATTAGGAATAAATAAATAAATAGTCCTGAATTGCATGCTAAAAAATTAAGCTTTTTCCAATATAGCAGGAACTTCATGGTACTTAACAAACTTTGTTGATTCTAAACCAGAGGTAGCAACTTAAAGGAGTCTTTTCTTCCCAAATGAACCAGAGGTAATAACAATACGGGAAATTCCCTCTCTACTAAACTAGCTAGATCAGCCTTGCCCAAGGTTTTGCAAGAGGATGTATAAATTGATTTGAATCAACAAGTACTTACAGAGTAGAATCACCATGCAATAATCGGATAATTAGTTGATATCTTAAGGGTATCCTGCAGTATAAGAAGCACAGATGTAGAGTTAGATAGCGTTACATCATAATAGCATTTTGATGCCTTTTTTGCCAACATAGGATAAGCCAAACATAATAATAGATTTTTCCACATTCAATCTGAGTAAATTTAAAGAAGTAATACACATGAAAGACACATTTTTTCTCTTCTTCATACGCACTATCAATGAAAAACAAACATTCTTGTTGAGTCAACAATATCAAAGGAGTTGTGACCGTTCACTAACCCAAATTAGCAATTTTCCCAATAATTTCAAGCGAACTAGTCCAACAACCACGAACCCATGACAACAACAAACCCATGTCAATGAAATCTAATGAGCTGTGACCATTTTACATAGAATCCAAGAAATAAAATCCAAGCGAAATCAAGACGGTTAAAGCTTCATTGTAATTATAAAATATTGCAGTTGTAAGAAGCAAGATGGCGAAGGTGTTGAGCAAGTGTCAAGTGAGCGTTGGGCGAATCTAGGCTAAGGCGTATGAGCGTCAAATGAGCGTTGGATGAGGCGTCAGACAAACATGTTAGGCACACATCATATGAAGGCATCGGTGAGCATGAACTCAAATTTGGGGCAAAAATTTGAGATCAATTTGGGGGAAGATCTTAGTTTAGGGTTCCACGCTGAATTTGGGAAAAAAAAACCTAGCTAAGCCTCATGCCATTTTGTAGTAGACTTTTCTTTTTTAAAGCTAAATGACACCAAACGACGTGGTTTTACTCTCCAGTAGCCGTGTTAGTGCCATCAACGCTGACCAGTGTTGACTATGATGCCACATTAGACTTTTTCGATTATATATGGCCGGATGGACTAAATTGACATAAATACAAAAAGTTTAGAACTAAATTAGCCAAAAAATTTATAATTGAATTGGCACAATTGCAAAATGGTTTAGGACATTTTTTATAATTTCCCTGAAAATGGAAGGTGAGAAAGAGGGCAAACTCCATTTGGCCAAGTTATTAGGCAATATGTGGCCAAAAGACATTGACATTCCTTTGGAGAAAAAAAGGGAAAATACCACATAAAACCCCAAACTTTGCCAAAAATGACAAATTTATCCCAAACTTTTTTGTGATATGAAAAAGCCCAAACTTTGCAAACTGTGACACATTTATCCCACCAAGAGCATTTTCGTCTTTTTTTTTTTTTCTATTTTTCCTTTTTCTTATTTTTTTTCTTCTTCTCTCTTCCTTCCATCGGCCATGGTGGAGGGAAGCTAGAGTCAGGCGAGAGTCGCCCTTGCCGGCATTAGGCAAGGGTTGCCTCGCTTGGGCTGGCTAAGGCCGCCCTCACCGGATGTGCTTGGCTAGCTTCCCTCCGCTCGCTTTGCCATGGCCGACGGAGGGAAGAGAGAAGAAGAAGAAAAAAAGAAAAAGAAAATTATTTTAAAAAGTAAAAGACCAAAATACCCTATAGTTTAGGGTAAATGTGTTACACAGATAGAAGTTCAGGGTTTTTTGTATCATGAAAAAATGTTTAGCGCAAATGTATCACAGTTGGCAAAGTTCGGGGTTTTTTGTCACGAAAAAAAGTTTGGGGTAAATTTGTCACTTTAGACAAAGTTTATGGTTTTTGGTAGTCTTTTCGTAAGAAAAAAAGAGTGTGATTTAACCCTGGTTGGAATACTCTGTTCTAAACCAAATCTCAATTTTCAAGCTTTTCTAAAAACCATGAGAAAGGTGTGGAAATCTAATCCAGCCACTTGTGCATTTATAGAAATGTGATTCTTCATTTCACCTTTAGTTGAGAAATTAAGAAAAATTGGATGTTGGAAGTTAGGCCTTGGTCATTCTTGAGTAAACTACTCATTCTCCAGCAATGCGGTCTTGCTGTATTTAGAACATTTTTACGAGTTCATACACTATGCTTTCTAGGTACATATTATGGGCATTCCTCTCTCGAGAGTTACATAGGAGAGGCGGTACAAAACATAATTGCTAAAATAGGTATGGTGTTAGAGATTAAACTAGAGTTCAAAGGTAATATCTCGTATAAGGTTGGCAAGGCAAGAATCTGTTTGGACCTATCGACCCCCTAAAGTTTGGAATGGTTGTAAATCTAGGATATAAAAAACTTTGGATGGAATTCAAATACAAAAGACTCCCGCATCTCTATTATTCATGTGGGTGCATAGGGCATTATGCCACCCACTTCATGGAAGTGTCATATGAAGAGTCGTGGCATGAAGAAAAGATCGTAGGAAATTTTGGCCAGTATCTTAAAGCAGAAGTACAAGAACTCAGCTTGTTTTTGAAAGTTTTTTTTTTTACCAAAATTGAACTCACATTTCAAAGTATGATGATATGGTTCAATGGCCATTGGGCAGCCAAGAGATAAGGATAAGGAAGGTGTGTTGCCCATAATGAATTATTAGAAGGTAGGAGCACAACAATTAGGAAAAAATGGAGTATATTCTCCAATAGGGTACTTGGTGATAAAGTGATTCAAGAGACCCAAATCCTGCTAATTAAAAATCCCAATTTAGAAAAGTCAGTTGGGACCTTGAAGAAAGATAAGATAGGGCATAAGGCTTCCATGACGAAGAAGTTGAAACAGAACAATCCTTATGGAAAGAAAGATACATTTTCTCGGTCCTTTAATGATGAGCTATTATTGGATACTCTCGTTCAAATGATGGAGGGGGTCAAAGATTGGGCTTTGGTGGCTAGGCCTATAACCCACCAAGGTTTAAATGAAACTTTTGAGCTAGAATTGTTAGGGTTGGGCGCATTGACATTCCAACATCTCATAGCCTTAATGGTCCAACTTAGTGTTTTTATGGAAAGAATAAAGAACTTGTAGTGGACAAAGTAAGGAGTTGTCTACAATATTAGAATTTTGTGGTGATTAATCTAACAAGGATTGTGGGGGCATTAGTTGTCATATGGAATGATGAGGTGGTGGTGGGAGTTGATGGGGAACCCATTGATGCAATTTGCAGGAATGAATAGTGGAAAAATGATGAGGATTACTTTTACACTCTCACAAACTTTCAAGAGAGACTCCTATTATGATAGCAACTGCACACCATCCACTCCGTCAATAATCTCTCATGGATATGTATCGAGAACTCTAATGAAATTTTGTATTAGTGGGAGAAGGTAGGAAAAGAGAAGGGGACCATTATAGGTTAGTCACATTTTGTTAATATTTTTTAATAATTGTTTGTTTATGGATATTAAAAGCAAGGGTTGTGTTTCTACTTGGGAATATAATAGAGATGGGGATGCTTTGGTGACAAGGAATTTAAATAGAGTTTTATGCAATATTGACGGGAGAGTGATGTTCCCCAACATGGAAGCTCATGCATTACTGGCAATAAGTTATAACCATAGCCCAATACATCTTTCTATGATCCCACATTTGGTAAAAAGGAAAAAAAGAGTTCAAATTTGAACTTTATGGCTAGAAGATACAGAGTACAATGAGATTGTTTTAAAAAAAAAATCTGGAATGATGAGCAAGATATTCAGACGGACATTGTAAGCAAATCAAGAAAGGTTGCTGTCATCTTGATAGAACGGAGTAAAAAAAATTCTTCAATGCCCTTTGCTAGATTGAGACACTCAGGAGGAGGTCTACAAATCTCACTAATAGTGAAGAAGGCATATCGAGAAAGGAGAGCACTGAATAAATCACAGAACAAATTGAAAAATTGTGAATGTAGGAAGAGATGTATTAGGGTATGAGATCACAAATCAATTGGCTCAAATGAGGAAATAGAAATACAAAATACTTTCATGCCACTATGATACAGCAAAGGCAACAGAACAAGATTTCAATGTTGTAGATTGATGATCAAAACTGGCTTTGTGATCCTACTTTTTTGAGGTAGCGCTTTGCTAGCTTCTATTGGTTGTTGTATGAAACTCTATGTATCAGAAATTTCCAGTCAATCCTAACTTAGTGCTCTAGATGATATAAATAAAGCCTTAATGACTCTGGTAACAATAGAGTAAGTGAAAGAAGTTGTCTTTTAGATGGGAAGCTCTAGGACTAGAAGGGCTAAATGTTCAATTTTTAATATTATCATTGGGAGGATATTTAGCAAGACGTGTTTAAGATGGTTAAGAACTTCTTCGACTCAAGTATCCTTGACCCCAATCTCTTTAAAATACACATTGTTCTTCTTTCTAAAGTCTCAAATCCAAGAAATACTTAGTTTATACTCATTACCTTATTTAACTTCAACTACAAGATTATTTACAAGATTTCGGCAAATCACCTAAAACCTTGCTTTCCCGAACTAATTGCCACAAAAAAAATTGTCTTTATTTATGGTATGCAAATTAAAGATAATATCTTAATAGTTCAAGAAGGTTAACATCAATTGCAGATAAGAAAAATGAAGGGGAAGTTTTAGGCGGTACTTCAACTGGATATGCATAAAGTGTATGATAGAGTTGTTGACATCTTATTTTCAGTGGCTAAGCCATAAAAATAAAATTTCAAGATGAGAATTTTGTATTGTGATATAACTAGTTTCTTGGTCAAAAAGAGTCATTTGAGTGTTTTTCAAAATTTTTCAAGTTCCACTACATTTCATCTAAACTAAGACATTGATTTCATCAATAATCCAAATATGCCTTTAGAGCAGTGTATATACTCAAATTGTTTGTCTCTTGCAAATGAAATACAACTCTATTTATTAAGATAATACCAAATAAAAGAGAAGACTCTTTGAGTTCCCAAAATCGAAGAAATTTTGGGGAATTCACCTAAATAAGACTCTTAAAGCAATGCCATAATAAAGACTTATAAAAAGTTGTGAATGAAAAGACTCATATGTATGCGATTAATTATTAGGTGTCAATTATTAGGTGTATTAAAACTTAACAAGACTCTAAATTTGTGCATCAATCAAGAAGCCAAACAATCATTGTACGAAGTCATCAAACAATAATAGAAATTGACCAAAATAGCCTCCAATCATTAAGGGTGCGTTTGGTAACATTTCTGTTCCAAAGAACAGTTTTTGAACAGAAATAATTTTTTTTGTTTCTGTTATAGGGAATAAATTCTGAGTATAAGAATGCGCTTGGTAACTACAAAAATTTCTACTCTAAGAACAAAAATGCGTTTGATAAACTTGTATAATTTTTTGTTTCTTTTAATTTTTCAATATTTTTATTATATTTTTCTTTTGCTCTTCTTTCTTTCTTTTGGCTAGTCGCCGGCCTCGGCCATGGCCAGTGACCTCGCCCAGCCATTGGCAAGGCTCTGCCTTGTCGGGCCACCACTAGGTTGGTGTCGCCTAGCAATGGATCGGCGAGATCAAGCCTCACCAGTGACTGGCAAGCTTAACCTCGCTAGATCTGGGCGAGCGCGAGCTCGCCCAGCCAAGGCGAGACCATCCTCGCGCCGCTTGGGCGAGGTCGAGCCTTGCCAGTGACCTCGCCTAGCCACCGAGGCCACTAGCGAGGCTTGGCCTCGCTCAGGCGGCACGAGGCCGAGCTCGCCCAACCACTGACAAGGCTTGGCCTCGTTGGGCCACCACTGGGCGACGCTGACCTGCGGTGGCTTGGCGAGGCCGAGCCTTGCCGGGGGCCAGCGATGCTCCGGCAAAGTTGTCAACCATGGCCAAGACCGGCAACTGGCCAAAAGGAAGAAAAAATAAGAAAAAAAGAAGAAGAAAAAAAAGTAATTCTCGGAAGTGTTCCCGGGAATAAGAAACGAGTTTTTCTACTTTTTATTTATGTTCCAAATTTGTTCCCGGAAACAAAAATGTAAACAAATGCGTTTATGTTCTTTTTTTGTTCCTCGAAACAAAAGAACAAAAATTTATGTTCCGATAAACAAAAACACAAATAAATAAATACACCCTAAGTTGTTGATGGGGAGTCTCGAAATCGGCAATAATCTTGTAAATTAGCAACCATGTCACATAGTTGGGACATGCATGATTAAATTGCAGCATAAATTTGCTTTTTACTTTCATGGATGGTGCATGGGTCAGTTCAATCTGCAAAACATGAATTGAGCTTGTGGGCTGATGAATAGAATATGATGCTCTCACATCATCTAAGAGCTTGAGGTGAAAATTTATGTTTTCATAATATGAATAATTGGAAATTATTTTTCTGACTTTTTTTTTGGTCGAAATTAACATTCGCATTTATATTAGCAGAAATTACATCCTGAAGCTAAAGCATCCATAGAAAGTAGATCAAGAAGTACAACGGGAGGGTGAGAGAACCAGTTTAGGGCTTAAACATTAGTGCAATGGGCCTTCGCGGCCCAGTCAGCAACCCAGTTTGCTTCTCTCAAACAATGATGCAGGGTTAGGTCAAAGAAACGGGAGATCAGTAGAACCGCCTTCGCTACCAACAGCCGAAGCTCCCACATTGGCGATCTGTCATGTCGCACATCATCAATGAGAGTGAGGTAATTGGATTCAAGCACCAGTTTGGTATGCTGAAGCTCTCATTGCAGTAGATGGTGGAGGGTATAGGTGAGTGCTTTGATCTCTGTTTCCAACACTGAGTTCGAACGAAACGTGCAAGAATAGCAGTCTATAAGCCTACCTCGATGATCGTTGTAGACACAGGCCATCGACCCCTCTGTGTTGCCCGATTGAAAGGCGCCATTGATATTGTACTTGAGAATGCCGGAGGCTGTAGGTCACCACAGGTGCTCGGGATTGAGGATCTGAAGCCCTGATTGCGATCGGGTAACAACAGGAGAGGTAAAAGCCTTAGTCTGAGCGACAGCCTCTTTGACAGCTCTTCCTGGATCTAGTTTTTGATTGTGGAACACAAAGTTGTTGCGCATTCGCCATATCTGCCAGAGAGTATTAGCAGTGAGCTCAAGCCCAAGTAAGTTCTTCGATGTAACTACTCTGTCGGATAACCACTGATCTAGGCGATGGATTGAACAAGGGGACATGTGAATATTAATCTACTGGTTTGCCCATATAACGCGAGTCCACGAACATTGGAGAAACAGATGCTCGATGGTTTCAGGAAGATGTTGCTGACACAGATGACACCAAGGATCCGTGGCTATGTGTCGATGAAATAAATTGGCTCTAGTCGCAATGGCATTCTGACAAACCACCCAAGTAAATATTCTGATTTTTGTAGTGTTAATCGTCCAGATTCGTAGCCATAGGAGTTTGGGATTCTGATAGGATGTTGATGCGTTATGACTGTTGTTATTGTTTGCTATTTGAAGTAGATTGTGGTAGCAGCTCTTAACTATATATTCGCCATCTTTCGTTGCTGTCCAAATGATGCAATCTGCAATGGGTAGAGATCTGATATGTATATTAAGGACTTGTTCTATAATGTCTTCTCCAAATGGAGGGAGGAGCATAGATTGGTTCCAAGTTTGGTGGGTCAGAGCAATAAGATCCACCACCAGCAATGGATCCTTGTTGTTGTTAGGTCCATAGAGAGTGCCCATTGGTAACCAACGGTTGCCTCTTATTATGATATTTTGACCATTACCCACTGACCAACGAAGATGAGGAAGAATAGCATCCCTACCCAGTAGAAGACTCTTCCATCCCCATGATGATCGAGTTGCTGAATTTATCGAGAGGAAATCTTGTGTTGGAAAATACAAACCTTTAAATAGTTGACTCCATAAAGCCAAGGGCTGTTACAATAATCGCTAGGCCTATTTGCTAAGCATAGTTTCATTAAAAGCTATTAGATCACGAAAACCTAACCCGCCATTATCTTTGTTTGCTTTCAAAAGTTCCCATCTTTGCCAATGAATACCCGTCTTATTCTGATCATTTTTCCACCGGAATCTTGCAATGATTTTCTCTATAGATTTGCAAATTGATAGAGGAATCTTAAAAATAGACATAGCATAATGTGGTAGAGCTTGTACGACAGATTTAATGAGTACTTCATTACCTCCTTTGGTTATTAACTCGCCCTTCCAGCCCTTCAACTTGGCATGTACTCGTGCTAGTAGCCAAGAGAACACCTCCCTCTTTGATCGACCCCAGTCCAATGGTTATCCTAGATACTTACCACATCTTGGCAAAACAGGTATTCGAAGCTCACATGACATATTATCTTGCAAGCTAGGAGGACAGTAGTTGCTAAAAATAATTCCGGACTTGTTTCGATTCACTACCTGACCAGTTGCCAGACAATACTGGTTTAGAATATCAGCAAGATTCTAACAAGATTCTAACATTCCTAAATAGTCCCGTCTAGAAAGAAAATTGCATCATCAGCGAAAAATAGATGGGACAGGGTTGGACACTAGCGATTGAACTTAATACCTTTAATGTGTCTCATACTGATAGCTTGATTGATTAAGCTTGATAATACATTTGCCAGCAAAATAAACAGATATGGAGATAAAGGATCACCTTGTCGGAGGCCCCGCGAAGGAGAAAAGAAAGGAAGAGGCTCACCATTAAATTTCATACTCAAGGAAGTAGTGGATACACATTGCATAATCCATCAAACCCATATAGGATGGAAGCCCAATTTTAGAAGGTAGTCATGTAGGAAATCTCACTCAACTCTGTCATATGCCTTTTGCATGTCTATCTTTAGGATCGCATTAAATTTTCTCTTTCTCTTCCTGGTCTTGAATTGGTGAAGAACCTCTTGAACGATTAAAATATTATCTTGAATCTGTCGTCCACTGACAAAAGCTGATTGTTCCTTTGATACTAGAGAATTCAACCAAGGTTTAAGATGGTTAGCAAGTACCTTTGAGATAATTTTGTAGGCGAAATTGCATAGGCTAATGGGGCGATATTGCTCTAGTTTCTCTGAATGAGGTGTCTTAGAAATCAAAGTAAGAAAGGTCCGATTGATACTTGGAGGCATCTGGCCTGTCATAAAGAAATGCTGCACTTGAAGCATGAGATCATCTTTAATAATATCCCAACGACTTTGATAAAATAAGCCACTTAGTCCATCAGGGCCAGGGGCTTTAGTTGTCCCCAACTAGAAGGTGGCCTGTCTGACCTCTTCAATAGTAACCATTGCAATCAACTGAGCATTCATTTCAGTATTTACAATCTGCTAACATTGGGCAAGGATAGGGCCGTAATCCTGCAACCCCTGAGATGTATATAACTTTGAAAAGAAAGTGATCGTCATACCTTGTAGAGTGCAAGGGTCACGAATCCACTGCTGATTCTCGTCTTGCAATATGGTAATGCGATTTTTGTGTCTTCTTTGAAGCATGGATGCATGAAAGAACCTTGTATTCTTGTCACCCCATTTCAACCATTGTATTCGGGATCTCATAGCCCAGTACTGCTCTTCCTTTTGCCAAGTCCTTGTAATTTTCTCTCTGAGTTTGGATGCTTCCCCTCTATGATAATTTAAGTGTTGCTAGTTGGTCAGATTTTGTAACCGATGTTGTAGGGTAATTACTCCAGCATGTCCATTTGAGAACTTAGTGCGACTCCATTTAGAGAGAGCTGTGATGACATGCTTTAACTTTGAAAGAAAAATCAGATGATTGGGATGAATAGAATTCCATGCCGTAGAAATGATCTCGCGACATTCAGCATCATCATTCCAATAGACTTCATAAAGAAAAGGCTTAGTTTTTCGTTTATACGGTGCTAAAGTCTGGATGATCAATGGACTATGATCAGATCCCATAGCCGGTAGCGCTAACACATCTACCCTTGGGAATATAATGTGCCTGTCCATCGAACATAATACTCAAACCAACCGTTCCTTCACAATCTCTTCCCCCTCTCTATTATTCATCCAGGTGAATTTATAGCCCTTGCTATCTATCTCAATAAGCTCACAATCATTAAGAACGGCATGAAAAGACAGCATGCGAGTAAAATCCACAGGTCTCTTACCAAGCTTTTCCCACGGATAAAGGATTTCGTTAAAGTCCCCAATACACAACCAAGGGAAATTATTCATACTACTGATCTCCCTAAGTTTCTCCCATAGAACCTGTCGTTGGTGATAATTATAAGGAGCATGAATACAGGTTAGGCGAATGGTTCTATCTTCTTGCACCAACCTACAAGTCATATCAAACATATATTGTGAAGAGCGAATCACTTGTATAGATACCTGATCATTCCACATCACTGATAAGCCACTCGCTATACCAATTGGATTAAGGATATATGAATGTTGAAACCGTAAGTAGCACTGAATTTGGTGAAGCTTTGATTCAGGGTTCTTCGTTTCCATTAAGAAAGCTACATCGGGCTTTTCTTTAGCCATCATAGCCTTTAAAGCCTAAACTGTTAAGAGATTGCCCAAACCTTGACAGTTCCAGCTAATAACCTTCATTTGTTGGTTGGTGGCTATTTAGGGCCAGCCACCAAGGCCCATGCTTCGGCTTTCTCAACCGCATACATAGGTGTTTCCATGAAATTGGCCTCATCATTGTCAATGGGCATCAAGCTTTTGGGCTCATAGGGGTTATATCTTTTTATCTTTTTGGCCACCCCTTACTTTGTTGTTAGTCTCACATTTTTCATCTTCTTTTGCGTCATTGCTTCTATTGGTTTTTTTTTTTTTGTCAGTCCTACTCTATTCATACTTTACACTCACTCTTAGACTTTTGCCATGCCTTTTGCAGAGCGTGGGAGTCGAAACCCATTCTTGAAACTTACGCGTCCCCACCCGATCCCCTCTGAGAAGATGGAGATTTGAACCCTTCACCTCCCCATTCCATGTTGGAAGGGTGGCCACTGGGGCGAATCCCAGTGGTTTCTTCTATTGGTTGAGTCTGAATACATTTTTAACTTTTTTGCTGCAGGTATAATTGTTGTATGAAGGGGGTTTCCGCATTCCCAACTGCGAAGGAAGTTGCTGTTCCGGGATTAGGGCAAAGGGTCGAGTTGTAGCTACCATACATGACGTATACACTACCACACCAGGTGCTGGATGAGGTAATAAAGGCTCGTTTTGGAGAGCAATGCAGGGGGAGTTTTGGATACGGGTTCATCTGATTGAACTGTGTTATCTTGTGGCATATAGAAAGTATGCGAAAACAGACTATGCTCTTTGACTTTAGCCCTTAGTCATTGACCATAGGACATTTTTCCTCTGCCTTCTAGTTTTGCTTCAACAAAAGGGATGTCCTTACAGTATGTAATGCATAATCATTTTAACTTAATGAATATATTTTCCATTATTTCTTTTTTTAAAAATCTAAATGAGCAAAATTAATTTTCTTAAATCATTAACTTTTCTTTGCTCAAAAAAAAAATCATTAACTTTTCTGCCAAATAAACCCAACCTAAATTCTTTCTTCCCCTGTATCATTATTTATACTTCATAGTTTTTTGAATTCGGGCTCCCTCCTCCTCCATGACTTCGAACCGACCGTAGATGGAAATCAAGAACGCCGGCGGCGACGCTCCCACCATCGCCACCGACGCTCGCTCCATCGGCGCCGAGCTCGTCCCGGGCTGGGACCAGCCCTTCACCGCCCAAGAACTCGACGCCATCGAAGCCGCCGTCGAGACCGCCGTCTCCAAGAAGCGGCGCTCCGTCTCCGGCGCCGGGAACGACGGCGAGGATCGCCCCGGCGGGGTCCGACGGCGTCTGCCCGGTTCATTCTCTTCGCAACGTACGAACGAGATCCGTCTCACTTTCATTTTCTGTTCCTTGGATGATGTTATAGATGATTGCATAGAAAGCCGTAGCTTTTGGGGTTTTTCTGCCTGCCAGTGGGGCTGTGAAAGGGTTTCAGATGGGATAGGACTTTACTGTAGCTTCATTTTGTTAGAGCAATTCTGGGTTTTATTGTAAGACAAGATTTTGGTTAGTATCTTTGATGGTTTTGTTCTATAATTCAGTCTCCTGTTTCTGCGGTTTCGGCTTAGTTGAAGGCTTGTCCTCCTTTTAATTGAAAGGGGAAAAAATTGGATTTGTAGACTCAGGACGTCTTTCTGCACAAATGCGATGGAATTGTTATGCACTGCCTTTCACATGACAGATAGTATGCGGGTTAAACTCCCCATGATGACATTCGGAGGTCGGATTGCGTACAGCCGGAGTGCTACTGATGTGGAGAGAGCCGCGGCCGAGCTTTTGAAGAAAATCAATGCCATGAAAAGTGTAATGGATCAAGTCATAATTGGCTTTGACATTGAGTATAGGCCCACATTTCAAAAAGGTTTGGTTAGCTTTGCTTTCGTGTTATGTTCAATGATTTTTTGAGGTCGGCTTATAGTAGTGCTTTGGTTCCATGTTTAGATTGAATGCTGGTTCTGTGTTTAGATCAAATTTGCATCTTTGTGATTGTTTGTTGATTTCTGTTCAGCAGCAAGACTTGATTTTCTTGCAACTACTTTACTGAAATGGTATAAATTCCTGCACTTGAGTGGTCTGTTGACAGTTCTTTCCTTTCAGGAAATTGTTATTGCGATTTGTTCTTTCATTGTATAACAACAAGATGCCAACAAATTTTGTTTCTTTTTACAAATTGATGAATTTTTCCCCTGGTCTTCTGAAATATTAGCTTGATTTCTTCCAATTGTGCTGTGGTTTCTTAGTTCTGGTCACATGTACAAATCTATATTTCACTTTGTAGATCTACATAGATCTATTTTTAACTTGATGTTTTTTAGTATTGTGCTTGTTTATTGTTCCTTGCTTCTGTGTTTGGTAAACAAGGTCTTTTGGAGTAACTATTACTTTTTGCCATGTCATTTTCTTTTAATGAAATTTGATCTTTAGCTTATGTCGGATGCCTAACACCATTATATTGTCAATGAAGAGTCGTTTATCTCTTTTTCCTGAATTTTTTAGGAATGTGCATTATTTTGCATTTTCAAAAGTTTAAAGGGAAAGCTAAAAGGATTTTTTTTTTTTTTAAAGTTTCAAATAGGCAATTAATATTTTTGAGTGGTATAAACAAAGTTTCTTTATCTTCCTCATCTTCTTTCTTTTCTTCTACTTTGATATATATATATATATATATATGGTCTTGGGTGCATGCTCTGGAGTTAAACTTGCATTTGAAGAAAAAGGAAGTAGAAATAGAGATTAAAATCACTACATTTTATTGCTTAGTCATTATCTTGATCCAAGACATGCAGGTGTTCAACCTCGGAAGACGGCAGTAATGCAGATTTGTGGTGACAATGACCACTGCCATGTGATGCATGTTATTTATTCTGGTGTACCTCCCAGTTTGAAGCTTATTTTAGAGGATACAAGTGTATTAAAGGTTGACATATGTCTAGTTTTTAGTGGCTATTCTTATATGTCGAGTTGATTTTGGGAAAAATTATAACTGAACTGCATGATGATGTTATGCTTGCATGTACAGGTTGGAGCAGGCATAGCTGGTGATGCTAGGAAGGTGCTTAAGGATTACAATGTATCTGTCAATGCTTTTCAGGATCTTTCAGAACTTGCTAATCAAAAGCTTGCCATGCCTCGTTATAGGTGGGGTCTTGCATCTCTAACCGAGGTGCTTCTAAATAAGCAGGTTATAGCTCAACTTCTTTTGCAATCATCATGGCCACTCATGAGTAATTTTCTCACTGCTGTCTAAATGCTGGACTTCAGTGATAAAGTCCATTTGACAATGAAAGGCTTCTTTGATCCTTTGCTAGGTACATGTTAAGTTATATGACCATTGTATATATGTTGAATCGACTATTTGTACAGTAGTATCTCTGCTTATTTGATGGAGTATAGTTAATGATGGCTAATGCTATAAATGTGAGAGGATTTGGCAAGTGTAATTAAATCGTATCTGCAGTTTTTTTCTAATGTCTTAAAATACATTTCTTGAAGCATATAATGTAATCTTGTTGCAAATTTTACTCCTACAGTGACTAAAACTTCTTGAATTTCAAATTGAGATGTGTTTTTCTGCCATGTTCATAGAACTTGAGATCGTCAATTCATAAAATTAAAGTTATAAGTTATTTACATCTCATTTTTATCAAAGCCTATAGTTCTAGCAAGTTGTTGGAAAATCCATTCCAAGTATCAGCTTGTTGATATGTACCTTTAGATTTAGAGTCTCAAGAATGCTATTGTTTTCTGATATCCTTAAGTTTTCCTTGCAGAGCTCCTCTAGAATATTCTCTCAATTTTATGACTGAATTCGGGCCAAAAGAACTTCTGCATCATGACTTATATGTAAAAATGCAAAGAGATTAATTTTTATTTTGCTTCGGTGTCCATGTCAATGCTTTGCGTCGACAAATATGATGAATAAGCTGTGAAATAAGTTGAAAGATAGCTTCTATCTTGATTAGTTTACGTGATGTATGAGCTTGTTCATGTGATTGTTGAATGAAAAGGATCAATGGGGATCAAATGTGGTTCCAGCATAAGACTGCATGCTGTAGACTGCTTCTCCGTTAAAGCTAGCTTTCTAAAATTAGTGAAATTGAATGTCCTTGGAAGATTTGAGCTGGCATTAATCAGAGTTTTTACATCTTGCAGCTGAACAAATTCATGAAAATTAGGTGCGGAAATTGGGAGGCTCTTTTTTTATCAAAAGAACAACAACTTTATGCTGCCACCGACGCATTTGCTTCTTGGCATCTATATCAGGTTGTAAATCTGTTGCTTTGAAATTGGATCATCACTCTCATGGTTACTTTTCTTTACTTAATTAAAAGGCAGGCTGGATTTGCCTCTATAATCTTCATGGGAGTGCTGATTCAAATGAAACAAAATATTTATGCCGGTCAATTAGGGTTGAGAATCAAAGAAGTCTTGAGTATGCTTTATATCAAGAGATGTATTTGGACTGCAATTTTGTTATATTCTGAGGATAGCTATTTATATATCGTGTTTTTAGCATATCTTTCCATCAGGATCTCAATCGTAACACTTAAAGGCATTTTTTTTGTTTTTTTCTTAATATAAATAAATTGAAGTTCGTCACAATTATCTTTAGGTTCAACTTAAACAAAAGTACTTGGAAAAGTTTCTACCTCTTTAAAACTTGGTGCATGTTCATATTTAGTCCATGGATATCTTCATTAAATTTCATGCTTCAGCTAACTATTAGAGTAGAAAAAGAGTAATACACTTTTTCATGAATTTTAGGTGAGTGTAAGCATCTTTTCACATTTACCAGAGAGGAAAATTAAAGAAAAAAGATAAGATAAATTGGCTGCCAGCTTTTGATTCCAAGATATGTTGAAAATTTTCAAAAACTGGAACAAACTAGTTGCTGAATCAAAGTCCGAGATTGAAATTTATAATCCCTCTTTTTGGACTGAATACTGCCCTTAGAGAGCCCTTCAAATAGGACTTCGAAAAAATTATCACGTGTTTGATTTTGTTGTAATGCCAGGGGGCAGCTAAATCTTGTGTTGTCTGGTTGCATAATTTGGCATCACATGCAGGTCTTAAAGAGCCTGCCAGATGCACAAAGGAACGACATTGAGAATAACGAAGAGAAACTGACTGTTGCACTGCCATAGTTACCTTTGAGGTACTTTCAATCTCGGCATAGCAATGTTGTTTTACTCATTGTTCCTTCTCAAAATCATCTATTTGGTGTGACCCGGGTGGAGCATTTTTCGCACGCTTCTTCCCTCTTCATATTTATTTTTCAATATGATTCATGGGTTTAGAATGGAGCAGATTTAGGAACATGCGAATCAAGTCCAGGGCCTAAAAAGCTTTTGTCTTGCAGCATCTGTTTTTATCTTTCAATCATGTACAAGAATGCTATTGTTTTCTGATATCTTTTTGGAAGATTCTTGGCTTGATCATCAACCCACCTCAATTAATATTGTTTATCATTGTACCTGCTTTCAGTATCCTCTTCTCCAAACTTTCTAACTAACTAATTAAGCAAGAAGCAGCACAGGCTTGTTGTGAACTGTTGTGTAGGTCAGCCAGAGTGAATAATTAATAACTGCAGTTGCTACTTGTTCTATTGTTGAGTTGCTAACAGACAAAAAGCTACAACTCTTGCTTGGCCTTGACACTGCTGATAGTGTTGAAGTGAGTTTTGAAGTGTCTGGCCACTTCTTCAATAGGAAAAACTGTAGCATCCACTAGCTTCTTGTGAGCCTAAGTGCATAATAACCATTATTTTTGGCAGGTCCCATGAGGGATCCACATGATCCGCACTGGGCTCACACAAACTCAGTGCATGCAGTAATGGCTGTTTCAATAGTCCGACTCCCAAGTTCCTTGTCTGGAAACTTAACTTTGTTATTGCAAAAGAAAAATAATGAAATTGTTCAAGATTGGTTCCAGATTTTCTTCCGGTGAATCAAACAGAGATTGGAGCATTGTGTTTTGGTTTCTTTTGTCATGATTGCGTCCTGGTTAAAACAATCAAACATATCTTATGCTGTTTTCACATAATGTATGCCATTGCTTAGCAATCTACTAGTGGCGGTGCCAATTTTAGATGCATGAAGGTGTTTATTCTGGAGAAATGCGATTGACAGACTTGATCATCAGTTGTGTTATTGTATGTTCACCCTCAGTTATGAAAACCTGCTTTGCTTACTCATACTGAATGTGCCAAGATACAAAAGAAAAAACCTTTTTGGGTGATCTAAACATATGTAGATACCACTCTTCTGATGTTAGGGCAGAAGTTAGTATTGCAAACCCAGTGATACTTGCATTTGATCAATTGGTTATGTGGATCTTCAGTCTGTTAGGGCATGGCGAGACCCTGATTTACCTTTCTTCTTTTCTTTTTCCTGACTGTAGATAGCCTGGCATCTGAACAAGGTGTTGCTAACCTCTTTCTCATCCTTCAGTCCGATTTTATGCTGTGGGGACAAGAACAGATTGTGGAAGCAGGGGAGTCACTGCAAATTGCACAGTCCACATCTTTCTTCCCTTTTGATCAATATAGTACTGGACCAATTCGTTACTGTATGTTCATGATGGATGAGAAGTGCTTCGTCCCCACATATATTGGCCCAACTTCAGTGTGAAGTGTCCCCTTTTAGTGGAGTTGGGACAGAGGTAAGATGACCGGCTCCATGTTCTGATATTTATCTCTCTCCATGAAAAAGAGAGTAGGGCCGAACTTATTGGATTGCCATGTAAGAAATTGGTTAATTGGAGTTCGGTGATTTTGGACATCTGGGTTCTTTCTTTATATAATTTCTATAAGAAATAAGATGACCTTCGAAACCAAAATTTGGCCGGTCATTGATTGGAAACTTCTCAAGTAGACAAATTTGAGTAGAATGAGTTCCTATCAGTATTTTTTTCTTCTTGTACGTGATTTGTGGCAATTCAATTTTGTCTTGTTGTACGTGATTTGTGGCAATTCAATTCTGTCTTGTTGTAAGCTGTGACAAGAGTGTGCAGCCGGATTTCAAAACAGTTGTTCCCGATTCGGTTACTCGAGGATCAATGAGTAAAACCAGTATACTCCCCGTCATATAAGCTGTCTTCAGGTTTGGGTGCCCTAGTGATCTTTATTCTCCAGTAGAAGTAGGAGCCTTATCTACCCGGTTTGGTTAGAGCTTTCTGCCTCACTTTAATTCTTTGAAAAGGATCGTGTTAAGTATGTTAGGATCGATTTGCAATACTGATGTCATAAAATTATGGAATAGATTTTTTACTAGGTATTGACTATGACTAACTTATTTAAATGTTTGTATTCTTATCATTTTACTGTGTAAATCCACTCGCATACTGGACTTAGTACACTTAGTGTAACCATATATTTTTTGTTAATGAATACTTTAGAGGTATTTATTACGTGTGCTATTTAGAAAATGTTTTTCTTTATCGTGATATTTTTTTTTTCAAAATAAACACGCCTGAAGAGTAATTTCACATTCAAAGCAGTGATTGCTTGTAAATACAAAACAGTTGAAAAAATGAAAACGTTTTGTTCTTTTCTGGTTAAGAAATTTGGTTTTCCTAACTTTAAGTATGCATATTTTCTTCGACCGTAAATATTTTCCCATTGATTGATCATCTTTAGTAATCCAAACCCAAAATAGTTCATAAAACTAATTTGAAAAATTCTCACTCAAACATACTCTTCATTTGGTGCATTTAACAAGCGTCATGGATGCAACTGTAGATGTGACATGTTAACATGTCAGTTGTGGAACTTATCCAATCCGGTTGGTTCCGCCGGGTTGATAGGTTTAGAAGGTGGTCCAGTACAGGAGGCATCAAGAGATGTACCCTGAACAAATTTACTAAATGTGAACACCTCAACTTTAGGTCTGTTTCCTAAAAGGCGGTTCTAAGGGCAGCTTTCTGGGCCCCGTCTTGTCCATTGGAGAATCGATCATCAATTATTGGCATTCTCATTGCTGATTTACTGGACCGACACTCATGAAGTTGCATCTGCTCATTGTCCGTTGTCGGCCTTTGGCCACATTAGAGGGGAAAATACAAAAAAAGGTGAAGGAAGGAGATTACCAAAGACAAAAGGTTAACCTAATCTAAGAGAATCAAATTAGGTACAATTATGTCCCCAATGCGTAATCAAATGAAGATATGATGTCGATAAGCACATAATTGGTAAATAAGCTGTGGGGAACAATGAAAAAATTCGCCTTCAACGCTCATTGATGGAAGAAAAAGGGCAATAAAATATATTGATTTACATCGTTAGTTAGGAGTTCGCGGTATTGAGCTCGGTGATTTATCAAATTCAAAACTGTAAATTTGTAAGCCGATTCACGACCTAATTTCGTAATTTGCTTAGTGACGTGGAGAAACAAAGAAAAGCTCACGGTTGGGAGGAAATTGCGGGTACCAGGCAATAAATAGAATCAATAAATACATAAAAATAATAATAATAAGTTTGTGGCATCATATCAAAGTCTGGGATCGAGGTTGATTGTTGACGCGACAGGACACTTTGATCCAAACATGGTCAATTGATGAAGAGGGGATGGTGCTTCTTTGCTAACTAGTCGTACACATGGCGGACAATGGACGTCGGGATTTCAGTGTTGAAATCAAAATCAAATGAAAACGACAAGCGAACACGGCACATGGAAGAGCACATGGCCTTTGGAGACAAAGATATCGACATCCCCATTTGGGCCAACGCGATTGCAAGCCTAACGAATGGGACCAAAAGAGCGGATGTACGATATGCACTTGCCAAAAGGTTACATAACATGCATGAAAGGTAAATCAACGTGATGGGTCCGAATCGATATTCTTGCTTCCATTGCCTGCCCATGATGTGCAATGTTTCCACACCATACGAGGTTTTCTTCCCATGACGGAGTTAAAAATGAGCCCTCTTCTTTTTCTCTCTCCCCGTTCGCAATGTTTTTGTCTGCTATTTCATGCTGGGGCATGCTAGAAAAAGATGCACGATGATGAGGTTACATTCGTATCGGGAAGTTGTACTCTTTACTGGGTCGACCTGCCGGCTTAACTGATGTTGAAATATATGAATTCTCGAAATTCAGAAGTAACATTCATATCAGAAATTTACTCTCTCTATTAGTTGACACATCGGCCTAGGTTATGTAGTTTTGGATGTTTATTTCATCTATCTTGAGTGATTGCTCTTCTTTTTCAGACTTTTCCACCGACGCCATGATCCACTCCGACCCTAGCCAATGCCGCCTCCATCCATTACCAGCCGCGAGTAAATTTAGATAATGGTTTGGGGGTAACTGGACATAGAGATAAAATCCTAAAAATAGATCAGGGTAAAAACATTGATTTAGTAGGATGGAAGAGATGAATTTGTTAGGTTCTGTTTGATTTGCCATGAGTGTAATTATAAGAAGATAATTCGTTTTGGCTTGACATATGCTCAATTATATTCGTTTTGGCTTGACTGAAGATGTGGGATGTGTCTGAAGTAACTTTTAATAGTTCCTTTTTACTTTTCTTTTCAGATTTTGTGAAGTACCCATTTTGACTCTTTTTTTTTTTTTTAATCTTTAAGACTTGAAGCTTGCACTATAAATAAGTATTGACATACGTGGGTTCATATATATAATAACTTATACTTTTGTGACTTTTCAGAAGTACTAGTCGTAGCTGATCTTATCGAATCATCACCGTAGTTGACCTACACTAGTCAGCGTCTCATTGCTATTAGAGTTTGGATAAATCCCAAAATCCTCCCTAAACATGTTTTATACGAGACTTTAAGTTCATTTCATAGTTTGAAGCCTAATTATGACCTATTAGAAATCGGATGAATACTAATAGTGAGCTTTGACTTTTCAAGTTCAGCAGCTTCCATTCGAGGTCAAACTTCATTGAAAACCTAGCAGACGGTGCAATTGAATAGAGTTTATTTTGATCTTTCAGGCAGTTCATAATTATGTGAAATTGGATGACAAATTGGGAGATGCCACGTCAGAGGATCTTATTCATGCGACTCAAGGTGAACTAGGTAGCGTCGAACTAAACGGATTTAGGGTGAGTTTGTTTGGGGGGAAATTCCAAAAAGAAAAAAGAAAAATGCTTTCCGAGAAATTATTTTGCAAAAAAATGGTTAGAGTTCATTTGTTTGTAAAGATGTAATTGACAACGTTTTTTTTATGTTTGAATTTTATTTGGAAAATGATTTAGAACTTTTTAGGAAAACACACCTCAACCGTTGAAGAACAATGCATATCAACCATTGAACAACTCAATGGTTGAGATGTGCTATATATCTTTCCCATTTCTTTTTTTCTTTTCGGCTTTTGTCTTGTTCCCTCTTCTTCCCCACCCCAACACCAGCCACATAGATCCGCCAATCACCCATGAGTCCTCACCGTCACGCCTTTCACACTAGCCTCTCGTCCGCAGAAGTCATTGCTGCCTCCCCTCCTTCTCTCTCACTATGCACGTGTAGATTGAGGTCCCGACTTTATATGCTAATTGCTGGTAGTGAAATATTTGGCTATTTGGTCAAGTCAAAAAAGGGGAGGGGCAGTGAAAAAAAAAGTAAAAGTAAAAGTTGACTGGTCGGTAAAAAGGGAAAGGGGTGCTTGGCTAAGACAGAGATGGTCGAGACGCGCACCGAAAGAAAAGGGGAAAAGGAAAAGAAAGAAGGGAGAAGGAAAATGAAAGAGAGAGGAAAAAGCCCATGCATAAAGGCCTCAGGGACCTCAGCAAGCCAGATTTACTTCACATCGTAACGTCCAATAGGTGTTCATGCTCTTTGTTCATTTAATTGGAGTAAGTTTTAAAATTAGGGCTAAGATTCGAAATTTTGTGAAAATCAAGTCGCATAATTCAAATTTTGAATCGTTGAGCTGTAGGATTTCATGGAAATAGTGGATTATGGTGTTGTTGAGTTGTGGAGTTTGACGGGAGTTGGTTTAGAGCAATAGTTTGGTCGGGCTGAAAATTTTAGGATTTTGCATGCAAGTTTTGCGTTATGTTTATATTTGAATAATCGCTTTGAGTGAGAGAGTTGCTAGCATGCAGGAATTGTTTTATTAGCATTTGAGAATATTTTAGCTGGTTCATAGTTGTTGTAGTATTTTATTAGGTTTTCACATCAATTCTCGTTTAATCGATAGGATTACAATATTATTGGCTTGTTTAGCGACACGTTATTTAGTTTTGATAGTCCTAGGGGACTAGTGCTATCTCTTTTTTGAGTTTTGTAAACTCATATTTTGAAAATGAAAAATATAAGACATATTATTCTAGAGTGCACTTTTAGCTAAAAAGCAAAAGTGATGTCTTTTTTTGCATATTTGACGTATGATTTCACATCGAGCATTTACACCCTATTTGTTATTTGAAATGGTTCAAGAAGTGCTGAATTGCAAAAGGTATTTTGATGGAAGAGCTGAGTTGTGAAAGATTGTATGCTTTGTTTTGTAAATCGATTTACAATATCGATTATGGTTTGGCTTTGAAGGTTGTCAAGGATGTTGTTGTGATTTGGTGTAGATGCTTAGCATCACTATGAGCCCATTGAGGGGCTTGCGGATTTGTATACTAGTTTAGAATATCCTTGTGAGTAAATTACTGACAATAAAGATAGAGACCTTGTTGAGGGGGAGCTTGGTCACTTGGGCATTGGGCATTATGCCTAATTATGATTAGATTTCTGAGCACAATATTGCCCAATGAAATGGACCATTAAAGGGTGATTTTGATGAGATTAATCAATGGGTTAGACCATTAATATTTATTTTGATGTTATTGTGAAATTTATATTTCTATTATTAATATAGTTATGCTAAAGTGTATATAACTCTTTCTCTTTTTCAAAGTTTGTTATATCCTCTAATTTGGTGTAATGAGTTATGTTTTTATGTCTTAAACATGCATAGTGGATGCTAGTTATAAATTGTTGTCGATGATGAAAATATTTTTTATTGATTAATTATTTCAAGTGATCCAGGCGATTACTGTTAAGAAAATAATTTCCAAATGATTCATTTTCTGCAAAACAAAAGGAGGCTTGGTGTCATGCTATTTTTTTTATTTAAATTCTGTTCCATATGTTGTATTTCGTGAATCAATTAGCACTACTTATTTACCATACAACTTAAGGACAAAATTCATTTCAAATGAGACTTAGATGACGCTTGCTACTATTTAATACTTGTTATGCATAAGTCTTTATATATATATTTTTGCTGGATTATACTTTATACGGATGGCTTCATTCTAAAATCACTTGAGATCAAGAGTCAAGATTAACATTCAATACTAGTAGCCTCGACATAACATGGACAAGTTTTTACGATCAATATGATTCGACCTTGTTAATGACACCATACTATAAAAGATTTCATATAAACCATCACTGTGTCATGGGTTGGCAATTCTTTGGCTGTAAAATAGCCCATGCGATGCCTAATGAGCTGAGAAAACTGAGCTAGCCTTCATTCTATAGTTCTTTAAAAAAAAATAATAATATGGTAAATATCATCCTTGTATCAGATCACATTACACCCAACTTAGCTCGGCCGTCCAGTCTCTTGAACAAAGCACGCAGAACATTTTAGGCACAACAACTGATTTTAGCCCATCATAGCCTCATGAGGAGAGTGGCATTATCTTCTTATTAGTTTATGCGCGGAATGCCAATCCCGCCTCAAAGCTCCTCAAAGTTGTGTATCATCTCCTAGAACTTCTAGCATAAATGTCTCGACGCCACTCTCACGAAACAGTTGTATTATCCCTTTTAGATTACTAAGGATACATGAGTACAAGAGAATTCATGTGTCACTCTGGTATGTGATTGTTGCCTATAAAATAATGAGTTAAAGCTATGGTTAGAAAATTTTGTTGTGTACGTAATTTGCACACTGTAGATTTAATATGTTCAATACCCAAACTATACAAATAATAATTTTAGTTCTAAAACTTTATGAAAGATCACTTGAGTCTTTCAAAACCGTTTATTTAAGTGACTCCAAATGAACTTATATATTATTAAAACAATGCCGCATTAGAACTTTCCATTAAGCTAAATTGTCCAAGTCAATAAGGTGATAATTTTTTGAAATTTATTATATTGGGACAATCCATTAAAAAAATTGTAATATCAAAATAGGTAACATAGTTTCGACACCGATACCTTATAGTCCCTTCTCTTAGCCTATCTGAGGATTTATGGTAAATTTTATTATTGGATGGAATTTTATGACATGCCCTTCTTGCAAGGTCTGCGGAGCAACTGGCACTCTTGAGCCTCCGACCACTGCCGTGAATGGTTGGGGCAAAGCAAGCCAATTTTGCCAGAACAGAACAGAGAAATTTTGAGTAAATCCGAAATGGTAGGATCTTGAGACAAAGGCTCTTTGACACAGATGCCAATGTACAGCTGCATTCAATTCATTCGCATTCAATCGGATATCACTAGGGGTGAGCAGCGGTTTAGGGTCAACCCCTGGACCGACCCGGACCGGCCCAACCGCCGGTCTGGTCCGGTTCCCAAGGGGACCGGGTCGGTCCTTGGTCTCGAGTTCCAGGACCAACACTGTGCGGGTTGGTCCTCGGTCCTAAGAGTTTTGGGTCGGTCCAACCCTGGACCAACCTTGTATATTATATTATATTATTTATAATTCTTTTATATATTCAAATCTAAGTAAAATGTCTATTATATTATATTATATTGAGATGTTCGTAATTTCAATTTAATTTGTTAAGTATTAATTATGTGTCGTTTGTTTTGTTTTCAAGTGTTTAGAAGTTCAAGTGAATTAACAAGATGTGAAGTTATATATTCATGGTTTATCTTAAGTATTTTGAACTTTTTATGATTTAATTGTATTTTACTAATGAATTTCAGCTGCATTTTGCTTTTCAATTTGTGTCAAATGGTATAAGTTTTGAAGAATAGAGTAGTATCATCTTTGCGGTTGCTACGGTGATTTGCTAATCAAGTGGTGTGAAGCAAATTTTTTGGTTGAATAGACTCTACATGATCAAATGCTAGTCAAGTGGTGCGAAGCTCATTTTTTGGTTGAGTGAACTCTACATGATCAGGAAAACGCTTTTGCATATGGTGTTTAGATAGATGATTACAAGAACTTTCCATCTTGTTCCATATCTCGATGAGCGGTTAGCGGATACGAAATTTATTTTATTGTGTCATCTTCAATTTGCTAAATATGTATTGGTATTTTATAGTTTAGTTGCACAATACCGTATTGTTGATGGATGTGTAATTTGAATTTCTAGGTTTGCTTTTTTAGGAAGAAAAAAAATAAGACGAAAAAAAATTATCGATCGGTCTAGGGTTGAGCCAGGAACCGGCCGAACCCATCGTGGGTCGGTCCGGTCCTTGGCCCAGGCTCACAGGTGGCCGATGTCTTAAAAATTGAGGACCGACACTGTGACGAGTTGGTCCTAGGGTTAGGGGGTGGCCGGACCAACCCGGACCATGCTCACCCCTAGATATCACCCTCAGCTTGTCGTTTCTTCTCAATAAGGGCCTTCTCGTCTACAGCTTCCCCGTGCCGACTTGAAGACTTCAGTACTTCGTGTCGAGACAAATCATAACCAAAGAGTCGTACCATGAGTCAAAATTATGGACGTACGAAGATTGAGCGAGATCTAGCTGGGTCCTATAATAAGAATCTCATGGGAATATACGTAACATCAGTTAAAAAAAAAAAAAAAGAGAGACCCCATCTCATTTTTTTATAAATATTTTCATTAATTATTTTTCCCACAACTTGGCCCCGTGGGCTGCCTAATTTTCTGTCGTGTTCTCTTAGCTAGTGTTGATATATTGCCCTGCCGTAGACTCATATAATGTCATTGGCCCTCCCTATTCGGAAATCGGAATTGGGTAGGGCAGTCATCTCTTGCTCGGTGTCAAACTCTGAGAATCGACATTCAAAGATCCATACTATTCCGTGTGAATGTTCTTGCCTTCGGAAGAACTTTCTAGGAAAAACAATATCATTGTTGACCTTTCTATCCATCAAACTAGGTGTTGGAAAATAATTAATTTTCGAGTTACTCGAGTTTTTCCTTTTCCTCAAGTGAAGAGATCGACATTCAGTTAGGATTAGCCGGGTCTCGACAGCCTGAAACCTATTTGGGCATCGTGGAGCTTTGAAATGATCAAATCTGAAAATTTCTTAAAGTAAAAACACTCTTAACCTAAAATATTCTTTAGAGAGGTTTAAATGGACTAAGTTTGGTAAGATCATTGCGAGATAATAACAACATTCCCACATCAAAATACTTTCTAGACCCTTACAATTCTGCGGGTAGATATGCTCTTAATTTTTCAAGTAACTTTCCATTGATTACTAAATAAACCTTAACTCTCTTGAGATAATCCTTCATCAATTAGTCGCAATCTCAAACTCAATAAAGGTTTCTAAATACAGTCTCATCTTCATTGCGTAAATAGAACAAGAAACCTATGTGAAACACACAGAGACAATAGTAATTTTATGAGCATTGGATTAAATTATTATTACTATGCAACAATTAATAACATGCTCACCTGAATAACCTAATATATTTTATACAATTTCTCTATAGTAATACCAGGTCTGGATTTTGGGATGTCCACGAACTAAATCTCATACTCAACAATGTAGTTTTCCATTCTAAGAAAAACCAAGAATCATGAACAAATCTTGCAATAAAATATCTGAGATAATATTATCGATAATATTAAAAAGGTTTGAGCGGGTCAAGAATCTGATTAAATCCAACTTGCTGCCATCCTTGAGACCATCGGGTCAGCACATATTCTTTTATAGAAGTGTTGAGGTGCGCATATGAATTGTGTTAGACAAATCCAACATTGGGAATGGCTGTGATTTAAAATATTCAATATATCACAGTTAACTAATAACACATTAATTTAAGTTTTTAGTGAATGTGTGTTCAATTAGATCTGTCAATGAGCTCGAATTGGGCTCTCTCATGATGATTTTTATTGTATAAGATATTGGGCTTCTTCCATGTTGAGTTGAGTTGAAGTTCTGATTCGCATACACACTCTATATGAGTGTCTCTTGAAATGAAATTTGCAAGAAGAGCATTCTTTTTTCCTTCAAAGAAAAATATAGTCCTTGAGAAAAAAAATATTGCACTATCTATAGATCTTGTAAATCAAGCTGATCTTCACCGTTGATAATGTGGACTCTATGGTAGGATTTGAATAATTAATTGGTCAAATGATTTGGTTCACATAATTTATAAAAGCGCACAAATTTCTCCCTTGTTGATAACAAATCAATGATGCCTATGTAGTTTGTTAATAACCTTTTATTTTCGAAACGTGAGTCCAGGTTTTTCATAACTCGCATTCGTCATTTTCATTTGTCATTTTCTTGATTTCCCTCTTAGCTTATGCATTGGTTGGGTGAAGAAAATGAAGATGAAGCAAAATGAGCTGAATAGAAATTGGGCAATTGTGGAAATTAAACCTTGGCCATTTTATAAGAGCAGATATTTGGTACTCCTAAAATAGGGGAGAGGAAAAAAAAACAAAAAGAAAATCATAAATTTATTGCATTATATGGTACTTTTCCCCTAAAATATTTTGTTTGTATTCCAGGAGGTTTTACAAGTATCAATTTCAGAAAAAAAAAAATCAACTTTTCTCCATTAGATCTACTTCTTAACTAGATAAATCTTAAGAAGTAGATCTAATGGAGAAAATGGCAAAAAAATAAAAAACAAACTAGATAAATCTTTAAATTTTCCTAACATATATTATTAATTACATCATAGTAGATAGGATGCGATTCTAAAGTGCTGGGAATACTATAAAATTGTTAATTAAATAGTTGTGTCATCATTATGACAGATCATGCCGTCAGCAGGCCAATCATGCTGATCAGAGAACCAGCTGTTTTAGAATCATTCATCATCTCTACTCCCTCCCTTTTGCCCTTTAAATTGCTGGTAGACATTATCAACACTTTCTTGACTTCTAAGCACTCTCTTTTTGGGGGAAATGACCTGAGCGGCTTGTTTAATTCCCAAGTGGGGTGACTTGTGAGTGACCTATGGAGCTTACGATCCCAGAAAACAATGTTCTAGTGGAACATTGAAAAGGAGATTTTGAGGAATTAAAGGTCCACGTCTCTTGAATAGATGGCATCCTAATCCTTTGAGATTGGCTTAATTTCTCACTCTTAGAGCTTGAAAAAGTTCTAGAATAGTGATATGATGTCACTAATTAATCAATTTGTCCGTTGAAAGTGAGTCCTTCACTTTCATATTCAATCGGGTGTTGTATATGAAAAGCATCAGTAGGTACTTTTGATGGTATAAGGGATCCATTCGGAGCAACTTTAATTTATTTTGTTTACATTTTTTACCATCGTCAAATGTCATAGAATTTATAATTTGACGTGACATATATAAAACCTATCAGAAGAGTACATGTAAGGTATGTAAAAATACAGATTATTTTTCTTTTTTGTAATTCTCTCAAGTTTAAGTAAATGCATTGTATCTCTAATATTATTATATGAGACCTTCGGACTCTGCATTCTGCTCTTATCCGAAACAGATTTGGGAAACACCAACGGAAACTTATTCAATTTCTCCTAGTGGCATCTTATACTTAAATTGGAGTAACAACTTTTAATCATTTAAATCGACTCGAGCACAACTCATGTTACTATTGAGTGATATTTTTTAACTAACACTCATTTACTAAATTATGCTTGCCTTTTTTTATGGAAAAATACACAGATCATACACAGTCCGTATAGAAACAATTCTACTCATGCGACTTACACCATTGAGAAGAAAAAGAAGACTCCAATAGTTTCGTTTTTGAGTTTTTTTAGGTTCAACGCTGGCGTAAAATTAAACTATGCATTCACAGTCGGACAATCGAGGCGAGAAAGAACTCGATTGGCAGACTAATTACAAAACGCATGTCACTCAACCTAGCGATGGATGCGAAAGGATCGTTCTTCTAATGATGACCCTCTTGTTATTTTTTCTTGTTTTTTTGTCGTTTGGATAGTTGCGGTTATGATATCTTCGCAAACACCAAAAATTATAAAATATAATTCAGAGGCTGGATGCACGTAGAAGTTCTGAAAAAAAAACCCTCTGCCGACAATCTAGAGAGAGAGAGAGAGAGAGATGAGAAGCGTTAAGATACGTCTCTTTCGGCTTTTTCTATGAGAAAGACAACGGCCTTGTCACTTTGTAACAACAGAGAATTCTAGATATATACTTCTAAAGCTATGAGAATTCTAACAACAGAGAATTTTGAAGAGTACGTGCGTAGATTTCGCTTGCACCTAAAAGATGTTGCCAAAATGGTATAATTGATTTAACAAATTCATTTGTTTATTTTGTCGAAGAAAATGCATTTGTTTACTATAATAGACATCTATACATAGGATATTGAAGATTGTAATATAATTTCTGTGGATTTTTGGATTGATATCCCTTTTTTTCTTTTTTTCAATGATGCTAAATCGATCTTTAGTTACTACTTTTCTTATAATTTTTGTTTGCAATCTATAGGGCTAGTAGAATCACACCTTCCATAAAGGCGTGAATTTGACTATTTAATAAGAAAATGCTACTAAATTCTATACAACAAGAAATATGTTTGATAAGATTAATTGATCTTCGCATTACTAAGTAGTGGTGACATGTACTTTTATAGTTTTTTTTTTAATCTTATCAAAAATGAACCAAACACATGATGGGACTAGAATATGCCTATATCCATGGAAAATTGCATGATAAGTCCTAAACTTTACAAATGGAATGCAATCAAGTTTTTAACTTTTTAATTAATTTAATCAAATCCTAGACCTTTACTAGCAAACTTGCAATCGAGTCTTGAACCTATCAATTAATTCAATGAAGTCAATAACCTTGAATGAAAGATATAATTGAGTCATTAAACTTATTATTATTATTTTTTTGGGTTTGGTTGTTGTAAAACTTATGTTAAGAAGTGCAAATAAAGATTGTTATGTAGGCAATTTTTAAGTGACACGTGGGCAATTTTAAGTACCGTTCATCAAAATGACTTTAATGTGCCTTTTGAAAAAGGTTTGGGAAAATTGTTCAAAACATCTTAAATCTATTATATGGCAGTCAATTTAGTCATAAATTATAGCCGTTTACTCCTAAAGATTTCAATGATTTGTTAATTTAGTTCTAAACCTTTTAACCAATTGCAAATGTAGTTGTTATGGTTAATTTTGGCTAGAAATCAATGACATGGTAATACAATCAATGATGGCCATCATACTTGCAAAGTTGCCATTGACATAGTCGATTTTTATAATTTTTTTGAATATTTTTTTTTTCCTTTTATTTTCCTATTGTTCCTTTCTCTCTTTCTTTCTCTCTTTCTTCTTTCTTTCTTTTTTTTTTTTTTTTCCATTTCTTTTTACATAAGGCTAGCGAGGAGCCAATAGCCTTGCCACCCACTAGGTGAGGGTCGATGACCTCTATTGGCTCCCAGGTAAGGGCATCACACGCCCTCACAAGCCACAATGAGGGCGTCGTGGTCTTCACCCAACCTCACTAGATCTAGGGAGGTCATTGCAACCCTCGTGCACTCTTACAAGCCACAACAAGGGCTCATGAGCCATCAGTAGATGTAGTGAGGGCCATGACCTTCGCCCACAACTGGCAAGAGTTTCATGGCCCTTGCCCATGGGTTGCCAGGCCTCGCGTAGTGGCCCATAGCCTCGGTGGCATTGTGTAAAATGAAGAGAAAAAAATTCATAAATATTTGGAAATTTTTCAAAAAAAATTCGCAAAAATTGTTAATATTAGTGTCAATCATGCCACATAAGACCCAGCTTTGATTGAACTTGTATGTTAGTAATTTTCAACCAAAATTAGCTTAAAGGAGTACATTGGCATATCGTTAAAAGGTTTATAATTAAATTGGCAAATATTTAAAAGGTTTAAGATTAAATTGATACAATTAAAACAATAATAATTGAATTGGCAAATCATCAAAACATTTAAGATGAAATTGGAATAATTGAAAGGTTTATAACTCTATTGGCTACATGATAGATTTAGGACTTTTTGGATATTTTTTTCCAAGAAGGTTTAGAACTTAATTTTTTAGTTGGAGGTTTAGAACTTAATTGAATCAATTAAAGGGTTTAGGACTTAATTGAATCAATAATGCAAAATTCAAGAATTCTAATGTACTTTTTCCTTCATATGTACAATATTATTCCTTACAAATTAAGGGGAAAAACACTTTGCCCATTAAAACAGAAGTTGTGTCTAGCTGGAAATAGGAAAGAAGTAGGGGTGAGCATCGGTCTAGGGTCAACCCTGGACTGACCTTGGACCGGCCCAACCCTACCGTCCTAGTCCGGTTCCTAGAGAGATTGGGTCGGTCATTGGTCCTGGAATTCCTGGACCGGCACTGTGTGGGTCGGTCTTCAGTTCTGAGAGTTCCGAGTTGGTCCAATCCGAATCAACCCTAACTATATACATATAATTTTTTTTATATAGATAAATCCTTAAAATAAACGACGTCAACAACATTAAACAGCTTTTTAGTGAGGAGTTCAAGTAATTTTACATTGTTCTTTAATAATTTAGGTTTTTAATGTCTTTTACGGCATCAATAGTCATAATTTATGAATGAGGAAAATATTTTTGTAAGAAGTCTTCATGGTGTCCAAAAAGGCACATTATGGTATCATCCTCCAGTATTCGTTCTCTTTTGTCTTATTTGTCCTCTTAGTCTTCAATTTTCCAAAATCAAAAGAAACAATTTCTCCGCTTGCCACTTGACCTCGCTTACTTTGGGTCACTCGTGCCGCTCGCTGCTCGATGTTTGCTTGGCGTGTTGCTCCCTGCTCGACATTCAATACTCATTCTATTCAATGCTCACCCCACTTGACCCTCATTACTTGCCTTTCTTAACTAACATCGTTCATCATCAAACCCATTGGATCAGTATAATCCCCAATTGCTCTTTCAAGGAGTACAAAAAATAAAATAAAAAATTATTAGTTGGTCTTAGGTTAACTTTGAAACCGGACTGAACATATTGGGTCAGTCCGGTCCTCAATCGCTTTTTTAAGGAGTACAAAAATGAAATAAAAAATTATCGATTGGTCCCAAGTTGACCTTGTAACTGGACCGAACCCATTGGATCGGTTTGGTCCTCAATCCCAAGCTCAATAGGGTTGGTCCTCGATCCCAAAAATTGAGGACCGGCACTGTATAGATTGGTCCTAGGGTTAGGGGGTGGACCGGCCCAACCGGGACCATGCTCACCCCTAGAAAGAAGTCAAAATTGTGCTCCACCAGACACCAACCATGTGTCTCCTCTCGTTTCAACAATTAGACCAAAAAAAAAAAAAAGGTGATTCCAATAATAGTGCAAGCTATAAAGCTCACTCTTTAGGCCTACCGTTACATAACCTACATTGTTTCTGTCGGTGATTAATGCTTCGGTGTCATAGCATTGAGGTTACATTTTTTTATTATCCAAATCAAAAGAAGATTATACCACTTTTGGTATGTTAGTACGTGACGATATAATGCTTTGATGCACGTAGTGTAGACTGGGGTTTCTAATATGACATAAAGGGATGTTCCCAAACTTGGGAGGGCACGAAAAATTTCATTGAAAGAGATCTGATTATAACATTAGTCTCAAAATTATAAAAAAAATTACCAAAAATGTCATAAATTTACTGTACATATGTCAATTTAACCAATTTAGTCCCAAATATTTTAAAGATTTACCAATATAATGCTATCAATTTTGGTTGGAAATTGCTGACGTGAATGCTGATAATTTTACGTGGCATGACTGATGCTAATGTGAATTTTTGTTACTATGTTCTATACAAAAAAGAACGTAGTTTGATAAGATTATTAACTGATCTCCTCATTACTAAGTAATGCTGAGATGTACTTTAACATTTTTGTCAATCTTATAGAATTATGTCTATATCCATAGAATATTGCACTAATAATTCCTAAACTTTATGTATAGAATGCAATCCAATCATAAACTTTTAATTTAATTTAATCAAGTCATAGACCTTTACTAGTAAGCTTGCAATCGAATCTTAAGCCCATCAATTAGGTCAATTAGGTCATAAACCTTTAATAAAAGATACGATTAAGTCGTAAAGCTCATATTAAGAAGTGCAAATTAAGATTGTTACGTAGGCAATTTAGGCAAAGTTCATCAAAATAACTTTAATTGCACCTTTTAAAACAAGGTTTAGAACTTAATTGAATCAATATTAAAAGGCTCCTGACTCGGTTGATTACTTATGCAAAGTTTAGAATTTGCGGTGCACCTTTTCCTTTTCCTCTGTACTCCCAATTTTATACATCACAAATTAAGGAATAAAACATTTTTACCCACTAAAATAAATGCCGTGCCTCACTTGAAATAGGAAGCAAAGTCGATATTAGGCTCCAACTGGCACGAAACATATGGTCTTCTCTCATTTTAAAAGTTCAGAAAGATAATGATACCAAGAAAAATGCAAACTAAAAGGTCTATTCCACAGGCCTACCGTTACATAACCGACATTGTTTATAGCGGGGAATAATGCGTCTGCGCATTAAGGTCACATAAGTTATGGGAAAAGTGCCAAAAAAGTCCTAAACCTTTTGTCTTTGTGCCGATTTAGTCCTAAACCTTTTTTTGGTGCCGATTTAGTCCTAAACATTTTTACGTTGTGCCAATTCAGTCCTTTCCGGCCAAAATTGGCCGGAATTTGCTGACTCGACGCCGGCCGGCTGACGTGGCCCGATCGGCGCTGACGTGGACTATTTTTAATAATATTTTAATATTTTTCAATTTTTCAATTTTATTTTTTATTTTTTATTTTAAATTTTAAATTTTTTTTAAATTTTTTTCTCTTTGTCTTCTCATCTTCTTCCTCCAGCCGGTCGCCGGACCTCGGCGACGCCAGGCGACGGCCGGCGAGGTCGAGGTCGACCTCGTCGGCCACCTCGCCAGTGGCCGCAAGGGCGGCCTTGCGCTGGGCGGCGAGGCTCGCCCTCGTCGGATCGGTGAAGGTCGAGCCTCGCCCATGGCAGTGAGGCTTGACCTCGCCAGATCCGGCGAGGGAGAGCCTCGCCCGCCCGGCGCGAGGCCGCCCTCGAGGCTGGGTGGCGAGGCTCGCCCCGCCGGATCCGGGCGAGGGCGAGCCTCACCCATGGCCGGCGAGGGCGAGCCTCGCCAGCTCGGCGCGAGGAGGCGGCCGGATTCGGTCCTCGAGGTCTTACGGAACCGAGGCCTATTGTCGTCCTCCTCCGACACGTCGACGCCCGGCGGCGTGGAGGCGAAGCCGCGGCGCGCACCGAGAGCGCCTTCTCGACGATTTTCAGGCTCGGGTCTTCGTTCGCTTCCTCGCCGTCGTCGTCGTCGTTGCTACCGCCTAGCGGCACCGCGGACTTCGGCTCATGCTCCGCGTCGTCTCCTTCGCCGAGCTTTGCCACCGTCGGCTTCGCTCTCCTCCCCATGCTCCACGCGCCGAGCTAGCGGGGCTCGCCCTCGCCGGCCATGGGCAAGGCCCGAACCTCGCCAGATCCGGCGAGGGTGAGCCTCGCCACCCAGGCCTCGAGGGCGGCCTCGCGCCCGGGCGGGCGAGGTCGAGCCTCGCCGCCTAGCGCGAGGCCGCCCTCGCGGCCACTAGCGAGGTGGCCGGCGAGGTCGACCTCGACCTCGCCGGCCGTCGCCTCTGGCCGGTCGCCGAGGTCCGGCGACCGGCTGGAGGAAGAAGATGAGAAGACAAAAAGAAAAAAAAAATAAAAAAAAAAAAATAAAAAATTGAAAAATTGAAAAATATTAAAATATTATTAAAAATAGTCAACGTAAGCGCCGATCGGGCCACGTCAGCTAGCCGGCGTCTAGTCAGCAAATTCCGGCCAATTTTGGCCGGAAAGGACTGAATTGGCACAACGTAAAAGGTTTAGGACTAAATCGGCACAAAGACAAAAGGTTTAGGACTTTTTGGCACTTTTCCCCATAAGTTATCATATCCAAAGAAAAAGTAAGGTTACGTCATTTTTGGTATGTGCATAACAATATGATGCTTTTATGCACGTAATCTAGATTGGGGTTTCAATTTTATAACATGACATAAAGGTATATTCCAAACATGGTATGGCATGAAAATTTGATTGAAAGAGATAACATCATATGAACATTAATATCAAAATTGACATGACAATTTCACTTGGTTGATGTGAAAATCACAATTCAATCATTTGAGCAGTTTGTAAAAGAATTATTGATAAATTATTGATTATTTTAATTTATAATTATGGATTACTGACAGCCTATTATAGATTTGCTCCACCCGAGATTAATAAATTTTTTGGATCTTATTAACAAAAGACATGCGACTTTGCCTAATAGTTAGTCAACCACAATCAAGAATCCTTAAAAATTCCAAGATTTTCTTTTTTTAAATATGCTCGTCCCAACCCCCTATTCTTTTTTTTCTAGGTTTATTGAATATTGAATCAATTGAATGCACTTCTAACACTTGCTCCACTCTTGGAAGACCTTGCGTTATTTTCACGGATCTTGATTTTTCATATATAAATATAATTAAAATATCTTCTTCGTAAAGGATTTTTATACTTGGCAATATTAATGACGGGTCAAGCAAATTGTTCAGAATAAGCTTTGAAGATATCCAAATTTGTTGTGGGCTTTGTTAGACTCTGTGAACATTGGCCATATGAATATACAACTCATTCAATGGAAAAATGTCCAAAAAGCCCTAAACATATTGCACGACCATTAGTCTAGTTCTAAACCTTACAATTGTGCCAATATAGTCCTAAACTTTTTAGTGATATGCTAATATAGTACTAAACCTTTGGACTATTTGCTAATGTTATCATTCCAATCAAATATCCAAATAATAGGTTTATGACTAAATTAGTAAATTGTCAAAAGTTTTAAGACTAAGTTAACAAATTATCAAAAAAAATATATCATTAAAATTGTATAATTGAAATATTTATGACTACATTTGTCTCCATGCATTATTTATAGGATTTTTTGCATTATTATCCCCTCATCTAACTTAAGCGGGCAAACAAAAGTTTGAAGATATCTAATGAGATAGAGTCTTACTCTACTTTCAATTTCATTTCAAGATCTTGCTGGTGTTCTAGATCTTGGCCTAGTTGTTTCAATTTTGCAAAATCGATGAGGTTTGCAACGGCAAAACCTCTTGAAAGCAATGTAAGTATCTTCGGCCACAGGATGGGAAAAAAAAAAAGGTCGGGGGACTTAATTTCTAAATGTCGATGTATCCTTAATTTTTTAGGTAAAATGATATCAGTATTTTCGAATTCATCTGAGGGAAAATTATATAAAGAAATGGGACCTGCGTTTCAGTGCCGTGTGAAACCGCCCCCGTACGACCTTTTTTTTTTTTTTTTTTTTTTTTTGCAACCCTGAGAAACTAGGGCGAAGGTTAATACGAGTAAAAGGTAGATTCCAAAAATTTCCACCAATATCTATAGAGTTAAAGGTATATGTCAATTGACCCTATTATTTTGTTATTGTAAATAATATTCATAAAAATTAAGAAAAATTAACATGTCCATAGTAAAATTAAAAGGGATGGAAAAAATCACAAACTTGCTCAACCATTTAAGAGGCATTTTCAAGGCTACTCTTTAAAACTTATTGGGTTTGTGCACTGAATTCCTAAAAGTGTCATTTCTTGCTATTGAGTCCTAAAACTTGTAACTTTTGGTCCAATTGAGCAATGCCACCAATGGAAGGAAGGATGCAAAGTGTACTGAAATTGCATGAACTAAATAAAGTCTTAGGACCGACCAAAAAATAAAATAAAATAAAGTCTTAGAATTTAAGTGCATGAGTTAACAAGTTTTAGCACTTGTTTTCTAATTATCTCACTATTTAAAGTGCATAAAGAGAAAATGAATCACTAGAAAATGATTTTTCAATATATGACTTTCGTCTTTATGTGATCATGGTCTCTAGTTCCCTTGAGTGATCTTGCACATCATTTGCAACGTAAGAATTTTTTTTAGGATTTTTGGGGACCATCTATGTCAGTGATCCCCTTATGTTGTGATTCAGCTTAGTCACTATATAAGAATTGTTACTTGAAAAACTTGTATGAACATAACCTAATTTCCAGCATTTTTTAGTCATCAATTATGTTAGTATGCGGTAAATTTGATCAATCGAATGCAAAAAATTGTACTGCGTAGTGATAAATAAATGACAGCATAGACCAAGGAGCATAAAAATAAAAGGCAAGGGAATGAAATATCTTAATTTTTAATGATGGAGGGCTAAATTGAAAATATATATATCAAATTTTAAGATGAAAGATATATCTTTCTAATTTATCAACCTTTCGTTTTCTCGAGAAGCGCACAAGAACGAAGTTTCATATTGCTGATTGCAAAATGAAATCCTATACCCATTAATTGACATCATTGCACGTGCTCTTAGCAAATGCAGTTCCCTCAAGAATGAGGAATGCCATAAATATGAAGATACCCTAGTAGTTCAAAAGTACATTCATTAACGCATCTTCATGCCCGAAAATGTCGATCACTTCCATTCTCATGTATAAACAAGACTTTGTTAAAAATTTCCTTGGTCTTATTAAGCAACCAAATAAAAAATACTGTGAAATCCAATGCACGGACACCGGCAACCCTCATTTCATGCCCAATCAATATTCTAAAAATTGAAATTTTTGTGTTAAATAGATTTAACAAGTATTTCTGAGTCACTCTTCAACACTCCCATAAATATAGGGCTATTTTTTAAGTAAAAAAACCCACAACTTAAGGGCCAAATCCAATTTTGTCCCAAACATTTTTTTTTTTTGTCTAAAAAAAATCACAATTTCCATTCTAGTCCCAAATCAGCCCACGCATAAAAAGATCACCACTGGTTTTTTCAAGTTTTTCAATATCGAGAGATTGGCTTTGCTCCATATGGAGGTAATGGTGTTGATGAAAACCAAGTCCTCATGATGAATCTCTAACAGGCCATGATGTTGATAATTTAAATATATTAAAAAAAAATAGTGGGGATCTTTAATATGATTCATGGGTTTAGAACGAAGAGCAGATTTAGGAATTCGTGCGTTAAGTCCAGGGCCTAAAAAGCTTATATCTTGCAGCATCTGTTTTTACCTCTCGATCTTGTACAAGAATGCTATTGTTTTCTGATAATTTTTTGGAAGTTTCTTGGCTTGATTATCGCCCGACTCAAACAATATTGCTTATCATTTTACCTGCTTCTGGTTCCCTCTTCTCCAAACTTTCTAACTAATTAATTAAGCAAGAAGTAGCACAGGCTTGTTCTGAACTTTTGCGTTGGTCGGCCAGAGTGAATAATTTATAACTGCAGTTGCTACTTGTTACATTATTGAGTCACTAACAAACAAAAAGCTGCAACTCTTGCTTGGCCTTGACACTGCTGATAGTCTCGAAGTGAGTTTTGGAGTCTCTGGCCATCTCTTCCAACAGGAAAATGGTTGCATGCGCTAGCTTCATGTGAGCCTAAGTGCAAAATAACTGTTATTCTAGGCAGGTCCCTTGAGGCATCCACATGGTGTACACTGGGTTCACACAAACTCAGTGCGTGCAATAATTGCTGTTTCACAGTCTGACTCCAAGTTCCTCGTCTAGAAAGTTAAGATCGTCATTATTGCAAAAGGAAAAAAACAAAATTGCTCAAAATTGGTTCCGGATTTTGATCCAGCGAATCAAACAGAGATGGGAGCATTGCGTTTTGTTTTCTTTTGTCATAATGGCATCTTGGTTAGAACATATCTTATGTTTTATGTTTTGTTCACATAATTTTTGACATTGCTTAGCAATCTATTAGTGATGACGCTAATTTTAAATGCGTGAAGGTGTTTCTTCTGGAGAAATGTGATTGGCGGACTTGATCATTAGTTGTGTTATTGTATGTTCACCGTCGGTTGTGAAAACCTGCTTCGCTTACTCATGCTGAACGTGCCGACATACAAAACAAAAAAAGCTTTTGGGGTTATCTAAACATACGTACATACCACTGTTCTGATTTTAGGGCAGAATTAGTATTGCAAACCTAGTGAAACTTGCCATCTGATCAATTGGCTATGTAGATCTTCAGTCTGTTAGGGCATGGGGAGACGCCGATTTACTTTTCTTCTTTTGTTTTTGCTGAATGAAGATAGCCTAGCATATGAACAAGGTGTTGCTTACCTCTTTCTCGTCTTTCAGTCCTATTTTATGCTGTGGGGACAAGAACATATTGTGGACGCAGGGGAGTCACAAAAAATTTCACGGTCCACACTGTTCTTTCCTGCTGAGCACTAAGATACTAAACCAAGTTCGTTACTATATACTCGTGATGGATGAGAAGTGCTTCGTCCCACACGTATCGACCCTAGTTCATTGTGAAATCTCCTTTCACTAGAGTTGGAGCAAAGGTAAGGTGGCCGCCTCTAGAATTGTCGGTCCATGTTCCAGTATATCTCTTCGTAAAAAAGAGAGGAAGGCCAAACTCATTGTATTATTGCCTTGTAGGAATTTTCTAATTGGAGTTCGGAGATTTGGGTTCTTTCTTTATATATTGTCTATAAGAAATAAGATGAGCTTCAAAACCAAAATTTGACCTGTCGCTGATCAGAAACTTCTCGAGTAGTGGAGTTTGAGTAGAATGAGTTCCTATTGATATATTGCATGTAGGTGAAATGTCACAATTCAATTTTTTGTTTGACCATAAATGGTTTTGGTTGATTGATCATTTTCACTAAACCAAATTTGTAAAAGTTCAGAAAAAAATTTGCAAAAATTCTTTTACTCAAGCAAACATACCCTTCATTTGGGGTATTCAACGAGCGTCTTGGATGCAACCATATATATGACATGTTACTATATCGGCTGCAGAACTTATCCGATTAGGGTCAGTTCCACGGGGTTCAAAGGTTCATAAGGTGGTCCAGTACCAGCAGGCAGTGGTCATCAAGAGATATCCCATGAACAAATTTTACCAGTGCTTGTACTGTATTTGCTAAATTTGGACATATTAACTTCAGGGCTTTTCCTAAAAGGCGGTTGTAAGTGCAACTTGGTGGGCCCTGTCTTGTCTATTGGAGAATCGAACATCAATTATGGGCATTCTCATTGCTGATTTACTGGACCGATACTAATGAAGTAGCGTTTGCTCTTTCGTCCGTTGTCCGCGTCCGGCCACGTTAGAGGAAAAAAAGGTGAAGGACGGAGATTACCAAGGACAATAGGTTAACCTAATTTAAGAGAATCAAATTAGGCATAATTATGTCTGCAATGAGTAAATCAAAAGAAGATAATGATGTCCATGAGGATATAATTGGTAAATAGGCCATGGGGAACAAAGGGAATATTCGCATTCAACACTCTTTAATGGAAGCAAAAAATATCTTGATTTTTTTCATTTATTTTTTAATCGACCAAATGACCAATAGTTATGAGTTCACAGTATTAAGCTCGGTGATTTATCAACTTAAAGACTAAATTTAGCTAGTCCGATCATGACCCGATTAACGTAATTTGCTTGGCCAAATAAAATCTCATTGTAGTGATTATATGAAATAAACTGAGGCCAAATAGTTGACTCTATTTGAAAAACCCCGAAAGGGATTTATCAAGCTGGTTGGGAGGAAATTGCGGGTACGAGGCAAAAAATAAAATAAAATAAATACATAAAAAAGAATTTTGTGGTGTCATATGATTTGGACAAAAAATCTAGGATCGTCGTTGATTGTTGACAAGACAGGACACTTTGATCTAAACATGGTCGATTGATTAACGGGGGACGGTGCTTCTTTCCTAATTAGTCGTACTCATGATGGTATGATGGACGTCCGGATTTCGGGGTTGCGATCAAATCGACTGAAAACGACAAGCGAACACGGCACATGGAAGAGCACATGGCCTTTGGAGACAGATACCGACATCCCAATTTGGGTCTATGCGATTGCAAACCTAAAATAAAAGACTAAAAGAGAGGATGGTACGACACCTACGTAAAGGTTGCGTAACGTGCATGAAAGGTAAAATCAACGTGATGAGTCCAAATCGATATTCTTGCTTCCATTGCCTGGCCATGACGTGCAATGTTTTCACACCCAACGCGGTTTTCTTTCGATGAAGGAGTGAAAAATCAACCCTCTTCTTTTCTCTCCTTTTTTTTGTTATGTGTTCGTCGGCTATTTTGTTACGTTTGCAACAAAAAGTCATGCTTTTTACTAGGTCGACCGGCCGGCTTAGGTGATCTTGAAAGATGTGAATTCTAAAAAATTCAGAGGTTACATTCACATCGAAAATTTACCTACTTTGCCAGGTTTACACATCAGTGTTATGGATGTTTATTTCATCTATCTTGAGTGAGTGTTCTTCTTTTTCAGACTTCTCCATCGACGCCAGATCCACCTCCGACCCCAGCCAACGCCACCTTCGTCCATTACCAATCATTAGTGAATCTAGATCAGGGTAAAAAGATTGATTTAAGTAAGACGGAGGAGATGAATATGTTAGGCTCTGTTTGATTTGCCATGAGTGAAATTATAAGAAGATCGTTTTGGCTTGACATATGCTCAATTATATTCCTGAAAATCAAAATTAGAAGATGTGGGATGTCTCTGAAGTAACTTTTAATCGTTACTTTTACTTTTCGTTTTAGATTTTGTGAAAGTAGCCATTTTCATTTTTAAAAAACAAAATCTTTAAGACTTGAAGTTTTATTATATATAGGGTTGATACACGAAAATTTCCAAACCAATATATCTGTGACAAAGTTATTTTTTGTTTGTTTCCATTAAATTTTATCATCAAATTGCTAAGTTGAACCATACATGATAGTTGACAAGTGTATTACTATAGAGTTTAACCCTCCATTTGTCATAGGCATTTCATTATTTGGGGCTAATAATACCACCTAGAGGAGGGATTAGGTTGTTTTAAAACTTTAACAATCTTTTGCAGTAATTAGCTATCACTAAGTAAAGATCTAGTCAATGTGATGTTTCAAAACTCGTGAGCGGATTGTCTACTTGTGGAAGTAATGAGAGAGAAAAATGTTATCACACAAAGATGTGTAGTGGTTCAGTTTTATTCTCAAACTTACATCCACTTCTCATATTAACAACCACTAGTCAAGTTGGATTGCACTAATAATCTACTCAATAAGTTACAATTGACAATTACTGGTCCTTTTACAAGATAGATCACATCATCAAGATTCAACTGATGCTTTTACTTTTGTACACTTAATTTATAACACAATTATTCAAACAATAAGAATATAACACTAAGAAAAATAGTTGAAAGAAAGCATTTCAATTGGTACACAACGTACAAATTTTAGTCTTTGCATTTGCTTGTGTCCAACATTTGGCTTCAGAGATCCTTTCTTTTATACCTATGTTCAATATTTCCACTGGAGGTGGTTTGGAGAAGCAAAGAGCCATTAGATTTACCATTGGTATTGCCTTTTCCTGAACTTTACAAGCTACCTAAAGATAGTTTTTACTACCGCCCTTCGCTATAGCTTTCACCGAATCTGTTAGACAGACTAGTATTCCATTCTATGGTCGCATCTAGATTCTGCTACTGTGCATATGCACTCCACAATGGCTATTTTACTAAACCAACGAGCATTATCATATGAATGTCATTGCCACAACACCAAGTACCTAATATATAGAATCAATACAGATATCAACATCAACTGCTTTAGGTTCGTTAGTGCTTTTTATAAAAAAAAAATCGTATTAAGACATATCGCGATCTTTATCAATTAGATCACACCAAGGTCATCACATAGTCTATAATACTTGTCACGAACATTTGCAACTATCATAATAAATATTATACTAAAGACAGTTTGAAAATCATTAAAATCACCTGGAGATGTTTCTTCAACAATCTTCCCTTTGTTTATCATGACAAAACTATCTAGCAAATGTGAAAGATAATTTTTTATAAAGTTGCATTAAAAGTAAAAAGTTTGTTCATGTTCTAATCTTTCTCAAGGAATATGCACAATTAACAAATAATAAGGTCTCCATAAGATATTTAGGGCAATTGGAGATGCAATATAGATGATCTTTGTGTAGAATAACAATGAAAAAGTCATAGATCTGCCAGATATCATAAATCATCAGAAAAATAGGCAAACGGTGATAACATCAATGTAAAGCACCCCATGTTTTGATGATGTCCATTCTAGTGATAAATGATAAGCGTAAGAATTATTAGCACACACCAAATAGTTCACAATTTTCACTACGTATTTTCTCATCAATAATTCTCCCCCTTTTTATCATCAGTTAAAAAACATAGAGAAACCATAACTTTATTAATAATCAAGTCATGTTAGTACATTGATCTCAAAAGGAAACTAGACATGAGCAGGAGAAGAAAATAGAAGCACAAAGAAATAACACAATTTCAAGTGTGAGGGTGCTTTTGTTGCTGGGAGGAGATAGGAGGTTCTTGTTTAGATTCTGTAGAACAAGATTGTAGAAGTCTAAACTAAGAATAGTCCATTCAATTTTCACTAGATATTGAGTCATAGAAGATAAGGTGCTTTTGATTTCTTGACCCTTAGCTTAAAGCTTAACAAGCCCGGTAGTGAGAGAAGCATATGTATCCACTTGAGATGGTGATCTTTCAAGCCTTAGTGGACTAGAGATCTGCCTTTGCATGGGTGCCTTAGCATTTTTCTCCCTTTCTTACTTGGCCTATTCGACTAGTCTTTCTCTTAGGGTAATTGTTCGCTCATCATCCCCTTGTCCAAAGGGATTACTCATCCTTCGGATTTACCCAACCATCATAAGTTATTTTCAACATCATCTTATCAAATATCTTCTTCCCAATCTCAACATTAATCATGCTTTGCAGGGCAGCATCAGAGAAATCAATATTTTTATGCATGAGGATACAAGTGATGAGGGCACCATAGAGTAGTTTGCCTGTTTTTCCCTTTGTCATGCGATACATATGAATAAAGATCATGTGAGAGAGGGAGAAATCATAAAATTTTGTGAGAATGGCCTAGATGACTCTTGCCTCGGAACAAGATACATTGTTTGTACAAGATGTTTTGGGACGCAGGCATAGGGTTAAAATCTTTTGGATGAAATTTACTTTGAGAGGCAACAAGTTCAAGGGGACAAATTCTTTAAAACCACAAGTGTAGTTTGGAGTTTCCAACATAAAGTTGTAGGCTTCATCAGGCTCAATGAGAATCCTTTTGAACATATTGTACTATGTTTGAGTTCATCACAGTGATGACATGATTATGTTTGTGAAAAGTGAAAGCAAAAGAGTTTCAAAAAATTCAAAGAGAAAAATGCCATAGGCATCAAGATACTCAAAATCAACAAAACAATATGGATTTGTTCCTTGATCATGAAAGGTTTGGAAAGCTACCTCATGATCTTTAGACAAAAACATTTTAGAATCGAAAAAAAGGATCAAAATCAAAATGTTTTAGATAAAAACATCTTTAGCTTTGAGTTACCTCGGTGGATTCCTCTATTTGTCCAAGGAGGTCAATATGTGATGATCATCCTTTGGGAGCCCCAACCATCACTATAGATGTGTGAGACGATTTTCTAGTAGCTTTCTAGGTTGTATGAGGTTTGGAGCCATTTGAGTGAGAATGAAGTGTTTCTCTTGGAACACAGTGTATGACAGATCTCAAGTCTATATTTGCATGTGTCTAACATTTAGCTTCAAAGATCTTTTCATTTATACCCATTTTCAACCTTTTCATTAAAGATGGTTTAGAGAAGCAAAAAGTCATTAGAATTGCCATTTGTGATACTGCCTAAAGATAAAACTACTCATACAATCATTTTCCTGAATGTTTGCATACCACTTAAAAATAGCTTATGCTACTATCCCTTCACTATAGCTTCTCAGGAAGCTAGGTACCCTGTTCTCTGTTAACATATGGATTCTACTACTGTGCATATCCACTCCGACTTTTTTACGAAATCAACAAACATTATCAAATGAACATTGTTGCCACAATACCAGTGACCTAATATACAGCATTGATACAGATATCAACATTAGTTGATCTTTAGGTCTATTAATACTGTCTGCGGAAAAATAGTATGAAGACATATTGCAATCTTTACTAACTAGACCACACCATGGTCATTACATAGTCTTTAATTCTTATCACAAAGATATGCAAATATCATAGTAAATATTATACTAAGGATAGTTTGGAAGTCGTCAAAATCACTTAGAGATGTTTCTCTAACATTTCAATTTGTGGTTTTTTGTGTTATTAATTCAATTTTGTGAAAACTAACAAAGGATTAATTTTTCACAAATATACTAATTTGGGATTTTGGTGGTCAAAAAATTAGCTTAGGTTAAATTTTTCATAGGTATACCAATTTTGAGGTTTTTTTTTGTGATAAAAAAATTAGTTTAGAATAAATTTGTCACATACGAACTAGTTTTAGGTGTTTTGTGATATTAACACCTATAGATAAGTATTGACATATGTGGATCTATATAAAATAACTTACACTTTCATGACATTTTAGAAGTAATAATCGTAGATGATCATTATTGATTCACCATCATAGTTGACCTACATTAGTCAATGTCTTATTGTTAGATTAGTCTCAAAATCCTCCTGAAACATGTTTTATACAAGTCTTTAAGCTCATTTCATAATTTGAAACCCAAATATGATTTATGAGAGTTCGGATGAGTACTAATAGTGAACTCTATTAATCCTATAGACACCTCATTTTTTTCCTTTGACTTTTCAAGTTTGGCAACTTTGATGCGAGGTCAAACTTTATCAAAAACCTAGAGATAGTACAATTGGATAATATTCATTGTGATCTTTCAAATAGCATACAATTTTCCCCAATCTGATTGTCAGAACATGAAATATCACATCTTTTGATTTGAGACATCCAATCTTGATGATGTTGGCAGAATTCGTGATTTTCATAATTGAAGTTCGTTAGATTCACAAGTCACAAACTTTCCAAACTATTAAGAATTGGGCCAACTAGTTTAAAAACAAGAGAGAAATCATGATTCAAAATTTTGGTTAAATTATCTTAAGAACAATTACAAAATAACAAATTAAGATTAAGACGGATTGAAAAAGATTATAAAAGAAAAGCAGCTAGTTTGAGACAAAACTTCGGAATTTAATCGAAGCTTTGAGAGGGAGAATAAACTCAAAAGGAACTATGATCACATCAACCATATCAATTATTGACTCTTGAAACCTTGTTTTGAGTTATTGACGACTGAGCAGAGTTCGGTGGCCAAGTCATCAAAACATAGCTTGGGCATGTGTTTAAAAATCTAATGTTGAAAATGTGATTTGAACATATATTTGGAAACTAAGTGTTGCAAGCTTTTCAAAGTCATGAGAATTGTGTGAATCTGACATTAAACAACAGAGATATACTCTAGATAATAATATGCAAAATTGGATGACAAAGTACCACATCAAAGTTTTTTATTAATGTGGCTCAAGGTGAACTGGGTCATGCCCAATGAAACAAATTTAAAGGTGCATTTGTTTTGGGGGAAACTCCATAATAAAGGAAAATGCTTTACATATTTTCCAAGAAAATAGTTAGTTTTACTTTGTTTAGTGATAGTGACGGAAATCATTTTCTAATGTTTGGATCTTATTTGAAAAATGATATCAAACTATTTAGGAAAACACATCTCAACTAGGGAATAGCTTAATGGTTGAGATATGCCCTATATTTTTCCATTTTCTTTTCTTCTTTTTGGCTTTTGTTATGTTCCCTCTTGTTCTCCACCTTGAGCCGGGCCACGAAGAACCACCACTCACCCACCGTCACTTTGTCGCCCGAATTCGCCGTCATGATCCCTCGCCATTCTACCTCCATCCACCTTCAACACCAGCCACTTGTCCAATGTAGTCATCATTGTGTCCCTCTCGGTCTCTATGCACATGTAGACTAAGGTACTAGCTTTGTAGGCTAATTGCCAGCAGTGTACTAATTGGCAATTTGACCAAGTCAAAGAAGGGGGTGGTGAAAAGAAAAAAAAGAAAAAGAAAAAGTTAACTACTTAGTAAAAGAGGTACGGGACGTTAGGCTAAAATAGAAAAGGCCGAGACACGCATTGAAAGAAAAGGGGGAGAAGAAGGGATAGGAAAAAGAAAAGAGAAAGGAAAAAGTTAGTGCATAAACAACTCGAGGACCTCAGTAAGTCGAATTTATTACACATCGCAGGTGGTCACACCCTTCATTCATCCAATTGGAGTAGTATTCCAAATTAGGGCGTAAATTCAAAGTTTTGTGAAAATTAGGTTGCGAAATCCAATTTTTGAGTTGCTAAACTAGGGGATTTTATGGAAATTGTGGATTATAGTATTGTGGAGCTGTGAAGTTTGACAAGAGCTGGTTTAGAGCAACAATTTGGTTAAAGTGAGAATTTTAGGGCTTCGCATGTGAATTATGCATTGTATTTATGTTTGAATAATTGTTTTTAGTAAGCAATTATGTTGGTGCATAAGAGTTATTTTGTTAGCATTTAACTATAGTTTGGTGATTTGTAATTGTTGTAGTATTTTACTGAGTTTTGACATAAATTCTCATTTAACTGATAAGATTACAATATCATTAGCTCCTTTAGCTGCATGTTATTTAGCTTGAGCATTCCCAAGTGATTGGTGCTATTTTTTTTTTTTTTTTTTTTTTTTGAGTTTGTAAACTCATATTTTGTAAAATGAAAAGTATGAGACATATTATGTGCAAATTGTGATTTGGCTAAAAAGTCAAAGTGATTTTGTTGTATATTTGATGCATAATTTCAGATTGAGCATTTACACCCTAATATTATTTGAAATTGTTCAAGAAGTGTTTACGAAATAAATTGCAAAAGGCATTATGATGGATGAGTTGAGCTGCGAAAGATTGTATACTTTGTTTTATAAATTGATTTATGATCAGGATGTTTTTGTGGTTGGTGTCGATGCGTAATATCACTATGAGTTAGTTGAGGGGCTTACGATTATGCATACTAGTTTAAGATATGTTTGTGGGCCAGCCACTGGCAATATAAATGGTGACCTTGCCAAGAGCGGAGCTTGGTCGCTTTATTACTAGGAGTTGTGTGTGATCACAGTTAGATTTTTGAGCAAGAGATTGACCAATGGAATTAATCATTATCGTGTGATTTTAATAAAATAGTTCAATGAACTGGACCATTAATATTTGTTTTAATGTTATTGTGAAATTGATATTTTTGCTATAAATATAGCTATGTTGAAGCATATATAATTTTTTCAGCTCTTATAAGTTCACTATATCCTAAAATTTGGTGTGATTTATGTTTTTATGTCTTAAATATGCATAATGGATGCTCAATTTGCTTAGAAGAGGTATATAATACTCACTGAGCTATGGTTGCTCACTCCCTTCCTTCAATCTTTTTAAGTTTCTCAGTTAGTGGCCAATAGAATGAGAGCAATATCGCAAGTGCTTTTGGGAATTGGATCTTTTAATATGGTTTAAGGCTGCATCCTTCCAACAGAAGGATGACCATTTTAGTATTATTTAGGGTGTAACTTTTTTTTATATCAAAGCCTAGGTTGCGGGCTCAGATTTAATGGGACGTTGTAAGATTGTGTGTTAATCTGTAGCATGTTGGTTTTTGTTAAGTACTAGGATGTATGTCTCATTTAGGGTCAATGCGCATGCCGTGATGCTTAAGGGTGTGGAAGACCTTGCAAATACTATAAATGTCATTGGTGGCTCAAAGGGTCTTAATGTGATGATTGAGCAAAGTTCTAGTGCATCAAAGATGGCAAAGGATAGTGTTACCATAGCAAAAATTGTTGAGTTTAGGGGTAGAATTAAAAATATTAACATTAGTCTTGTAAAGCAAGTTGAAGGAGAGCTAGAATCAAAAGTGATCGGTGAATTTGGATTGGCTCCTGAAATTAGGAATGGAGGAAGCCTTAAAAAGAAAAAAGAACAAACCGTTCCGTTGGGAGTTTGATCATAGAAAAGTTGTAGAGAGTGAGGGTAGAGCTAAGGCTGCTAAAGAAGACATGGAAGTTTTGGTAGATGGATGCCCAGAATGCTTTCACACACTAAGAGAAATGTCACTTGGGAGCTCGATGAGGAGGCAAGATGCAATACGTTCATTTATGTGACGGTCAATGTAAATGCAAATTTCGACAGTGAAATTTATTTTTAATTGGCCTTTTTTTTTTTTATAATTCTAGTTATGTGATTTCAAGGCATAGTAATATTATTACCATGTCAGATTTTTCTGCAAGCTAAATTGTCAAAGTCACTTAAGTGATTATTTCTTAGAATTTGCTATGGTTAGGCGATCATCTAAAAAAAAATTATAACAAAATTGGCATTGTATAATAATTTCAACACCAACGCCATCGTTATTTCCTAGCTAAGCCAATCCATGGATTATGGAAAACGCTATACATTAAATTAAATATTGTCATTGGACGAAATCTTATGGCGGGCCCTTCTTGCAGGGGCTGCGGAGCAACTTGCACTCTGTGTCTCTGACCGCTGCCGTGAATTACCGGAGCAAAGCAAGCCAATCTTGCCAGAACAGACCGGAGAAATTTTGAGTAAATACGAAATGATGGGAGACTCAGCGCAGAAGCTACTTGGACACCGATGCCAACGTCCAGCTGCATTCAATTCAGTCACATTCAATCGGATTTCACCCTCATCTTATCTTTTCTTCTGGAAAAAGGCCTCCTCGTCTAGAGGGTCTATGTCCCGCTTTGAAGACTTCTGTACTTTGGGTTGAGACAAACCATAGGCAAAAGAGTCGTACCATGAGTCAAAATTAGGCACGTACGAAGATGCGGTGGGTTCTAGCGGGGTCCTATGATAAGAATTTTACAGGAATATACGTAACATCTGCTATAAAAAAAAAAAAAAAAAAAAAGGAACCCCATCTCATTTTTTAAATATTTTTTTTTAAATTTTTTTCCCACGACTTGGTCCTGTCGGCTGCCTAATTTTCTGTCGTGTTCTATTAGCTAGTGTCGGCACTCCCTATTCCATAATCGGAATTGGGTAGGGCAGTCATCTCTTGCTCGGTGTCAAACTGCCAGAATCGACATTCAAAGATCCAATTCAATCCGCGTGAATGTTTTTGCGTTCATAGATGAGAGGAAATTTCTAGGAAAAACTACGTGATTGTTGACCTTTCTATTAATTAAACTAGATATCGGATAATGTCTAATTTTTTAGTTAACCAAATCACTTGAGTTCTCCCTTTTCCTTAAGTGAAGATATCAACATTCGGTCGGGACTAGTCAGGGTTTCAATAGCATGATCCTAATTGGTCATCGTTGAGTTTTGAGATGATCAAATCTGAAAATTTCATTAAGGAAAAACACTCTTGACTTCGAAAATGCTTTAGGGTCTGTTCGTTTCGCGGAAAATGACTTCCGGGAAAATATTTTCCAGATTTTCCAATATTCGTTTCACGGAAAACGAACTAGTCAAGGAAAATTTTTTCCATCATTGGAAAAAACAACCTTTAAAGTGAGGAAAACGTTTTCCACTTATTCTTTGGCGGTGGGCGATCGGCCACGGCGGTGGGCGGCGACCGGCCACGGCGGCGTGGCCGGCCGACCGGCCACAAGCCAACGACCGGAGACCTCGCCGGCCTTGCCCCGGGCCGGTGAGGCGGAGCTCGCCGGCTTGGGTGGAGCTCGTGGCTTGCTAGATCCGGCGAGCCGGGTGGGGCTCGGGCCTCGCCCGAGCTCCCGTGAGCTTCGCCGGCTCGCGAGCCACAAGCTTGCCGGATCTGGGTGGCGAGCTCGTGCTCCCGATCCAGGTGAGCCCGAGCTCCGCCGCTAGATACGGCGAGCTTGCGGCTCACTAGAGCCCGGCGAAGCTTGCGGCAAGCTTGGTCGAGATCGGCCAAGCCTCGAGCTCGAGATCCGGCCACTGGTTTGGTTGGTCGCCGAGTAGCCGGCCATTGTCGGGCAGAAGGAGGCGGCGGTGGCGTAAGGAGGAGGAAGGAGGAGGAAGGAAAAGAAAAAGAAAAAGAAAAAGAAATAATAAATAATAAAAATTTCGATTTTTTAAATAATTAATAATTCATTTTTAAAAATATAAAATATAAAATTAATTTTTGGTCAATTAAAAATAATAAAATTCAATTTTTAATAATTTTTCCCAAACAATTAAATGAGCTAACGAACGGTGGAAAATATTTTCCACTCAAATTTTAGGTTTTGGTCGAATACCAGAAAATAGAGTTATTTTTCTGGAAAATGACTTTCAGGAAAATATTTTCCATAAACATGATATTTTCCGTGAAACGAACGGACCCTAAAGGGGTTTAAATGGACTTAGTTTGATAAGATCATTGCAAGATAATACAAACATTCCCACATCAAAGTATGAGTACTAACCGTCTTGACTCTCGACTCGGCATGAATTTAAAACTAAATGGAATGCATAGGACTCGAGTAACAAATGGAGGTACTAAAATACTCCTCCATTTTCCTGATTGGCAACTTAAAATTTTCAACATCATTTTCGCTACAAGACTCTAAATTATGTGAAAATGAAATCATTCAAACCTAGATCTATAGCACATTCTCACGAATAGTAATGACCAGATCGAAGCACAAAACCCTCTCAAGTATCTTTCTAGACCCCTACAATTCTGCCGGTAGATAAGCTCTTAATTTTTTTTTTAAGCACCTTTCCATTGATTACTAAGTAAACCTTAACTCTCTTGAGATAATCCTTCATCAATTAGTCGCCGTGTGAATTTGAACCTATCTCAAACTCAATAAGGATTTCTAAATACAGTCTCAAGCTCATCTTCATTACGTTCATAGAACACGACCACATTGACAATAATAAATTTATGAGTATTGGATTTAATTATTATTACTATGCAACAATAAATAACATACTCACCTGAATAACCTAATTTATTTTATACAATTTCTCTATAGTAATATGTTTAGCCAGGTCTGGATTTTTTTTCTTTTAGAAAAAAAAAAGAAAAAAAAAAGAATCGTGAACAAATCTTGCAATAAAAGATCTGAGGTAATATTATCGATAATCTTAATAAGGTTTGAGCGGGCTAAGAATCTAATTAAACCCAACTTGCTACCGTCCTTGAGACCACTGGATTAGCACATTATTCTTTTCACCACCCATTATAGAAGTGTTGAGGTGCGTGTGTTAAACAAATCCAACATTGAGGAATGGACGTGATTTAACACAGTTAATTTATTACAGTCGACTTATAATACATTAATTTAAGTTTTGAAGAAATATGTGTTCAATTAGATCTGTCAGTGAGCTCGAATTAGGCTCTATCTTGATGATTTCTATCGTATAAGATACGACGCTTCTTCCACATTGAGTTGAGTTGAAGTTCTGATTCATATACGCACTCTATATATAGGTCTCTCCCAAAATGAAATTCGCAAGACGGGCATTCTTGTTCACTTCAAAGAAAATATAGTCCTCAAGAAAAAAAAAATTTGCATGATCTACAGATCCGGTAAATCAAGCTTGTCTTCACAGTTGATCGCGTGGGCTCTATAGTAGGACTCAAATAATTAATTGTTACGCGATAATTTATCCCTTGTTGATAACCGATCAATGATGGTTCTGTAGTTTGTTAATAACCTTTTATTTTCAAAACGTGAGTCCAGGTTTTTCAAAACTCCGATTCGTCATTTTCATTTGTCATTTTCTTAATTTCCATCTTAGCTTATACATTAGTTGGGTGAAGAAAATGAAGATGGGGAAAATGAAATATGAAGAAAAAAGAACTGAAAAGATAATGGGCGATTGAGGAAATTAAATCTTGCAATTTGTTCTTTATTTTTATCAGAGAAAATATTTGGTACTCCTAAGATCGGGGATGGGAAAAAGTAAAAAAAAAAAAAATTTGTCATAAATCTATCGCATTATATGGTACTTTCCCTAAAATAATTTGTTTGTATTCCAAGAGATTTTACGAGTATCAATTTGAAAAAAAAAAAATGAATCCTCCATTGGATCTACTTCTTAATTAAGAAGTAGATCTTGATGGAGAGGATGGCCAAAAGACAACTAGATAAATCTTTGAATATTCATAACATATTTTATTAACTCCATTATGGTAGATATGACGCGACTCAAAAGTAAAGTGCTGGGAATACTATAAAATTGTTAATTAAATATTTGTTATTATTTTTGTTACCGACCTTGCCATCAGCAGGCCAATCATGCTGATCAGAGAACCAGTTGTATTAGAATCATTCCTCATCTTGACCCCTCCATTTTTTTTGCTGGTAGATATTATCAACACTTTCTTGACTTTTAAGCACTCCTGCTTTTTTGGTGAAATGACCTGAAAGGCTTGTTTAATTCCCGAGTGGGCGTGACTTGTGAGTGACCTATGAAACTCACGATCCCAGAAAACAATGTGCTAGTGGCACATTGAAAAGGAGATTTTGAAGAATCAAAGGTCCACATCTCTCATATAGATGGCATCCTAATCCTTTGAGAATGGCTTAGTTTCCCACTCTTAGAGCTTGAAAAAGCCCTAGAATAGTGATATGATGTCACTAACTAATCAACAAGGGCGACAGCCCATCCAAGACAGGAAAATACAAACTCATCTCGTCATTATAACCCGTACATCCATTAATGAGTTCTTTGCTTTCATATTTAATCGGGTGTTGTATATTGAATGTATCAGCCAATACTTTTAATGGTACAAGAAATCCATTTGGAGCAAGTTCATTTTATTTTCATTTTTTATCATACGCAAATGTCGCGGTCTTTATGATTTTAATTTGATGTGAGATACGTAAAACTTATCAAAAGAATACATGTATGGTATGTAAGGATTAGATCATTTTATCTGTCACTCTTTCAAGTTTAAGTAAATGCATTGTATCTCTAACACTATTATATGATAGCTTTGGATTCTACATTCTATTCTTATCCAAAACGGATTTGGGGAACACTAAACGGGAACTTACTCAATTTCTCCTAGTGGCATCTTATACCAAAAATGGAGTAACAACTTTTAATTATTTTAATCGACTGGGCAACTCATGTTACTATTGAGTGATATTTTTTAACTAACATTTATTTACTAAATTATACTTGCATTTTTTTATGGAAAAAGAAACAGATCATACACCGCCCGTATAGAAACAATTCTACTCCTGCGACTTCATACACCATTAAGCAGAAAAAGAAGACTTTGACAGTTTCGTTTTTGGATTTTTTTAGGTCCGACGTCGGCATAAAAATAAGCCACGCACTCACTGTCGGGCAGTCGACATGAGGAAATACTCGCCTCGCAGACTAACTACAAAACACGTCACTCACCCAGTGATGAATAATTGACCCTTTTGTTATTTCTTCTTGTTTTTTGTCACTTGGGCTGCTAAAAAATCACATGGTTGGATCGTTGTGGCTATGATATCTTCGGAAACGACAGAGATTATGAAAAATAATTCAGAGGCTGCGTGCACGTAGAAAAAAAAAAAAAAAAAAAACCCCTTCTGCCGACAATCCACAGAGAGAGAGAGAGAGAGAGAGAGAGAGAGAGAGAGAGAGATGAGAGACGTCGAGACGCTTCTCTTTCCGCTTTTTCATGAAAAAGACAGCGACCTTGTCATGGTGTATTGTCAATAGAAATACTGCTAAAGCTGCGATAATTCTAACAACAGACAATTTCGAAGGATACGTGCATAGATTTTGCTTGCACCTAAAAGAAATTGCCAAAATGGTAAAAGTGATTTCGGAAATTCATTTGGTTTTTTTTTTCGGTTAGAAAAGAACTCATTTATTCACTTTAATGGACATTTATACCTCGGATATTGAAGATTATAATATAATTTCTCTGGATCTCATGGATCGATCTCTCTTCTTCTTCTTTTTTTCTTAATGATGTTAAATCGATCTATAGTTGCCACTTTTCTTTTAATTTTTGTTTGCCTTCTACAGGGCTAGTAGAATCACACCTGCGGTGTATAGGTATGATTTTTCTGACTATTTAATAAGAAAATGCTACAAATTGCTATACAAAAAGAAAATAATCTGATAAGATTATTGATTGATCTCCGCATTACTAAGAAATGATGACTTGAACTTTTACAGCTTTTGTCAATCTTTATCCTGAATGAACCTGACACGTGATGGTATAAAATATGCCTATATCCATAGAAACTTGCACAATAAATCCTAAATGCTATATATAGAATCAGTCGACTCCTAAACTCTTCAATTAATTTAATTGAGTCCTAAAACTTAACTAGTAAGCTTGCAATCAATCTAAAACCTATCAATTAGTTCAAATAAGTTATAAACATTTAATAAAAGATGCATTTATGTTGTAAAATTATGTTAAGAAGTGCTAATTAAGGTTGTTATGTAGGCAATTTTTAAGTGATAATAGGCAATTTTAGGTACCATTAATCAAAATGACTTGATTGCACCTTTTGAAATGGTTTGGAAAAATTGCCTAAAAAGTCTTAAACTTATTTTACAGCAGTCAATTTAATTATAAACTTTTCAATTTTACCAATATATTTCTAATCATTTTGATGATTTGTTAATTTAATCAAACCCTTTAACAAATTACCAATGTAGTTCTTCAAGCAAATTTTGCTCAAAATCACTGATGTGGTTGTAAAGTTAATGTTAGTCATCTTTCATGGCATAGCAAGTGTTGATGTATATGGTTTTTGTAATTTTTATAAAAAAATTCTGATCTTTTCCTTTTTTTACCTTTTCTTGCTTTTTTTCACTTGCTTTTTACACAATGCCGATGAGGGCCGCTAACCATTGGGTGATGCCCTCGCTCAGATTCAGCGAGGGCCACGACCCTTGACCACAATCAGCAAGAGTTTCATGGTCCTCTCCCTAGGGCCTCGCTTAGTCACTAGCCTCACTTAGTGGCTTGCAGCCCCACCTAAAAAGAAGAAAAAAAAATAAAAGAAAGAAGAAAAAATTGGAATTTTTTAATAAAAAATTTAGAATAATTGTCCACCTAAGTGTCGATCGTGCTACGCAAGTTGGTTGACATTAGCTAGATCTCTATATTAGTAATTTCTAATCAAAATTAGCTAGAATGATTATATTGACAAGCCATTAAAAGATTTATGACTAAATTGACAAATAATTAAAAGGTTTATGACTAAATTAGTCGTTATAGAAGAAGTTTGAGACTTTTTAAACAAATTTTCCAATAAAAGGTTTAGGAAGTAATTTTTTTAACTCTGACCTTTAGGAAAGGTTTAGGAATTAGTTGAATCAATAATATTCTAGAATTCCAATGCACATTTCCCCCCATATCTACAATGTTATTCCTCACAAATTAAGGGGAAGAACACTTTGCCCACTAAAACAAATGCCGTGCCTCGCTGGAACTAGTAACGAAAGTCAAAATTGGGTTCCACCTGGCACCAACCATGTGTCTCCTCTCGTTTCAAAAGTTAGACAAAAGAAGGTGATTCCAATAATAATGCAAGCTAAAAAGCCTAATCTTTAGGCCTACCGTTACATAACCAACATTGTTTCTATCAGTGATTAATGCCACAGTGTCATAGCATTAAGGTTACATTATTTAATTATCCATTACGCCACTTTTGGTATGTCGGTATGTGACGATATAGTGCTTTAATGCACGTAATGTAGACTAGGGTCTCAATTTCTAACATTAAATAAAGGGATGTCACCAACATGGCAGGGTACAAAAAATTTAATTGAAAGGGATTTGATTGTAACATTAATCTTGAAATTAGGGAAATTATCATGAAAAATTATAAACCATTTATACTAATATCAGTTTAGTTATAAACTTTTTAATTTGACAAATTTAGTTATCAATATTTTGACAATTTTCTGTATAGTCCTTCCAGCAGTTTTGGCTAGGAATGCTGATGTGCATGCCAAGCATCTCATGTGGCATGACCAATGCTAATGTGAACTTTTGTTACCAAATAAGATTATCAATTGATCTTCGCATTACTAAGCAATGCTGGCATAATCTTATCATATATGAACTAAACACATGATGGGATTAGATATGTCTATATCATAGAATATTGCACAATAAGTCCTAAATTTACATGAAGAATGTAATCAAGTCCTAAACTTTTGAATTATTTTAGTCAAGTCCTAGACCTTTACTAACAAGCTTATAATTGAGTCTTAAACCTATTGATTAGTTCAATTTGGTCATAACGTTTAAAGAAAGATTAAAGTAAGTCATAAAATTTATGTTGAGATTGTTATGTATGCAATATAGGTAACATTCGCTCGTACCTTTTGAAAAAGGTTTAGAGCTTAATTGAATTAATATTAAAAGGCTTATGACTCATTGATTCCTTGTGTAGAGTTTAGAATTTGCAGTGCACTTTTTCCTTCGTACCCCCAATCTTATTCCTCACAAATTAAGGAACAAAACACTTTTACCCACTAAAATAAATGCTGTGCCTAACTGGAAATAGGAAGGAAAGTCAATACTAGGCTCCACCATGCACCAAGCATATGGTCTTCTCTCTTTTCAAAAGTTCTAAAAGAAAATGATACTAAAAATAATGCAAACTAAAAAGTCTAATCTCTAGGCCTACCGTTACATAACCAACATTGTTTATAGCGGGGATTAATGCCACAGTGTCTTTGCATTAAGGTCACATAAGTTGTCATATCCATAGAAAAAGTAAGGTTGCGCCATTTTTGGTTAGTCGATACCTAATAATATGATGCTTTAATGCATGGCATGAGGATTTGATTGAAAGAGATAACACATATCAAAATTGACGTGACAATTTTGATTAGGTTGTCGTGAAAATCACAATTCAATCATATGAGCAGTTTGTAGAAGCATTATTGATAATATTTCAATTATTTTAATATGTAATCTGTGGATTAGTGACAGGATTTGAACTTTTATAAATCGAGGGACCAGAAGACATTGGGTGCAGATAAAGTGTTAGAGAAGAGAGTGAAGGCAAAGTGTCCTACGGAAACGAACACCTTTAATGTTGTTTCGTGTACAATATTTATAATGTGCCTATTACGAATTTTCGTCCTCAGGTTCGATAAATCATTTGAAACTTATTAACCAAAAATATACAACTTTGCACTATAGTTAGCTCAACCCCAATAAAAAATCCCCTAAAAATTCCAATTTTTTTTTTTTTTTTAAATGTTCGTTCCAATGCCCAATTCGTTTTTCTAGGTTTATCAATATTGAATCAATCAAACACATTTCTAACACTTATTCCACTTTTGGAAGACCTTGCGTTATATTTTTGGACCTCGATTTTTTATATATAAATGTAACTAATATATCTCCTTCATAAAGGATTTCTGTACTTGGCAAAATTAATGAAGGGTCAAGTAAATCAAACTCAATAAGCTTTGAAGGTATCCAAATTCGACGTGGGCTTTGGTCAGACTCTATGAACATTTGCCATATGAATATACAACTCCTCTAATGGGAAAATAATCCAAAAAGTCCTAAACCAATTGTTCGGCGGCCAGTATGGTCCTAAACCTTTCAGTTGTGCCAATTTAATCCTAAACTTTCTAATGATTTGTTAATTTAGTTCTAAATATTTTAAAGATTTACTAATTTAGTTCTAAAAATTTTAAAGAATTTTCAATTTAGTCATAAATATTTTGAATATTTTAGTCAATTTTTAAATTTATCCTGTGAAAAATTTACTCTCTGTTAAATTTTACCATCAAATTGCTAAATTGGATGATGCACAACTGATGATAGGTATACCATTTTTGAGTTTCACTTTCCCTTTGTCACAAGTATACTTATTTGTAAGTTTTCATGATATTAATCTAATTTAACAAAAACTAACAGAGTATGAATTTGTCATAAATATACCAATTTATGATTTTTGTGATAAAAAATGTATTAATTTAGGATTTTTCGGGTTATATTAATCTGCATCCTTAATTTTAGGTAAAATGATATCAGTATTTTCGAATTCGTAGGAGGGAAAATATATATATATATATATATATATATATATATATATATATATATATATATAAATGGACCTATCGTTTTAGTACCGGGTTGAACTGCCCCATACGCTGTAATTTCTTTTTGCAACCCTGACAAACTAGGGTGAAGCGTCATTAATATGAGTAAAACGTAGATTCCATAATTTTCCATCAATATCTATAGATTTAAAGGTATATGTCAATTTTACCCTACTATTTTGCTATTGTAAATAGTATTTATAAAAATTAAAATAACTTAACATGTCCATGTAAACTTGCTCAACTATTTAAGAGGTATTTTCAAGGCTAGTCTTTAAAATTTATAGATTTTATGCACTAAAGTCCTAAAAGTGTCATTTCGGGCTATTGAGTCCTAAAACTAGTAACTTTTGATCCAATTGGGTGTTGCCATTAACAGAAGGAAGGATGCAAAGTACAACAAAATTGCAAGTTCATGGATGTAAATGAACTAAATAAAGTTTTAGGACTTGTTTTCTAGTTATCTCACCATTTAAAGTGCGTAAAGAGAAAAAGAATCACTAGAAAATGACATTTCAATTTCTAACTTTCGTTTTTGTGTGATCATGGTCTCTAGTTCCCTTGAATGATCTTGTACATCATTCGCAATATAAGAAATTTTTAGGATTTTTTTGGGACCATCTATGTCAATGATCTACTTATATTGTGATTCAGTTTAGTCACTATTTAAGAATTATGACTTGAAAACTTTGCATGAACGTAACCTAAATTTCCAGCTTTTTTAGTCATCAATTATGTTAGTATGCTCTAACTTTGATCAATTGAAAGCAAAAATTTGTAGCGCAATGTAAATGAGTAGACCGACGAGCATAAAAAGAAAAGGCAAAGGACTAAATATCTTAATTTTTCAAGATGGAGGGCTAAATTGAAAAAAAAAAACTATCAAATTTTAAGACGACGGATATATTATAAATCCGTCCTTTTTAATTTGTCAACCTTTTGTTTTCTCAAGAAAGCACATGAGAAAGAAATTTCATATTGCACATTGCAAATGGAATCCTATACCCATTAATGGACATCATGGCACGTGCTCTTAGCAAATGCAGTTCCCTCAAGAATGAGTAAGGCCATAAATATGAAGTGACCCTAGTAGTTGGATCGAACGTACCTTCATTAACACATCTTCATGCCCCCAGAATGTCGATCACTTCCATTCCCATGCATGAACAAGACTTTGTTAAAAATTTCCTCAGTCTTAGTAAGCAACCAACTAAAGAAATACTGTGCAATCCCAGGCACATACACTGACAGCCTCCATGTCATCCACAATCAGTATTTTAAAGATTGAAATATTTGTATTGAATAGATTTAACAAGTATTTCTAAGTCGCTGTCTAAAAAGACTCACATAAGCATAGAGCTTTAAAAAATATAAAAATAAAACAACATCACAACTTTAGGTTGGAATTCAATTCCGCCCCGAACATCTCTTTGTCTATAAAAAAAAATCACAACTTCCACACTAGTCCTAAATCTAGCTATGAATCTAAAAATCACCAATGGTTTTTTTTTTTTTTTTGCCAAGTTATCAATATCATAAGACTACTATTATTCCATACAAAATGATGCCATTGATGAAAATGTAAATTATGATAATGATTCTGTAACTGTTTTTTATGTTAACAATTTTAAAGAAATCAATGGCGACTTTTGAACTTGTGAGCGGATTTGGAATTAGAGTAAAAGTTGGAGATTTTTTTTAAGCAAAAGAAAAGTTTGGAAAAAAAAAATTGAAATTGGACCTCAAGTAAAGTTTGTTTTTAGGGAATCAGGCCAATACATAAATATATTGCATTTATTTGGAAAATCTCTCTCTCCCTCTCCATGGAATAAAGAGAGACCGACGTCTATCACGGAATTATAGGGTGGCAAGACCCTAAATTTATGTTGGCCCTATGAACCTTCCTTCCCCTTTCCTTCTCATTAGCGTGGGAGCAGGACAATTCTTACGTGGGGTCAGGGATTGGATTGTTGCCCACATTCATATCATGGCCTTTGAAAAAAATTTATGTTTTTCATTATTTTTTTTTGGGGGGGTCCATTATTTTAAATGCACAGTTGTTATCCAAAACGTGAAATCACACCACAAAAGAAGGGATAGATCTCCTGTACTTATCTCCGCCGGGAGATAGATCTCTTTCAATTTGTTGTAAACCAGCAGTGCAATCCCAGTTAAAAAAAAATACAAAAGAAAAGAAAACTGCGGCATGATGACCATTTGGTCCCTATCTTCAATGGGATTTACAATTTCGAGTAGTACATGGAAAAAAATTATAATTTCGAGTTGGATCTGTGCAGAATAAATGACGTCATTAATCTAAGGCTGTCCCTCAAGATTGGAGAAAAAAAGCCAAATAATTCTAATTTTCTCAAACTGCAGGTGAAAATTGGGCTATTGCATAGGTATTAAGAAATATGCCGGGTAATTAGAAGAATTTGATTAAACTGTCCACTATAGTTGGAGTTATTGACGTTCTACCCATGTAACCCTAGCAACGTTTCTTCTACATTAATATTATAAAGAGACTAACCCGTTTCGTCTCGTTAGTAAATGTAATCTTTATGAGAGATACTTTCTTCTTGCAAGCAGTGAAATTATATCGTGCAATTAATTTGTGCTACCGAGAGACATGGTTGACAAGATTGAGAATTTATGAGGAAAAAAAAGGCCATTTGATGGGGAAAGATATATGGAAAGACAACGTGCACTGGTCGCGAGATTACTGAATTCTGCTTCAAAAGATTATTTCACCATTTTGGCAATTGTCTAAATAAGCAATTATTTAGTTCAACCAGGCATGATTATCAAGAAACATGATAATTATAGCTACAACTCAAACATGCTTCACTTTTGGTGAACCTTAGTGGGGTTAAGTTTTTCCCCGAAAATCCAAACTATCCATCCTTTTTTTGAAATGTTCCGCCTTTATCATTGGTCAATTTTTACTAATGTGAACAATAGAATTACCAAATTGGACGTCGGTGCATACATTGGCCAATATAATTATTTTTAAAAATTTGGAGCTCATAACCATGACCGCTCACGGTTCCTCGTACTCATTGCCACTAACCATAGTTGCTTGAGCTTTGTGCTTGCTACAATGGTTGCTCGAGCTTCGAAGCTTCTATGAGCTTGCCAACCATGGCTGCTCAAGCTTCTTTAAGCTCTTGGTCATGATGCTAACTCGATCTTCATTGAGCTCCATCATGATCAGTCGAGCTTGTCGAGTTTGCTTTGTTTGATTGTGGATGGTGAACACGAGTGAGTGTTTGCTTATTAAAAGTTCTATATTGTTGTAAGTTGTTAGATTTTGTGGATTTTGACTAGGATTCGGTAGGGCTGAAAAGGAAGAAGATTGCAGAGAAGAGAGAGATTTTTAACATTGAGAAAAGACCAAAAAATTAATCTACGTCACTAAATTTTTAACAACTGTTAACACCATGTTAGTAAATACCGTCACAAGATTCAATTAAAAATAATATGACCACGAGCTAATCTAGGGGAAAGCGATTTTCGAATAAAAGTACAGGGATTAATTGACAATACCCAAAAGAGACAGAGAGATTGATACTACCCTTATTAGGAAATTAGAGAAATTGCATGAGGAGGAATAATTCGAAGATTTAGATTTTAATCCAACATTGCCACAAACCTATTCAGCACAATAAATTTGAGAAAAGAAGTGCCGAAAATCCACGACACCTTGGGACGAACGAGTCGCGACAGGGAACAATCACGATCATGTCCGAAATCCCTGAACAGACGATATTCAGACCACCGACGATCCGCGTGGTTTTGTTTTCTTCTTATTCTTATTATTATTATTAGTTTTGCCCCCCACTTTTTAATCCGCAGCAGGCAATTTCCACGTCGGACAACGCATCGTGGACAGGAAATTAATTTTATTTTATGTAACCAAAGATAAATCCACCTTAATTTCTGCGTAAATCTTGGCATAGTTCGAGAATCATCTCCCTAGTATGAAAACCCAGAAAAAAAAAAAAAACTAATATTATTATTATTTTTTGGGGAAAGGAAAAAAGATTGGATTATTCGAAAAAGTCCCAAAACGCCCTGTCGGTGACAAACGGTCACGCGCAAACGGTACACAAGACGACAGCTTAATCAAAGGAACCTTTTTCAGGCCCGCACACCTTTGACCAATACCAAACTGTTGAAACTTGAGAATTTTCTTCTTCTTCTTTTTTTCTTCTTCTTTTCTCTTTCCTTCTTTTTATTTATAATTTTTTTAAAATTAAATAGAGATCAGACGAGTCTACCCCAGTTAAACCCGATTTTCGTCATTAATTGCCCACATGCAAAAAAATAAAATAAAAAATAAAAAAAAATTAAATCTAATTTGGATTGGTTTAAGCTAGCCATCCCTTGGTATAGAGATAGAGAGAGATTTTGGGGGGAGAGGGGATGTCACCGCCGGGCACATGGTGCGAGATCCCAAAAGCGCAGGCGACTCGAGCTGGCAAATTATCGTTTTTCTTTCCCCCCGTTTTGCAATTATTGTTTTTTGGGGGGGTATTGTTGTAAATAATGGGGAACGGCGTGGGCGATTTCGTGTCCCCAAATTATGGGTCCTTTTCTATGGGGACGCCAAGCACAGACAGGCTTTAAAGCCAGGAAAGTGGTCTCCAACCAACGCCTCCCCCACTCTCCCTCTAGAAATTTAAAGATTATATGGCAAAATAAATCAAGTGAAAGCAGAAAATATAGGAAATTAAAATGTCTCCTCACTTTCTGATTTTTTTATAATAAAAAAATGAAACCAAAATGGTCGACGGGGTTCCGAATAACAAATCGGCATTTCAGCGATCTATATACACAAATGATCACATCCGATTTCATAAAGATTTGCACCAAATATGCTTAAAATTAGTTCATATAATTCATTTTCTAACTGCGCATCAGATTATAAACAACCCTCACGGATAGTATTTAAGGATCAATAACGAGTTATTTTGAAAAAATAAAAGGTTAATATCATAAAAAAAAAATCAAACTTATACATCTGGAATAATTTTATCTCAAATTAATTTTTAGGTCACCAAAAATCTCAATATAATATACTCGCAACATATTTATCATCCATTGCCCTGTTAACTTCCATAAAATTTCATCATTTGTGTTCTACATGAAAATTTATATCGATTTGAGATAAATTTATTACATGTATATTAATTTGAGATTTTTTTGTAATTCAAAAATTAATTTTAGGTAGATTTAACGTAGACGTATTACTCTTTGGGCAAATCAACTTGATAAGCAAGTCTCGAAAGATACAGCATTTCCTGATTTATTTATTTATTTATTTATTGCAAATTAGGGTAAGAAAATGCTAAGCATTGTGCGAACGCGCGACTGTAACAAGTTAAATGATTAAATCTCCCACCCGTTCTTTCCTTTATATTCCTCTTATCTTCCTTCTCAAACTTAGGGGCTCTCAACGATCGCACGAAAGCACCCTTCCACTCTCTCTCTATCTCTCTCTCTCTCTCTCTCTACCCCTCGCGCGCTTGGGCGGCAGACATCCGCAGAATCCGATCGGAGAAGGAGGAGGAGGAGGAGATTTAGCCCGCCCTCCATTGTTCTGTATAGTTTCGCCGGGGCAATGGCGCCGCCGCCGGACTCGAGCAAGACGGCGAAGCTGGAGCGGTACAACAGCTACATCCGCCGCGTGAACAGCACCAAGCTCCTCAACGCCTCCTCCAAGCTCCTCTTCCGCGCCACCCTCCTCATCGCCCTCGCCCTCGTCCTCTTCTTCACCCTCAACTACCCCCCGCTCTCCTCCTCCTCCACCTCCGACCACGCCCCCCACCGCCGCTCCTTCCTCTCCTCCACCTTCTCCTCCGCCGGCGGCGCCGCCTGGGAGAAGCAGGTCCGCCACTCCTCCACCCCGCGCCGCCCCAACGGCTTCTCCGTCCTCGTCACCGGCGCCGCCGGGTTCGTCGGGTCCCACTGCTCCCTCGCCCTCAAGAAGCGCGGCGACGGCGTGCTGGGCCTCGACAACTTCAACGACTACTACGACCCGTCGCTGAAGCGCGCCCGCCAGGCGCTGCTGCAGAAGCACCAAATCTTCATCGTGGAGGGGGACCTGAACGACGGGCCGCTGCTGACGAAGCTCTTCGACGTCGTCCCCTTCACCCACGTCCTCCACCTGGCGGCGCAGGCCGGCGTCCGCTACGCCATGCAGAACCCGCAGTCGTACGTGGCCTCCAACATCGCCGGCTTCGTCAGCCTCCTGGAGGTGGCCAAGAGAGCCAACCCCCAGCCGGCCATCGTGTGGGCGTCGTCGAGCTCCGTCTACGGCCTCAACACTGAGAACCCCTTCTCGGAGCTCCACCGCACCGACCGCCCCGCCAGCCTCTACGCCGCCACGAAGAAGGCCGGCGAGGAGATCGCCCACACCTACAACCACATCTACGGCCTCTCCCTCACCGGCCTCCGCTTCTTCACCGTGTACGGCCCGTGGGGCCGCCCCGACATGGCCTACTTCTTCTTCACCAAGGACATCCTCCAGGGCAAGCCCATCGACGTGTACCGCACGCACGACCAGCACGAGGTGGCCCGCGACTTCACCTACATCGACGACGTCGTCCGGGGCTGCCTCGGCGCGCTCGACACGGCCCAGAAGAGCACCGGCAGCGGCGGCCGCAAGAAGGCCCCCGCCCAGCTCCGCGTCTACAACCTCGGGAACACCTCGCCGGTCCCGGTGGGGCGGCTGGTGGGCATCCTGGAGTCGCTGCTCGGGACCAAGGCGAAGCGCCACGTCATCACGATGCCCCGCAACGGGGACGTGCCCTTCACGCACGCCAACGTCACCCTGGCGGGGCGGGACTTCGGGTACAAGCCCACGACGGACCTCGCGACGGGGCTGCGGAAGTTCGTCAAGTGGTACGTCAGCTACTACGGGGTCGAGCCCAGGTCGAAGAAGGACACCCGCCTCGCTACAGCCGCCACCGGCACCGACCGCCCCGAGGAATCCGACTGATCGATCCGCGTTCACGTGGTGGTGCTGGCCTTCGCCCGTCCTCATTTTTCTTTCTTTTTCCATATTATTATATGATCTTCGTGGGATCCAAACTGTGTCTAAATTATTTCCCAAAAAAAGAAATTTGCTAAATTCGCCTGTAAAATGGGGGGGACCAATGGGTGTTTTTCTTTGCCTTGCTGTAGCATATTTTTATATAGAGGGAGGAGGGAGAAGAGATAATTTATAAATAGATATTATTCCACCACATAGAGAAAAGTGAACATAAAAGGTTGTGAAGAAGGAGATGAAGATGATGCAGAAGAAGGATAAGAAAGAGAGAAAGGAGGGAGAAGGTGTAGATCTGTGACCTTTTGGGGGAGAGTGGAGTTGGGGAGAATGTAATAATGTGCGGTAGGGTCTACCAAAAAGGGTGGTAGATCACCGCTTGATTGTTGTAACCCATGAATGAAAGAAAAGAGAAAGAAAAAAAAAAAAAAAAAGAGGCAAAAAAGAATTTGATGATTGAACAGCCAATGCTGGACATCAAGATTCTTCGACACTCTCCCCCTTTCTCCTTTCAATTATTTCCTCTCTAAATCTCTTCCTCTTGTCTGATCATGATTAGCTTCCTTGCTTTTCTTTTGTTTATTTCTTGTTATCATTTTCCCTCATTTATTTGGATTTGCAAGTGTGATCTTACTATCATTGTGTTCCCTCTCTGGCTTGCTTTTGGAGATGCTGCTCATCAATGGCGATGAACGTTGCCGGTTTGGGCATGTCTGCAACGTTCGACTCGCCTAGAGCCAGGCACCCGGGTTCATGTGGATTGGACCGGAAAGTTTGATGTGAATCAAGTTCTGGTGTGATTTGGCCGCATTGCTATGACGCGATCCGCATGGATTTGATGGCGGGGATGTAAAACCTCAGTTGCCAGTGAAAATAAGGAAATAAGAGACCCCTTTGAAAATCATATTCAAAAGGAGATGTGTTTGAAATGGTAGTACAAATACCGTAGCTATCGATCAATATACGTGTATTGTGACGGGATCGAGAGTTCATAAGTACAAGCAATTACACTTGGCTCTTTCGCAATTTTGCCCCACCAAGTCAATTGCAATAAATTATAATATTAATGATTACGAATTTTGTAGAATCGAAAGTGCAACCCCCCCTACACTGTTCTATAACATGCAATTGCCCCTTTTTTTGGGTCTCTCTCGGCATTGATTATTTCCCCATATATATATATATATATATATATATATATATATATACATACATACATACATACATATGTATATATAAAGTAAGCACTCTATGATGTGTCGACAACTAATAGATCAACTTGAAAATAAAAGAACGAACAAATTATAAAATAAATGTGCGCCGTAACTTAAATAAATTAGGGAATCTACGCTACAAAAAATAATCGATCTATAAATCATAATCAAATTATATTGACCATGTTAATGATTCTCGCATAGCCAAATTATGAAAATTTAAGACTTTGTTTGTTTCTTGAAAAATTAATGATTTGGGAAACTTTTAGCTCGTCAAATTAATCATTTTTATCGTTTAAACTAATTAGTTAATGAATATTGTTTTATGTTTCAATCATCTATTTTTGTAGGCAATACGAGCGATCGTTTTTAGAATAATATTTTTTAAAATTTCACGAAGCAGACAAAGTCTAAGTGAAATTTAAAAGAGAAAAGGAAATTGTGTGACTAATCAATGGAGTTTAATCGATTTAAAGAGTGTGGAAGGCAAGTTAGGCACGGCGACTAAGGTAAGCACGGAAGCACGAGTGTCTTAGCAGCAAAGCATTCTCATTAGCGGAGAGAGTTGTTTTGCCAGTTGCCCCTAATCGAGTGGAAGATTTCACAAATAAAATATGACAAAAGATTGACCAAATTTCATGTGGCCTTTTCTATTTCTGCCTTTTAAAGGTTGGACATGGACCGAAGTTGATTTACAAGGAAGTCAGTGGAACGTCACCGCTACAAGCAATCTATCATTCAGTTGTTACGTGCACCGTCGAACATCTCACCCTTTTGCTTTGACTGATGAAAAATATGTTATTTCGTCTTCATCATGATCATGGGCGAAGTGTTCCATAGTATCATGGGGATGTGATGATGTCTAATCCATATCTAACTTTTATCTAACTCAGGGTCATTTTCATTATCGGAATTATCAGGATTTTTTCTCTGGACGTCTTAAAACTTGTTTCGATAGTATATTTAAATATTAAAATCTTCGGTTGTTTAAGTCCGAAAACTTGCATAGAATGTACAATTGAGGGATTTCGGTAGCCCCGCTGATTTTCAGTGGACAAAAAATGCGAGGAGGCAACTTTCTCTAAATTTACAAGACCAATACTAGAAAAGACTAGAAAGTTTTTGAAAAATAGGGACCCAATGTCCCGCGCTTCTTCAACGAGGTCTCAGTGGTGAATGTTGTCAATCATGGCTTAGCCCCCAATAAGGGCCTACTTGCCCTCTCCTAGACTCATATGAGGGATAGCACTGCCCTTGCCTCATGGTGGTGCTACCGCTTGCCACCATCAAGCGACGGTCAATCAACACTACTCCCACCAACAATGTGGGTCACCGACCCAGTCAATGACAAGCGGCAATGCCCCTTGCCTGGATCGGGCGAAACAAGGGCCGTCGGTCCTTACCATGGCCATGTAGGGACTAAATAGCCCTCACTAGGCATCAACTAGTTTGTGGTGCTCCTCATCCTATGGCGAGGGGTTTACTAACTCATCCATGTGCAACAAGTAAGGCTTCATCCATAAGGCAGTGGGGTATGGCTCTTAAGATTGTTTACATTTGGAGACACTATGACTTAGACACTAAATTTATCGGTTTTATATCAAAAACCTAACCACTCAATTAAACTGTCGAGGTTTGTTTTAATCTAGGTTTACATCGTTTTTAGCAATTTGCACTCCCACGTTGCCATGAAGATTCGGTTCACTGAGGATCCATATATGCCAAAATCAAGGTTTAGAGAATGTAAAATTTTGGCCATGCGCCAAATACCGAGATGTCCTTTCAGGACTCTCTCCCAAGCAATATTTAGAATATACGATTCGTTCAGCTCCGAGCTTTGTCTCTCATTCACGAGAGGCACGTCTCTTTGAATTACAGATAGTCTCTCTCTCTCCCGTGAATGCAATATAGAAGAACAACGAGGGAAATGGCAGCTTAACCATGTCAAGGAAAATAATATATTTACATTATCAGAAGAGTCGTCCTTTTGTTTCTCCGGTTTTGCGCATGAATGCGACTGTAGATTATGACCCTTGAAATAACGTGACTTGCAATTTCTTTTTCTTCATTATAATAATGTGACGTACTTAGAAATACAAAATCGGACGGTCTTTTGGTTGAACTATATAGAAAAATAGATTGATTTGGCATCATATATGCTCATTGGACTGCCGAGAGCATGCTGAAACAATTGGCAATTGATGGAATGTTTCAAATTCTTTGCCCATCGTATGCATGAATTGATTGAATAAATTTCTTTTATATTTCCAAGACTCCAATCTCACAAGAATTTTATTAGTTTTTTTTTTTTTTTTTTTGGTCGATAAGAACTGACATTTACTATATTTCCAAGACTCCAATCTCACAAGAATTTTATTAGTTGAAGGAAATGTTCATGACAATATAAAAGAGTTAGTGCACAAAAATAAGAAGTGGAAGTGAAGAAGGAAGTGGGATTTAGGGAAGTCGTAGTGAAAGGCAACAGGATCAATTGCGTGAGAGATCATTCCTCAAATCTCTCTCGTATTAATTAGGTATTAATTAGTAGAGATATAATAAATACAAGGTCATTTAGAATGCTTTGTTGTTCATTTGTATAAATTCATATTAAATGAGATTATACTTTTGCTCCTGGAAAATTGGTAAAGTACGGATTCAGGCATCAAAGAGGAACTTCGTGGCATGAATTTGTTGACAATGTTATTCGTGGAAAGAGACTTGTTGACACACAATTCATATTTACGAGCAATGTAAATCAATCTATCTTATGATCCTTATCAACCTTTACTAAAATATTGTTTCTTCTTCTTTTGTATTCAAGTCGAAGGAATTTAGATGTTCAATGCTTTTTTACGGGGACTCCTTAAGATTTGAGTATTTTATTAGATTTTTTTTTATCAGTTTCTATTTAAAAAGAGTATTTATAATGTACACTTATTTACGACGTCCCTCTAAAGTTTTATTTTTTTATAGCCCCATTGTGGTATTTGATTCTTTAGTTCAAGTTTTCTTAGCGATATTCTTTGGTTAAAGATGTGAATTCTTTATTATTATAGTTCATACCTAAGTGCAGAAAAAAATGGAAATAAAATATGGCGGTGCAGTAAAACATCATTGTGTTAAGTAATACTTATAATCTTGTACTTTCATGACAATGTATATCTTTTGCATTTTCAAAAAAAAAAAAAAGAAGAAGCAATTTTCACCCTTTCAATATATGATTTAGATTAATTAGTTTTCTTGAGGGTATTTTCAACTTAATGAGCGAGGGAGTTTTGTAGCCATTTAGAGTACGAAAGTGGCGTAAGCTTTTTTTTTTTCTTTTTTTATATAGCTGAGCACATCGCTCTAGTCTAAATATCCAATTATTACTTTATGAACTAATTTAAATTAGCCTTTGCCCTCTTGACATCACCTATCTTCTCTTCAAAAAATTAAATTGTGCATACAAATTAAGGATCAAGCACTACCACAACCCTACTATAAAATTAATCGTACTGAATTCTGTAAGGTCACGGAGAATTTGGAATAAATTGAGTTCCTATACGTCTCTTTGAATTAGAGATAGTATCTCTCTCCCGTGAATACAATATAGAAGAAGAATAATGTGGGAAATGGCAGTTTAACCATGTCAAAGAAGATATCAATATACTTACATTATCTTTTCCTTTGGTTTTTTCTGGTTTTGTGCACGAATGCGACTATAGCTTATGACCCTCGAGATAACGCGGTTGCAACTAATTCTTTATTATAATCATGTGAAGTACTTATAAATACAAATCAGACGGTTCTTTGTTTGAACTATCTAAAATATGGATTGATTTAACGTCATATGCTCGACTGCCGAGAGCACGCCAGAAGAATTGGTAAGCAATGCAAAGTTCCAAATTCTTTTGCCGCCATATGGATGAATGGATTGAGTAGATTTCTTATTTTTATGTAATACAAGACTTCAATCTCACCAAAGACTTGTTAGCATAAGAAATATTAATGAACATATAAAAGAAGGGTTAATACTACAAAGAACCCCAGTTAAAACAGCCGTGACAAATTTATTTTGAATTAATTTTTTAACTATTAAAAACTCAAAACTAGTACATTATAATAAATTTATTCTAAACTAATTTTTGATATCCAAAACTTTAAACGGGTACATTTATAACAAATTTTACCCTCTGTTAGTGTTGATGTACAAAGCCAGAAAGAAAATACCGACAAAGTGTTTATGGTGGCTTAACCCTAATTAAGGTTGAATGATATGTATTTATAAGATTAGTTAGTCACATAAAGGGTATGGACAAAAATATAATTACAAAAATACTCTATAATACATATAAATTACACATTAATACCCCCCTCAACCCAAAGTCGGTGTAACAATTGAAAGATTGGATCTCGATAGTGCGTGACGCGGACTAGGTAGTCCCTTGGTTAAGATATTTGCCAATCGATCTGTTGTAGACCCATCGTGAACACGTAGATCGCCACAAGCAACCTATTCTCAAACAAATTAGTAATCCAACTCAATGTGTTTGGTGCAAGTATGAAAAAAAAGAAAGAAAAAGATTGTTAGCAGATATGTGGCAAAGATGCTGTCATAGTAAATGGTAAGAGGATTATAAAGGGGACCCCAAGCTCACAAAGTAAATGACGAATCCAAATAGTCTCAATAACATAGTGAGTGACAGCACGATACTCAACCTCTGTACTAGAGCGGGCTATGGTGGGTTGCTTCTTGGTACTGCATGAAACAAGATTGATGCCTAGAAAAATACAAAACCCATAGGTGGACTATCAATTATGCGAGCATCCGGCCTAGTCTACGTCCGCATAAGCAATCAATGAAGTGGGAGAACAACATTTACTAAGTAGTCCATCGGTGGAGGTGCTAGCTAAATATCAATATATGCATTTGACGGCCTAGAGATGAGGTAATCTTGAATGATGCACAAATTGACTAACCGTTCATGGAAAAATTAATATCTAGTTTAGTGATCGACACATATTGTGGAGCACCAACTATTTGCTGATACAATGTCAGAGAAGCGAGAACTTCACCATCATTAGGAAATAATAGAATCTTTGAGGCTAGAGGAGCTGAGACAAGCTTAATCTTTACGAGGTCAAACTTGCGCAAAAGGCTATCAACATACTTGGCTTGAGATAAAAGCATATTGTCAGAATGTTGATGAGTCTCAATGCCAAGGAAATAGTAAAGTGGTCCTATGAGAGTCAAGTACGCAAAGACCATAACTAAATACCTAGAGGGGGTGAATAGGTATTTAAAGAAATTTTGCCAAACAATTGTGGAATTAAATTAAATTAACAGCTAAATCTGAATGAGGAACAGAAGCAGTTTTGAGAAATGCCAAATTTCTAAAGCAACAAGTGTGCAACAAAATTAAAATAACTAGAGTTAAGGGAAGAGAAAATTGCACATGAATTTTATGGTGATTCGGCTTAGATAAAGCTTATGTCTATTCTCCCACTTTGATAGCCTACCGGCTGGATTTCACTATAGAATCAATAGAAGAATATAGCTTATATGGTAGAACTTTCTAACTCGCTAAGACACTATTTTGTATTTTTCTCTCTTGATCACAATTGTAATGCTCACGGATGAAGACAAGTATTTGATAATAGCTTCAGACTTTGGAATTTCATATTATCGTTCCCAATTCTTCTTGACCAAATGACCTCTTTTAAATACTCCTCCTTGCCATACTAGTCGTTGACATTCTCTGAAGGAATTTCTTCTAATAAAATCATCGGACAGAATCTTTTAAAGGGATCTTGCCGCCATTGAAGACAGGAATGGAATTTTTATTTGACATAGGAGTCTTAGTCTTTTTGCAATTCTTTATTCTAAATTTCTTGATGACATCTTTGGCATATTTCTCTTGATAAATGAAGGTTCCTTCCTTCGATTGTCTGACTGATAGACCCAAAAAGACTGTCAATTCTCCTATTATGCTCATTTACGAATTCTTTATGCATTGACTTAGAAAATTTCTTATACAGAAGTTCATTAAAAGAATCAGAGATGATATCGTCTACATATATTTGGACAAGTAAGAAGTCTTTACCTTTTTTTTTTCTTGATAAATAAAATGGTGCCTACCATACCTTTCTTGAAACCGTTACTCACTAGAAACTTGCTCAGTCTTTCGTACCAAGTACGAGGTGCTTACTTCAGACTATATAAAGCTTTCTTCAGTCTATAGACAAGGTCTGGCTTTTTAGGATCTTCAAATCTTTAAGGTTGTTCCACATAAACTTCTTATTGAATGATCCATTGAGAAAAGTATTTTTGACGTCCATCTGAAATAACTTAAATTTATAAAAACATGCATAAGCAAGCAACGACATTATGGCTTCTAACCTGCCTACCGGTGTATATGTCTCATCACAGTCTATTTCTTCTTCTTTTGTATATTCTTTTGCCACCATCCTTACTTTGTTTCTAGTCACTTTACCCTTTTTCATTCATCTTGTTTCTAAACACCCATCTAGTTTCAGTTACAGACTTTCCTTTTGGTTTGGGAACAATTCCCAAACATCATTGATCTTAAATTGCCAAAGTTCTTCTTACATTACTTCTATCCATCTTTCATCAGATAATGCTTCTTCTACTCCCTTTGGTTCCACTTCAGAGATAAGCGCTAAAGCATTTAAATCTTCCTTGTCTTTGGATTTGGTGTAGATGCTTTCTTCTATGTTGCCAATGATAAGGTCTTTATGGTGACTCGATTTGTGCTTCCAATTATTGTTAAATCTATATTTTTCTTCAAGGGTCTCTTAAGTCTTCGTCTTTGTTGGCACTTTTCTCTTAAATTTGATCTGTTCAATAGAAGGTTGATCCTATTTAGAAGGCTCAAACTTTGTTAAGTTTAAGACTGACTCGGATTATTCAAGTTGAGTATGATCTTGTTGATTATGGTAAACTTCTTGAAATCTGACATTCATTGATTCTTTAATAGTCTAGGTGCTTTTGTTGAAGACTTTGTATGCCTTGCTTATTGTAGAATATCCAAGAAATATCCCTTTATCTGACTTTTCTTCAAACTTATGCAGACAACCATTTGCATTTTTCAAAATAAAATACTTGTAGCCAAAAACATGAAAGTAGGAAATATTTGGCTTTTCGCCTTTATAAATCTCCTAGGGGTTTTATTTAGGATAGGCCTCGGAAACACTCTATTAATTATATAGCAATCAGTAGAGAATACTTCTACCCAGAAGTGAGAAGAAACTCTACTTTCAATTAACAAAGTTCTAGTTATTTCTTATAAAAACCGATTTTTCCTTTTTACAACTCCCTTCTGTTATAGAGTGTAGGGAGAAAAAGAAAATGTGTTAAAGACCATTTTCATCACAAAAACTTCTAAAATCTTGATTTTCATATTCTCCCCCATTGTCTATTTTGATACTAGAAATAATATAACCTTTTTTCATTTTGAACATTTTTAGCAAATTTTGAGAAATAGGAGAAGGCTTTTGCGTTATTTGTTAAGAAGAAAACCCATGTAAACCTTGAGTAATCATCCACAATTATCAAACAAGATTTCTTACCTCGATTGCTTTGGGTTCTAGGAGGTTCGGAAAGATCCATGTGAAGGAGCGGCAAAGCACTGTTAGTAGAAACATGTTTTATAGATTTAAATGAACTTCTTACATGTTTTCCCCAAATACATAGAGTGCACAGCTCAAACTTCTGGTAAACCATTTTAGGAAGAGCATAGACCAGCTTCTTGGAAGATAGCTTTGTGATTTGTTTCATGCTGACATGTCTTAGCTTGCGATGCCACATATTTACTTCATCTTGAATTAAGATAAGACATTGAGATTTTTCTAAATTTATGTCCAGAAGGTATATGTTGCCATGCCTTCGTCCCGTCAAAGTTTGAGAAAAGTCTTGACTGAATCATAATAAATATTCTCTTCGAAGTTGATTCTAAGCCCTATATTGCACAATTGGCTAATACTCATAAGATTATAATTAAGACATTTTACTAGGGAAACATTGTTGATGATCAAGCCACCAATCTTCACCGTTTCTTGTTCAACATTTTTTCCCTTGTTGTTCCCACCAAAGGAAATACTTTGTCCTTTTTATTTTTCAAGTTTAATGAAACTACTTGAATCTCCTATCATATGCCTAGAATGTCTACTATCTAAGTACCATTTACTCTTCCTTTTTATGGTTACCTTCAATAAAAAATAAGTCTCAAACTACTTGAGTCTCCTATCATATGCCTAGAATGTCTACTATCTAAGTACCATTTACTCTTCCTTTTTATGGTTACCTTCAATAAAAAATAAGTCTCAAACTACTTGAGTCTCCTATCATATGCCTAGAATGTCTACTATCTAAGTACCATTTTCTTGGGTCCTAAAGAGTTAGTGGTAAAAACTATTTTTGCCCAATCTTTCCTAATAAGTCTCTAGAGTCTAGATCATTCATTCTCAAAATATTCTAAGTTTCTACACTTAGAACATTTAAGAGCACTTCGACTAACACATTTTGTAAAGACTTTTGGAAAATGATTTTCGTAAGCTAGTCTAGGAGATTTCTGTTTAAGTCTCCTATTGACTTTTGGAAATCAATCAAAAGATCACTTTCTTTATTAAAACCCAAACCGGATTTCTTGTTATGGGAGATTTGTATGGAAAGAATATATTCTAAGGTTTTCGAACCATTTGAGAATTTAATGGTAGCATTCGAAAATTCATTTTTCAAACTTTCATTTTCTTTAGAAAGAGAATTATGACTTTCCTTCAAATCATTGAAATCATTTCGTAAACTTTCAAACTTTTTTTTTCCAAGAAAAATCCCATTGTCAAAGTTTAGAATTTTCCTTATTTAGTTTAGAGATCCTTTTAAGAGAGCATTTGATGTTCAAACAAAATTCATTGATGTATTTGAACACTTTGATATGAATTTCAGAATGACTTACCTCAATTTCTTTGTCTGATTCAGAGTCCTGTTTGAGTTAGGTTCTGATTTTGAGTTTAAGTCTGAGTGAGCCATTAGACAAATATTTGTATACTCTTCATCATTTTCTTTACATTTTGTGTCACTATAGGTTTCTACGTTAAGTACTTTCTTGTACTTCTCATATTCTCCTTTCTTCTTTTTCAACAAAGGATACTTTGACTTAATGTGTTTCTTTTTCTTGCACTCAAAGCATATTATATCCTTACTTAGTTTATCCTCTTCAATTGATCTTTTCTGTGAGTTTTGCTTGTATTGCTTATTCTAGTTGAACCTTCTTCCCTTGCCATTCAACTTTTTGAACTTCTTGATCAAGAGAATGAGTTCTTCGTCATCCACATCATCATCTGAGTCTACATCATCAGAATCAGTAGTAGATTTAAGTGCAATGGACTTTTTATCTTTTGAGTTATCTTCATCATTGATTTGCTTCACTTCATAAGATTGGAGAGTGCTAATGAGTTCATCAATGGAGAGTGACATAATCATCTGCGTCTCTCGAATTGAGGTCTTAATATGGTTCCGGTCCTTTGAAAGTTCTCGTAGAAGTTTGTTAACTTTCATTGAAGCCGAAATTGATTAACCTTGATATGCCGGACCGTTCATAATTTCTGTAGATTGGCTAACCATATCTCCAATATTTTCTCTAGGCTTCATTTTGAAAGACTCATACTGATCAAGGAGGATGTTCACTTTTGTCTCTTTTACTCGATCTGTACCTTCATAAGTGACATGAAGTCTATCTTAGACTCCTTTAGCTATTTTATGTGAAGAAATTATATTATACTTAGTAGGAGACAAAGCATAGTATAAGGAATATATGACTTTTGCATCAAGAACCCGTTTATTGATAATTTCTGCTGGATTGATTTCTTTAACATGCTTGTCTATGACTTATTTTTCCTTGTCTAAAGTCGAAATAGCCTTTGAATTGGTTCTTTTTTCCACAACATCCCACTCTAGTGGATCTCTGAATCTTAGGAATGTCTTTATTTTGTTTTTCAACATATTGTATTCATTTCCATCAAAATAAGGTGGTCTAGTATTGCTCTGCCCTTCCATGAGTCCTAGTGCTAATGTACTAACCATAGAAAATTTTAAGCTCTTAAGTAAAGATACTCCAAAATGACAAGCACAAGGCTCCGCTGCCAATTGAAATAGCTAGTTTTAACACCTTAAGGGGGTGAATAGGTGTTTAAAGAAATTTTGCCAAGCAATTGTGGAATTAAATTAAATTGACAGCTAAGTTTGAATAAGGAACATAAATAGTTTTTAAGAAACACTAGACTTCTAAAGTAGCAAGTGTACAACAAATTTAAAATAACTAAAGTTAAGGGAAAAGAAAATTGTATACAAATTTTATAGTGGTTCGGTTTAAATCAAGGCTATGTCTACTCTCCCATGCTAACGGCCTATTGGTTGGATTTCACTATAGGATCAACAGAAGAATACAACTTATGAGTGCAAACATTTAATGGTAGAACTTTCTAACTCACTAAGACACTCTCTTCATGTTTTTCCTCTCTTGATCACAATTGTAATGCTCACAGACGAAGACAAATATTTGAGAATAGCTTCTAACTTTGCAATTTCAGATACTCATTCGTACTTCTTCTTGACCGAATGACCTCCTTTAAATTTTTCTCCTCGCCATACTAGCCGATGACATTCTCCGAAGGAATTTCTTCCAATCAAACCATTGGATAGAATCTTTTAAAGGGATCTTGCGGCTATTGAAGACAGGAATGGAATTTTCACTTGATTCTGATCACCCATATAATCAGAATCTTTGTTTTCATAAATGATACTTCCCAAAAAGGAACTTATCTTATAAATTGATTTCATCAATTTGAGATTGAGTCAATCAATATTTGTATAGATGGAAGGTAAAATCCTTTGCCATAAAACTAGATGTTGAAGAATTGTTTCCAAATAAAGTTCATTCTGGATTTGTGTTGCAATGTCACTGAGTCTAGTTCTGGACTCTTCCTCATTTTGGATATGATTCAGTTTTGGACTTGTTAGAGTTGAAAATGCTTATGGAATGGAATAGACTTTGATATAATTTTTCGATGATTCCTCATAAACGACTTATTTAACAATATGTTCTTAAGATAGACGTTAGAAGCAAAAAGTTTTATCAACTTCAAAACTTAGTAGGAGTTTTCTCAACAGTAATAACTTAGGAGTGTCATTGATGATAAGATATCATTAACATACGGCAGAAGATACACATAACCCCTAACAAATGATCGGCCTTTCTCACCATGAAACTCAAAGATAATAAAAAGCTGCTAAAATGATGAAATCATGCACGTGGAGCTTGTTTTAAACCATAGATGGCTTTCCAGAGATGGTACATGTGATTCGGGAATTCAAGATGAGAGAAACCGGAAGGTTAGTGCATGTAAACTTCCTCCTACTTAAAAGAGTATGTTTGAAATGGGAGTATACGTACAGTAGCTCTCCAGCATTATACGTACATTGCGACGAGATCGAGAATTCAAGAGTGCAAGCAATTATACTAGCCTCTTTTGCAATTTTGGCCCAGCAGGTCAATTGCAATGCACTAATCTACTAATGATTACAAATCTCTTAGAATCGAAACTAGAACCCCCCCTGCACTGTTCTACATGCAAATGCAATTGCCCCTTTTTTCGGTCTCCCGGCAATGATTATTTCCCCATTTTGATTCCTTCTCGATCGATGATTTGAATTCTTTCATAAATGAAAAAGAATGTGAAATCAAGCAATCTATGATGGGTCGACAACGGATAGATCAACTGGAAAAATAAAACAACGAACAGATTATAAAATATATGGTCACCGTAACTTAAATGAATTAAGAAATCTAGGCGGCAACATTAGGATAATCAAGCTAGAGATTATAATCGAATTAGATCGACACAGTTAATGAGCCTTGCATAAAAAAACGAGCCAGATTATGAAAATCTAAGGGTCCATTTGTTTCGGTGGAAAATTAATGATTTGGAAAATCCATGGTTCCTAAAATTTATCGCTTGTGTCGTTTGAAATATTTAGTCAATGAATAATGTTTGTTACAATTAGGTGCTTGAACATAATTAAATGGAGAGTAAAAGTAATAAAGAGAAGTCAAGACACAAGATTTATCCTGATTCACCTTTAAATTAGGCTACATCGAACAAAAGATTCCACTATAATCAACATCTTGCACCTCTTTGTTACAACCCTCAATTACAAGATAAAAAAATTATATATATCCAATAACTATTTATGCGCCCAAACCCAAACTACTAACAAAGTATCAGCTTATCTTATAAAAACCCGCTAAAGGCTCGAGGGCGCTGTCCCCACGACCCCCAATGGGGCTGCCTTGGAAGCGGGATCCCCATGCCTTCCTCTCTATGGGCAATATAAACCATAACCCAATAATATTTTCATAACCGACAATGATGTATGCTTAAATGTGTTTCATTTATTCATTTTCGTGAATAATACAAACAATCATTTTTAAAAATATATTTTGTTAAATTCCATGAAACAGACAGAGTTTGAAATTAAAAAGAAAAGAGAAAGGAAAATAAGTGAGTAATGAATTGGGTTTAATCGATTTAAAGAGTGTGGAAGCAAAGCTGGACCCGGCGACTAAGGTAAGCACCAGAAAGAACGAGTGTCTTGGCAGCAAAGCATTCTCATTAGTGGGAAGGTTGTTTTGCCAGTTGCCACTAATCGAGTGGGAGATTATACTAATAAAATATGATAAAACATTGACCAAAGTTTATCTTTTTTTCTTTTAATATTTTTGCCCTTCTGGGTTTGGACGTAGACCAAATTTGATATATAGGAAGTCAATGGAACATTACCTCTACAAGCAATCTGCCATTCAGTCGTTACGTGCGCCGTTTAGGTGAGATCTCACCTTTGGCTTTGACTGATGAAGAAATATGTTATTTCATCTTCAACGTGATCGTGGGCGAAGAGTTCGATATTCCTAATTTTGCCAGGCGACCCATCATAAGAAATGCCGAGAAGGATATTCAGTAGTCCCTCTTCATTATTGGACCTATTTCCTCATATTAATAGTATATGATGAGGTTCAATACATTTGTAGCTTTCATTTGGCTTAGAATTATTTCTATTGTCAGAATTTTTGGGATATTTTCACTGGACATTTTAAAACTTGTTTTGATAGTATATTCGAAACTTAAAACTTTTGACCGTTTAAATCTGAAAACTTATTTCACTGGTTCATCAATTTTGAAAGCCGGAAAATCCAAACTGAATATTTTCCCTTTACTGCCGGGAGAAATATTTAAAAAGAATAAAGTTTTTGAAAATAGCGACGCCAGCTCCTACACTTCTTCAATGGGGTCGTGGTGAAGGTCGTCGGTCATGGCTCGGCCACCGATGAGGGATTGCTTGCCGTCTCCTAGACTCGAATGAGGGACAGCACTGCCCTTGCCTCATGGCGGTGCCACTATCGAGCAACAGTCTGCCGATGCCACTCCCCACCAACGATGAGGGTGTGCCGACCCCATCAACGACAAGGGGCGATGCTCCTTGCCTAGATCAAGGCCAAACAGGGGGTTGTCGAGCCTCCCCATGGCCATGTGAGGACTAAATAGCCCTCGCTTGGCGTTGACCCGTTTGTGGTGCCCCTCACCACCAAGCAAGGACGTAGTGGCGAGGTGCTAACTCATTCACGCACGTTAAATAAGACTTCACCCAGGGAATACTAGGGTGCAACTCCCAAGATTATTCAAAGTAAAAGATACTGCGATTTGAACACAAAATTGATTGCTATAAAAAACTAAACACTTAACCACTCGATCAAACCACTCAATCAAACTTTCGAGTTGTTCTATTCTAGGTTTACATTGTTTTTAGCAATTGGAACTCCCACATTGCCATGAAGATGCGGTTCATTTCAAGGTTTGGAGAATATAAATTCTTGACCCTGCTCCAAATACCGAGAGATCCTTTTAGTACTCTCTCCCAAGCAATATTTATAATATATAATTCGTTCAGCTACGAGTCTTGTCTCTCTCATTCACGAGAGGCACGTCTCTTTGAATTGATAGTATCTCTCTCCCGTGAATGCAACATATAAGAAAATTAATGAGGGAAATGGCAGCTTAACCATGTCAACGAAAATATAAATATATTTACATCATCGGAAGAGTCGTCCCTTTGTTTTTTCTGGTTTCGTGCATGAATGCGACTATAGCTCATGACCCTCGAAATAACGCAGCTTGCAATTCTTTTTTCTTCATCGTAATCATGTGACGTACTTAGAAATACAAGGTCGGACGGTCTTTTGGTTGAACTATATAATAGATTGATTTGACATCATACGTGCTCATTGGACTGCCGAGAGCATGCTGGAACAATTGGCAAGTGATGGAATGTTTCAAATTCTTTGCCTGTCGTATGCATGAATTGATTGAATAAATTTCTTCTTTTATACTTCCAAGACTTTAATCTTACAAGAATTTTATTAGTTGAAGGGAATTCATGACAATATAGAGGAGTTGCTACACAAAATATAGAAGTGGAAGCGAAGAAGGAAGAGGGGCTTAAGAGAAGTCGTGGTGAAAGGCGACAGGACCAATTGCATGAAAGATTATTCCTCAAATTTCTCCCGTCGTAATTAGTATAAATATAATAAATGCAAGGTCATTTATAAAAGGGCGACGGTGACATTGCTTTGTGGTTCACTTTTGAGTATTCATATTAGATGTGACTATGCTTTGGTCCTTGAAAATTGGTAGATTACAGATTCGGGCGTAAAAGAGGAACTTCTTGGTATGAATTTGATGATGCGATCTTATTCATGGAAAGAAACTTGTTGACCCATGCAAGTCGTATTTACAAGTAATGTGAATCGATCTATCTAATTATTCTTATCAACCTTTCCTAAGCCGTTGTTTCTTCTTCTTTTGTATTCAAGTTGGAGGATTTTATATGTTCACAGCTTTTTTACGAGGGCTCCTTAAGATTCGAGTATTTTGATAAATTTCATGATCAAATTCTAAATTAAAAGAACAATTCTAAAGTAAACGTATGTACGACGTCTCTCTAAACTACAATTTTTTAGAGCTCATCGTGATATTTGATTTATCTGTTGAAGTTTTCTTAGGGATATTTTTTGGTTAAATAACAGTAAGCCCAACAAGGTTCACTCTCGATACACAAAAAAACTTTTATAGAAATTAGCCTGAGCATATTACTTAGTGAAAGAGAGGAAATGAAGTTTGTGCAAAAGCAAATGGAAATAACATAAGATGGTGGAGTAAAACATCGTGGTCTTAACTAATACGGATATCTTGTACTTTCATGACATTGAATAGCTTCTGCATTTTTAATAAATAGCAACTTTCACCCTTTCAATTTATGATTTTGATTAATTAATTTGCTTGAGGGTATTTTCGTCAACTCACTAAGTGAGGGAAGTGTAGTAGCCATTTAGAGTGTGGAAATGGCGTAAACCTTTTTTCTTTTTTTTTCTTTTTTTTTATATAGTTGACCACATCGCAATTATTTATCTGTTCAAATATTACTTCATGAACTATTTTAAATTAGCCTTTGCGCTCTTGATATCACCTATCTTCTCTTAAAAAAAAATTAAAATGTGCATAAAATAAGGGATCTAGCACTAACACAACCCTACTAAAGAATCCATGCTAACTAGTAGGATTCCCCATTTTAGAGTAAGTTCAACTACTCTAAAGTAGAGGCACGAACACAAAGGCCGGAGTAACCATCGTGGATGACTTTAATCATCTTCAGATCAGCAGTTTTAGCTCTGATTTTATTTGAATTGAGTCCTCATGGCCCTGTGGTTCAAGTGAATCGGACAGTGAAAGTTCAACGCGAATCATCTTCGGGTTTAATTGTACTGGAATTTAGTGAGGTCATGGAAAAATTGGAATCGATTGAGTTCCTACACGTCTCTTTGAATTAGAGATAGCATCTCTCTCCCTCGAATGCAATATAGAAGAAGAAGAATATGGGAAATGGCACTTTAACCATGTCAAAGAAGATATCAATATGTTTACATTACCTTCTCCTGTGAATGATTCTCGATCAGCTCATTGTATATACGGGTTGACCTTGAAAATCCGAAGAGTTATCCTTTCGTTTTTTCTGGTTTTGCGCACGAATGCGACCCAAGCTCATGACCACCGAAATAACGCCACTTGCAACTATTTTTCTTTATTATAATCATGTGATAAATTACATAAAAAAAAATAAAAATTGATTGATTTAATGTCATATGCCCATTGGATTGCCGAACGCACGCCGGAAGAATCGGCAAGCGATGCGAAGTTCCAAATTCTTTTGCCTTCCTCTGCATGAATAGATTGAGTAGATTCCTTCTTTATATGTATATACAAGATTCCAATCTCACAAAAGTCTTCTTAACATAAAAAAAGGTTCATGAACATATGTAAAGAATAAGTGCGCAAGACAAGAGTGTGGAAGTTAAGAAGGCAGCAACGCTTAGAGAACTCATAGTAAAAGGTGAAATGGTCGATTTTGTGGGAGACCATTCCTCATCTTCCTTATTTATACTTGATACTCATTTCACGAATAGAACATCAAGCTTTGTATTCATAACAAATGATAAGGACAATGCTTTGTTCATTTTCATTATTATATACCAAAAGCATAATCAAGTTCTCATACTGAATGAGATTACTCGTTTGATCTTTGAAAAATGTTGAAAATGTCGGATTCTGACGTAAAAGAGAAGCTTCCCATATTCACAACTACGAGCAATTACACTAGCCTCTCGCAAATTAGTACAGGTCTTCACTATTTTGCCCCGACAACGCTGGCTTAGGCCCGACAATTTCCTTTATGAAACTAATGGTTGGGCCGTGTTCCGGGTGCCCAGGCCCAATCACTAAGAATTTTTGTGGACCGACGTCCCCTGAAAGGTCGGTTAGGGTCACTGATCGAATGACCGAAGCCCGCCTACCGGCCGACTTTTGGGCCCTAGAAAATAAGAAAAGAATATATCGGTGACCGTTGAAGCCGCTCTGCAATCCTCACTTGCCTACGACATCTTAGGGCTCTTGCTGCTTAATACTGCTTGTCGAGTTCATTTATTTTCTTTCTCCTGACCACTATTTAATCAAGTGTTAAATATCACAATGGATGGTAACAACAACTACAAATGTGTCCGATCATCTCAACTCGATCCAGACTTCATCGTGCTATTGAGGCGGGGCACGAATTCATTGCAAGGGTGAAGTCAGTAATGAATTCAACAATGATGAGACATAACAACCCCATGCTTTGAAGGGATTATACGGATGAATGTCGGAAGCTAGTTCCCACCAAGATCCTATCACCAAATAAAACCCCCAAGCAACTGCAGCATCTGCTTCACAGAGAAGAACGCCCGGCAGCTAGAGGACATTCCGACTCGAGATCAATATGGTGTCAAGAAGGCCATCTGCATGTTATGTGGCGTGATTTAGTCGGTGAATTGTCAAGTGGGAAAAGTCGCTTGAGGAAACACCAATGCCAACATGAGAAAGAGATGTCAAGTGCCGAGGGAGCTCTTCAAGTTAAATGCCGCACATCGGAAGTCTGTTCAAGTACAACAAAGCGAAGAATTAACGGTAGCTTGCATCTTATTAATTAGCCACCGTGCAAATCTTTGGCTTCGTCGAGGACCCCCACTTGTCAATGTTCAGGCCTGTTCAGCAGATGATAAACATCAGAAACTTTAAGTCTCCTTACAAAGAGAAAAGGACTACTATGTGCTATCCACGATTTTGAGTCCTTTGACTTCTCATTTACATACCAACCCAACGAGCTACCCAAACTGCTTGGCCATTGGGTTTATGAGGAATGGTAATTACGTCATCAAGCACTTACGCTTAAAAACTTTATATTCCAGAATGGTTCTCAAAATAATGAGAGTTGTCAATTAACATAGCATCTCCAATATTCTTTAATATCCCTAATAAATGGCAAAAAAATAAGAAGAAAAAGAAAGATTAAGGCATGGGAGCATAAAATAGAGATTCGATACCTTTATTCGAGGAAAATTGCCAAGGGAGAGTCCAAGTTTGTGTTTTGAATCAGAAGAGTAACGGGTTAATGCTGACTTATATTTTTGCTTTGTTGACATCTAAATTTTGGCCCGTGAATTTATCGTGGATTGCATGAATAAATCTGGGATCGAATTAGTTGATAATGATATAATTTGAACCGAAGTTAAAATATTAACATTGCATACTTTTGCATTTTTTTAGACAGGAGAGACACTTAGACTGACGGACGATGCATTGACATCGGATGAAGCGCGGCCCGGTTGCGAATTCCTTTCAAAATTGGCCCGATGAATGGCCCAACTGCAAAGCCCACTCGAGTTATCGACTCAAGTCCATAGAACGCTCTCTCCCCCCGTCGCTTTTGTGAATCCACTTGAATGGTGAGTAGAATCGTCACTCTCGACGTGATTCTCTCACTATGTTTACGTCAATCTTCTACTGAAATGATGTTCATAGTTGAGGTAAGAGTACTAAAACTCGAATGAAATTGAGGGTACTTCGGTGGGAAAATATGACAAACGATTCGATAGAACAATGAAATCAAATTTTGAGACGCAATATTACTTTCTTTAAAGAATTATCTACCCACAATGATGCTAATGATCACTAGCACATTTCCTCTAGGATATAATAAAGTTTTGATTGAGAATACTATATAGCAATTTTAATATTTTTCCAAAGTCTCTCGAGGTAAATAATTGGAAACAATGACTGTATAATCTTTCGAAAGAAGATGAAAAATGCAAGAAGAAGATCCTAATTGAACAAATACATTCAGCATTTAATAGCAAAAAATAAGAAGTTATATCCAAGTAGACATAACCTTCCAAGGATTAAGAAGTTATGTCTGAACGGATACGACATCTGAAATAATTATTGAAAGAAATAATAAAATTCGGAATTAATAAATAAAAAATAATTGTAACTCTTTCGTGAATGGGAAGCTATGGTTAATTTTTATAAATAAAAAAAATCAGAATTTTTCAATAAATAAAAAATAATGATCATTTGTCAATGTCAATTCCGTCCATGTGCACATTTACATCTTTTTGATATGGTACAAGATACCTCTTAATTTGTTTTACAAACAAAATACCAACATACTTCAGGTAGCAAAAGTGGGAAGAAAAGGAGGAGTTTCTAGCTGAGGGAGTCACGAGGGAAAGAGATACCAAAGGCGGACAAGAAATGATTAAGGTAAAATGAAAGTGATGGGTGGAGGCTGGCAAGGGATTTCATCAATCATGACCGTAGCACTTAAGAGGATATGACGAAGCAAGAGGTGAAGCGATCCGCCGGTAGAAAAAAGAGAAAGAAACGCGATTTATGCCGAACAAGGGCTGAGTTTGTGAATGGACTTTGAGGGAGCGAAAGGCAAAATAGAAAGCATGGCCATGAGCAAACGGGACAGAGGGAAAGATCGTAAATGGCGGAGGTCTGGTTTTATTCTCCACCGCCTGAAAACAGAGGATTCTGCACCAGGATCCATTCCTTCTTCAATCTTGGATTGCAACTTGTTCCTTTCGTTACCTAGCCGGGTTTTGCTAGGATGCTATCAAGCTTCGGACAGAACATACCCATTGTCATTTCGCGGTTCCGATAGCACGTGGAATCTTGAATGAACATCCCTGCTTGATTGAATGTGATGTTGGTCTGCATGCGCACTGGATTTGATATAGTTTGTGCCTACGGGGCCCTGTGTGTTTGATGGAATGTTTGGGTATGAAGCATGAGAAGTGATCCTTTCCATGGTCGTTGTCCTGTTTAGCTTGAGCGAGCGTGATTGGTGCTGATCTTTACCCTCTACGATAGGAACTAGTATATGTGCACGATTTGATTAGTTCGTAATGGGAAAATTATCAAAAAGATTTAAACTTATTGCTTTTTTGTCAATTCAATCATAAACTTTTTAATTTTCCCAATTAAGTCTTAAATCTTTGATATAGTCTTTAAGATCTAAGCTAACGGTTGGATAATCTTCAAGATGATTAGTAGTAGTACATAAACCATAGAAAAATGAAGATATCAATTGTATAGGGTAAAAATATGAACAATGCCTTGTTATTAAACTTTGGGATGGGATTTTGTGAATGGTAAATAGTGTTAGCATAATTAAATATTAAACCATGCATTTATCTAATAGTTTAAGTTTTTAAAATAGTTGATAGTGGTTCAACTAATTCTCACAAATAAAATGTCTATTTAAATCTTCTAAAATAGACTAATGTAACAAAGGAAAACAAATATGCCGATGCAAACTCCTATTGCAAAGCACACCCCAACTAAATTACTTTTCTAATATGAGCTTCTAACAATTATGAAAAACTAACTTAAGATAACATAGTGCAATCCTAAGATAATAAGTCAAATATTAAATATGCAAATAAAGCCAAATTTTCCTAAATGCGCTCCTAGATATATTAGTGATTTTCCGCAAATAAAAATGCCCTAATCTAAAGGCATTCTTATACTAAAACTTAGGCCATATGCATAATTAATGACCAATCTTATGGAATCAAATCCACGCTCTTCTTGACTCGGATTGTACACTTCATGGCATAGAACCAATTGGATACGATAACGAAAAAAAAACAGTGTGATTTGATGTGTGATGACTAGTAATCATGAGTCGTCAAGACATAAAGACAGCTTTCGCAACTAGAACAAAAGCATGGGATAATAACATGCAGGAAGCCGTGTTTGCTGAACAGTAATAAGAGACGGCAATTCCAGTAATGAAAATTAAATTATTGTAACTCTATAATCTATAAATTCAAAATGCATTTCCTGACACCTGTCTCTACCATAGAGTAGGTATCGACATTCAAACTAAACCATGTAAATGTGTATTTGATAATCATTTTGTTCTTCAAAACAATTTCTACTTAAAAATGATTCTTTTTTATTTTGTTCTCAAGAATAATTTCTGAGTTTTTGAAGGTATTTGATAATTGCCCAATTTTTTTTTCGAGAATAGAAATACATTTGGTATGACTCTTAATTTTTTTAATACTTTTATTATATTTTTCTCTTTTCCTTTTCCTTTTCTCTTATTCTCCCTCCTTCTTTGTGGCTGATTGCCGGTGATGGCAATGGTTGGCGATCAGATGGGCGAGGTTCGACGAGCTCATCGAAGCCTCATTAGGCCATTGTGAGCCTCGGCCTCACATATCTGGGCAAGGCTCGCACGAGCTGGGTGAAACTCCCCCGGCCACTAGCAAGGCTTTGACGAGCCCACTAGACCTCATCCAACTAGTCGCCAGCCACCGCCAACGGCAAGAACCAACCACAAAGAAGGAGGAATAAGAAGAGAGAAGAAGAGAGAAGGAGAAAAGAAGGAAAAAAATAGGTTTAGGCTTGATTCTGTAATTGTTCTTGGGAATGAAGAATCAACTTTTTTATATTTCTTGATTCTGTTCTAAATTTATTCTCAGGAATTAAAAAAAAAGAATTTTTGTTTTCGGGAATAAAAAATTTACCAAATAGATTTCCGTTCAAAATATATTCTCAATAATAAAAGAATGGAATCAATTACTATTTGGCCAGTTGACAAATGCATCATAAAATCTCTCACCCGTTCCTTGTCATTTTTATTGATTTCCTTTTGCAAATCTTCTTCTTGTGTTAGACTTGATTGCAAAATCCGTTATAGAGATAATTATATATCTTCTCAAATTATAATTGATAAAGCTAGTAAGAACACCTAGAGGGGGGGGTGAATAAGTGTTTAAAAGAAATCTTAAAAACCAATTTCAGAATAAAGTAAGTAGCAAGTAAACTCTAGATAAGAAACAAAATCAGTTTCGAGAAACACCGACTTCTGGTAGATTTTTAGAATTCATCATGCAATAGAGCAAACTTCCACGATAACCTGTAATAGTGCGACAAATTTGAGTAAATGAGTTAAGGAAAAAGAATATTGCACATGAAATTTATAGTGGTTCATCTTTAGTTTAAGCCAACGTCTACTCTTCCACGCTGACAGCCTTCTGGTTGGAATTCACTATAGTATCAACAGAAAAGTAGAATTTATGAGTGCAAACACTTAGTGGAAGATCCCTCTAACTCACTAAATCACTCTTTTTGTGATTTTATATTTTGAACATAATTTGTAAAGTGCATTGAAGAAAACAAGTAGTCGAGAGAAGCTTCAAACTTTAGAATTCTAATTTTCACATCCCACGTTTCAAATAGACTGAATGACCTCCTTCAATACTCCTCCATGCCACATTAGCAGTTGACATTTTCTGGAGGAATTTATTCTAATCAATCTGTTGGACATAATCTATCAAAGAGATCTCGTAGTCGTTTGGAAATAGAGATGGAAAATCCACTGATTCTGATCGTCCATACAATTAGAATCTAGGCTTCCATAGGTAGAACTTCCTCATACGGAACTTATTTTCAAGATTGATCTTGTCAAATTTGTGATTGACTTAATCAATGTATATATATGGAAAGTAAAATCCTTGGCCAGAAGATTGTCGTTGAAAAGAATCTTTTGTTTCCAATTAATGATCATTTGTGTCACATGACGCCAAGTCTCGGTTTGAATTCTTCCTCATTTTAGACGCGATCTCAGTCTGGATTTTGTCAGAATGGAAAATATGTCTAGGAACAAATAGACTTTGACAAAAGTTTGTGATATAACCTTAGAAGCAACTTTAAATGCATTTTGTTCTTCAAGATATGAGTAAGAACTATAAAGTTTTGTCTACTTCAAAACTTGGTAGGAGTTTTCTCAACAATCTCTCCATTTTTTTTTTATGGTAATAAAAATTTTATGCAAATTTAAGCACAATTTATTTATGTTATCCTACAAAATAACACTTTAGTAGCACAAGATAGAAAGTTTACAAGTAAGCAAATATTAGAAGAGCATAATACTTATCACAACTCAAAAAGTCTAAAAAATCTGAAAAGTTTGCACACCAACCTACATACCAACAAACCAAAGCACTCAAAACACCAAGACACTAAAGTACTTAAAATTTGTAAAGTTAAAGTTCTCCCTATTTTTGTCAACAACAAAAGGAGAACATCTAATGGACTTAAAAATAGAAATGAAGTTGTTGGAAAAGATTAGGGATTTTTAGGAACATGAATAAGATGAAAATCTTCCAGATTCTGCACAGTCTCCTTAAGCTTTGTCAAGCACTAATCAAACATAGTCTTGACCTTAGCCAAAATTTGAACAGCTTGCTGATTGGTGGTCTGAACTTTGTCATCAAGAGGCTGTATCTTGCCACTAAGAGATTTTGAGGTAGTACCGAGAGCACATGCAATTTATGAATTTCAACCTCTATTCCATACTGTTGTACCTTAATCTCCACAAGGAGCTTGACTATCTGAGGATAGTTTGAGTCTGGTTCAATTTGAGTACTAGCTTTTGCAAATTGAACTAGAGGGGTATCTAAATTGGAAGAAAGATTGGTCTGAACATTGGAGGTATGTTGCTTCCTTGAACATTATCTTGTTAGTTCTCAATGCCAAGAGATTCCTCAGGGATATGAGAGGCATAAATGTCTTTTGCGTCTAGTGGAGAGCAACCGATATCATCATTTATGGTTGGTTCTGCAATCAAGTCTTAAAGAGGAGTTTTCTCACCTACTCCCCTGTCTCAGTGACTTCAGTTTGAGGAAGAATATCTCCACCTTTTGGAATACTTCTTATTCCAACATCTTCAACACTGATTTGTTGATCATTTCCCTTATTTTGATATCCAGCATCATGTTCCCTTCCATCTTCTTCTTCCTTGTCAGAGTGTTCCTGTTCCTTATTCTAATATTCCTCTGCTTCTTTTGGGTCATCCTCCTCACCTTCTTTTTCTCCAGTGTCTTCTCCTTCACTTTCATCTTCTAGATCTTTCTCGCTTTCTTCTACCTCTTCTTCAAAATTAGCTATTCATGGAAGAAGGTCTCTCATGGTAATATTTGCCACAATGTCAGAAATAGTCTTGTTTTCATCATTTTCCTCATCCTCATCAGGTAACAGAAGGATAGGTTTTTTCCTCTTAGGAGTACGCGAGACGACACTTTTTCCTTTCCTCGTTTTCTCAGTTGCAGATCTCGTTTTAGTCGAACTACCAGGTTCCTTTTTCATAAGCTTCCAAACACCAGAGAGATCCTTTAATCTTATCTTGGAGATCGTTTTAAGTCTAATTTTCATAGGAAGGATGGTTCTAAAGCAAAAGCTAGAAGGATGTTGAATCTGAATGTGCTGAAAGAGCCTAGTTACCAATGTTGCATAAAGAAGGTGACTTTTCTCCTTCATTACTGTTTGGTATATATGCAGTAGAATTATGTGAGGAAAGGAGAAGGCAACTTCATTGCAAATGACCTGTATCATTTTGGCTTCAAATTTTGAAATGTCAGTTTTGGAGGCAACCTTTAGTTTGATGTAGCTGATAATAATTTTGTGGAGCAAAATGTTAGAGGTAGATAGCTTGGAATAGTTAATACTTCCCCTAGGAATTTTGTCCTTCGCTAGAAACTTAATAACCTCATCATTTGAGGCATTTATGGACATGAATCCACTTCTTTCAACTCTCAGAACATCAGCTAGTAGATCAACATCAACATCAAAGACTTTTTCACATACAATAAATTGAATGTGTGTGGGATCCAGAATAGATAAGTTGGAGTAAAAATAGACAGTCAATTTAGGATAGGCATTAGACGACTCCACACAAAACTTTTCCATTTGAAGTTTGGCGAATTTCTCCCTCAAATGTACTTTGATTACATCTAAAATATCAAAATTTATCATGCGAGGGTTGATAACTCCCCTGTTTAGCATATGCGCATATATCTTTTTGTGTTCTTTTGGCTGAAATAACTTCCCTTTAGACCTAGTAATTTCAACAGCAACACCCATTTTGGGTTGGAAATTCTTAAACTTTTGTTCATAGATAATTATTTCTTCCATCCAAACAGGCTTTCGGCTCCAACACGAGGATCAACCAGAAACATCATAAATTCCTCCTCTGCTCTCCCGGATTTTACTAGCCCTAGTTTTTCCATAGCTTTCAAAAACAAGGTTTCGTTCATGTAGCCATTTTCTTCCAATAAAGTGGTAATAAAATCCATAGGACTTCCCCCTTTTTCAAAAACTCAGTGCTTAAAAATAACTTTGAGTTTCCTTATCAAGAGAGGAGTTGGATCTTGAGTGATTTCTTCCTCCAAAGACAATCGATGTGTGCTCCTCGATGATTCTTCTCCAGTGAGATCGAAATGCGTTTGAGTATCAGGCACGAAACGAGACCCATAACTAGCAATGCGAGAGGACTTTCGCTATGAAGATATTGTGAAAGACTTGGAGGATTTTGAGGACACGATGGCAAGTGAACGATACTAAGATTTGTAGAGAAAGAGAGAGTGAATCGAGAATAAGCGAAATGAAGGTTTGCGAGAGATTATGGTTTATGAAGGCTGTGGTAATCAGAAGAAAAGAACCGGTAAGCCTAGTTAAAGTAACTGAACCAAGGCAAATAAATGGACACAAGGAAGAAAATAACTTCCATTTTTGAAAATAAAAAGAAAAGGTAACTATAAAAGATTGAAATATTTAGTCCGAAAAATTAGGAAGGGAATAAAAGATAACAAATTCCAAAAAATTATAAATGGCAAGTAAAAATTTGAGTAAAACATTCATACTTGTTCGAGAATGAAAGAAACTTATGTGCCAAAATTTGAAATATAACTACCTTAGTCTGTAAGGACTTTCAAAAGGATGCCTCTTCCAAAAGATTGATCAAACGAGTCTGCTTTGTATAGACTTTGGCCAAATGTTTGGTTTATATTCAATTTTTCACGAATGAATTCAAATGAACCTTTCTCTAGTGGCTTGGTGAAAATATTTGCTAGTTGATTCTATGAATTGAAGAATTGAACATTGATTTCACCATTTTGTACATGGTCTCTTATGAAGTGATGATAGATTTCAATATGCTTTGCTCTTTAATGAATAATGGGATTTTTGGTGAGATTGATCGCACTTGTGTTATCGCATATCATTTTAGTGTAGGATTATTCTATTCCAAAGTCTCTAAGTTGTTACCTGATTTAAAAAATTTGAGAGCAACAACTACCAAGAGCAACATATTCTGCTTCTACCTTGGAGAGTGCCACAATGTTCTACTTCTTAAAGAACCATGGCACTAACATATGTCCCAAGAGTTAGCATGTCCCATATATACTTTTCCTGTCGACTTTACAATCAGCTTGATAGTGTTTGAGTATCTAAGTAGAGTAAAGTCTTATCATTTTGATACCACAGACCTAACTTTGGATTTGTTACAATACACTTGATAATACATTTAACAGAACTAAGATGTGATTCTCTAGGATTAGCTTGGAATCTAGCATACATACACACTAAATAAAGTAGCAGGCTGTGAAACAGTAAGATAGAGAAGAGAACCGATCATGTTTCTATATGTTTTTTTGATTTACTTTCTTTCCATCTTCATTCTTATCAAGTTGGGATGAACTTGACATAAGACTTTCAATCTTCTTACAGTTTTCCATTCTAAATTTCTTGATGATATCTTTGGTATATTTCTCTTCATAGATGAAGGTTCATTCATTCAATTGTCTAACTTGTAGACCCAAAAAGAATGTTAATTCACCTATCATACTCATCTCGAATTCTTCCTACATAAACTTTGAAAATTTCTTGCACAGAAGTTCATTAGAAGAACCAAAGATGATATCGTCTACATATATTTAAACAAGTGGAAAGTCTTTTCCTTCCTTTTTGATAAACAAGATGGTTTTAACCATACCTTTCTTGAACCATTACTTACTAGAAATTTACTCAATTTCTCATACCAAGCTCGATGTGCCTGCTTTAGATTGTACAAAGCTTTCTTTAGTTTGTAGGCAAAATCTATTTTTTGTGGTCTTTGAATTCTGGTAGTTGTTCTACATAGAATTTTTCTTGGATGAAACCATTTAGGAAGGCATTTTTGACGTCCATCTAAAATAACTTGAAATTATGAAAACATGCATATGCAAGTAATACCCTTATAGCTTCTAACCTAGCTACCAATGCATATGTCTCGTCATAGTCTATTCCTTTCTAATGCATATATCATTTTGCTACAAGTCTTGCCTTGTTTCTGGTCACTTTACCCTTTTTATCCATCTTGTTCTTAAACACCTACTTTAATCCAATTACAGATTTTCCAATTACATCATTGATCTTGAATTGCCTAAGCTCTTCTTGCATTGCTCGTATCCAACTTTCATCAATTAAGTCTTCTTCAACTCTCTTTGGTTCTACTTCAGAAATGAGAGTTAGAGCACTTGAGCTTCCTTTGACCTTGGATCTGGTAAGAATTCCTTTTTTTATATTGCCAATGATGGGATCTTTAGGATGACTTGATTTGTGTTTCCATTTTTTTGTTGAATTTGTCATTATCTTCAAGGATTTGTTGAGTCTTTGTTTCCTTTGAATCTTCTGCTTTTTCTTCAGCTTGATTTTGTTCACCAGATGGCTGAGTTTGTTTAAGAGACTTAGACTTCATTAAGTTTGAAACTACCTCAGCCAATTCAAGTTGAGTCTGATCATGTTGGTTCTGGTCAACTTCTTGAAACCTAACTTAATTGATTCTTCAACAATCTGTGTATTCTTGTTGAAAATCCTGTAAGCTTTGCTTGTCATGTAATATCAAGAAATATCCCTTCATCCGACTTTTCATCAAACTTGTTTGGACGATCATTTACATTTTTCAAATAAAACACTTGCAACCAAAAACATGAAAATAGAAAATATTTGGCTTTCTCTCTTTGTAAACTTCATAGGGGATTTTCTCTAGGATGGGCAATAGAAAAAGTTTGTTAGTTATATAATAAGCGATGGAGACGGCTTCTACCCAAAAGCGAGAAGAGACCCTTTTTTAAATTATCATAATTCTGGCCATCTCTTATGAAGGTGGTTTTTTCCTTTCTATAACTCCATTTTGTTTTGGAGTGTAAGAAGAGGAGAAAACATGTTGAAAACTATTTTCATCATAAAAACTTGTAAAGTCTTGATTTTTAAATTCTCCCCCATGATCAATCTTGATGCTCGAAATAGCATAGCCTTTCTCATTTTGAACATTTTTGACAAACTTTGAAAACTATGAGAAAGTTTTTGCTTCACTTGCTAAGAAGAAAACCCATGTAAATCTTGAGTATTTGTTTACAACTACTAAACAATATTTCTTACCACCGATGCTTTGAGTTTTAGTCGATCCGAAAAGGTCCATTTGAAGAATCCGCAAGACGCGGTTAGTGGAAACATGATTTATGGATCTAAATGAATTTCTGACATGTTTTCACAAGCTACATGGAGTATACAGCTCAGACTTTGGTACACTATTTTAGGGAGACTGCGGACCAACTTCTTGGAAGACAGTTGGTCAATCTATTTCATGCTAACGTGTCCTAACTTGTGATACCAAAGATTTGCTTCATCTTGAATTGAGATAAGACATTGGGAACTCTTTGAATTTATGTCTAAAAGATAAATGTTGTTATGTCTTTGACTAGTAAAGGTTTGAGAGAAGTCTTGACTGACTCTAAAACAAACATTTTCTTGGAAGTTGATTTTGAACCATGTATCGCATTGTTGGCTTATGCTTAGAAGGTTGTAATTTAGACATTTTACCAAGAAAACATTATTGATGATCAAGCTGCCAATCCTCGCTATTCTATGTCCAATAATTTTGCTGTTCCCACAAAAATATATATGCATATATATATATATATATATATATATATATATATATTTCCTCCTTTTTGTTTTTTGTTTGTTTTTTAATTTGATGAAACTACTTGAATCTTCGGTCATATGTCTAGAACAACCACTGTCGAAGTATCATTTACTTTTCCTTTTAATAGTAACCTATAGTAAAAATGAAATCTCAAATTTTCTTTGGTACCCAAATTTTCTTGGGTCCTGAAGAGTTAGTTGTAAAGACTTTTTTTGCCCAATCATTCTTAATAGGTCTCCAGATTTTAAAATATTCATTCTCAAAATGCTCTGAGTCTCCACACTTAGAACATTTAAGAGTACTCCGACCAACAGGTTTTATGAAAACTCTTTGAATGTGGTTTTTATAAGCAAGTTTAGGAGGTCTTTGTCTAAGTCTCTCATTGACCTTAGGAAAATCAATCAAAAGATCACTTTCTCTATTTAGACCCAAACCGGATTTGTTATAATAAGGAATTTGAGCAGAAAAAAATTGTTCTAAATTTTTTGAGCCTTTTGAGAATTTTGTAATAATGTCTGAAATTTCTTCTTTTTTTTTTTAAAAAATTTCATTTTTTTGGAAAGAGAATCACAACTTTCCTTTAAATCTAAATTATTTTTCAAAATTCCAAACTTTTCTTTCCAAAAAGTTCCCTGTTGTCTAAATTTAGAATTTTCCCTCTTTAATTCGGAGATCATTTTAAGAGAATATTTGAGGTTTAAGCAAAGCTCATTTATGTATTTAGACACTTTAATAGGAATTTTAGAATGCTTACCTCGATTTCCTTGCTAACTCAAAGTCTGTGTCTAAATCAAATTCTGATTCTGAATCTAAATTTGAGTGAGCCATCAGACAGATATTTACAAACTCCTCGTCACTTTCCTCACATTCTGTGTCACTCAAGGTTTTTGCTTTTAGAGCTTTGTTGTACATTTCATACTTTCATTTTTTTCTTTTTCAGCAAAGGACGGTTTGGCTTGATGTGTCATTTCTTCTTACACTCAAAACATATTACATCCTTGCTAGGTTCATTGTCTTCCAATGATCTTTTCTGGAAGTTTTGCTTATTCTGCATTTTCCAGTTGAATCTTCTTCCATTCCTATTCGATTTCCTAAATTTCTTGATCAAGAGATCAAGTTCCTTGTCATTCATGTCATCGTCTGAGTTTGTATCATTAGAATCAGATTTAGACTTAAGTGCAATTGACTTCTTACATTTGGATCCTCTTCATCATTGATCTATTCCACTTCATAAGATTGAAGAGTGCTTATCAGTTCATCAACGAAGAGGAGCATTGTCCTCTGTGTCTCTCGGATTGAGGTTTTCACATGATTCCAATCCCTTGAAAGTCATCGCAAAAGTTTGTTAACCTTCATTGGAATAGAAATTGGATGATCTTGATACGCCAAACCTTTGACAATTTTTATAAAACGACTAAACATATATCCAATAAATTCTCCAAGCTTCATCTTGAATGATTCATATTGGCCAAGCAAAATGTTTACTTTTTTCTCCCTTACAGGATCTATTCTTTCATAGGTGACATGAAATCTATTCCAGGCTTCTTTAACTGTTTCACATGAAGAAATTCTATCATATTCAGTAAGGGACAAAGCGCAATATAAGGAATAGATGGCTTTCGCATCAATAGCCTATCTCTTGGTGATTTCTTCTTGATCAATTTCTTTTGCATTCTTGTCTAAGACTTCTTTTCCCTTGTCGGATGCAGAAGCAACCTTTGGATTAATTCCTTTTCCATAACATCCCACTCCAAAGGATCTCCGAATCTTAAAAATGCCTTCATTTTATTTTTCCATACATTGTATTATTTTCCATCAAAATAAGGTGGCCTAGTGTTACTCTGCCTTTCCATGAGTTTTGGTGCTAAGATACTAGCTATAGAAGATCTTTAACTCAGAAGTAAAAACACTTCAAAAGACAAGCACATGGCTTTGATAGCAATTGATAAAGTTAGTAAGAACACCTAGATGTGGTGAATAGGTGTTTAAAAGAAATCTTAACAACCAATTTTGGAATAAAGTAGTAAGTAAAGTCTAAATAAGAAATAGAATTAGTTTCGAGAAACATTAGACTTCTGGTAGATATTCAGAATTCGTTATGCAACAAAACAGGCTTCCATGATAACTTGTAATAGTGCAATAAACTTGAGTAAATGAGTTAAGGGAAGAGAAGATTACACACAAAACTTATAGTGGTTCGGCTTTAGTTTAAGTCTATGTCCACTCTCCCATGCTAATAGCCTTCTCGCTAGAATTCATTATAGTATCAACAAAGAAGTATAATTTATGAGTACAAACACTCAGTGGAAGATCCATGTAACTCGCTAAATCACTCTTTTCATGATTTTCTCTCTTAAACACAATTTATAAAGTGCACTAAATAAAACAATTAGTTGAAAGAAGTTTCAGACTTTAGAATTCTAATTTTCACATCCCACGCTTCAAATAGATTGAATGACCTCCTTAAATATTCCTCCATGCCACACTAGCCATTGACATTTTCTGGAGGTATTTTTTCCAATCAATTAGTTGGACAAAATTGATTAAAGAGATCTTGTAGCTGTTTGAAGATAGGGATGAAAAATCCACTGATTCTAGTTGCCCATACAATCAGAATTTAGGTTTGCATAAGTAGAACTTCTTCATAAGGAACTTATCTTCAAGATTGATGTTGTTAAATTTGTGATTGACTTAATCAGTGTATATATATGGAAAGTAAAATCCTTGATTAGAAGATAATCGTTGAAAAAAATCTTTCGTTTCCAATTAACAATCATTTGTGTCGCATGACGCTGAGTCTTGTTCTGAATTCTTTCTTGTTCTAGACACAATCTTAGTCTAAATTTTAGCAGAATGGGAAATATTTATGGGAATGAATAGACTTTGGAAAAAGTCTTCGATATAACCTTAGAAGCAACTTTGAATGCATTATGTTCTTCAAAATAAGAGTAAGAACCAGAAAGTTTTGTTAACTTCAAAACTTAGTGGGAATTTTCTCAATAATAATATTAATAAATTGGTTGATTATCAAGGAAGTCATATAGAGGCATGATGAACTTGGTGATACCATATTTGTATATGGGTCACCACAAATTATGCGTACAATACGATCGATATGGTTTGCTTAATCATCGAAGATAGATCAATGTAGATTAGATGTACGAAACATGTTCGATTCCTCTCACTACCCAAGCATTAACAATTTCATGCAGGGCCAGCTGTTATAATTTCAACTTGCATGTAATTTGGTTTTTCTTGGAGATTATATTCTCGAGAATAGATTTGGAACAAAATCGAGAAGTATAAAAAAATTGATTCTTCATTCCCGGGAACAATTATAGAATCAAGCCTAAACCTATTTTTTTCTTTGTTTTTTTTTTGTTCATTCTTTTCTCCTTCTCTCTTCTTCTCTCTTCTTCTTCCTCCTTCTTTGTGGTCGGTTCTCGCCATCAATGATGGCTGTCGGTCGATTGGATGAGGTTTGGCGAGCTCGTCAGAGCCTTACCGGTGGCCAGGTGGTCCTCACCTAACCCGTGCAAGCCTCGCCTAGATCTGCGAGGCCGAGGCTCACAATGGCTTAATGAGGCTTCGACGAGCTCATCCGATCACCAACCATTGCCATCACCGGCAATCAACCATAAAGAAGGAGGAAGAAGAAGAGAAAAGAAAAAAGAAAAGAGAAAAATATAATAAAAGTATTAAAAAATTAAAAGAAATAAAAAAATTTAAAAGTCATACCAAACGCATTTCTATTTTAGAAAAAAAAAAAAATTGGGCAGTTATCAAACGTTTTCAAATGCTCATAAATTATTCTTCAGAACAAAATAAAAAAAGAATCATTCCTGAATAGAAATTGTTCTCAGGAACATAATAATTACCAAACACACCTTTACACCTTTACATGATATAATTCGAATGTTGATACCTACTCTATGGTAGAGATAGGTGTTAGGAAATGCATTTTGAATCCATAGATTAAAAAGTTATAATAATTTAATTTTCGTCACTGAAATTGCCATCTCTTATTACTGTTCGGCAAACACGGCTTCCTACATGTTATTACCCCATGCTCTGTTCTAGTTGCGGAAGCTGTCTTTATGTCTTGACGACTCATGATTACTAGTCATCACACATCAAATCACACTATTCTCTTTATCTTATCCAATTGGTTCTATGCCACGAAGTGTATAATCCGAGTCAAGAAGAGCGTGGGATTTGATTCCGTAAGATTGGTCATTAATTATGCATATGGCCTAAGTTTTAGTATAAGAATGCATTTAGATTAAGGCATTTTTATTTGTGGAAAGTCACTAATATATCTAGAAGCGCATTTAGGAAAATTTGGCTTTATTTGCATATTTAATATTTGACTTGTTATCTTAGGATTGCATACTGTGTTATCTTAAGTTAGTTTTTCATATTTGTTAGAAGTTCATTTTAGGAAAGTAATTTAGTTGGGGGCGTGCTTTGCAATAGGAGGTTGCATCGGCATATTTGTATTTCCTTTGTTACATTAGTCTATTTTAGAAGATTTAAATAGACATTTTATTTGTGAGAATTAGTTGGACCACTATCAACTATTTTAAAAACTTAAACTATTAGACGAATGCATGATTTAATATTTAATTATGCTAACACTATTTACCATTCATAGAATCCCATCCCAAAGTTTAATAACAAGGCATTGTTCATATTTTTACCCTATACAATTGAGATCTTCATTTTTCTATGCTTTATTTACTACTGCTAATCATCTTGAAGATTATCCAACCATTAGCTTAGATCTTAAAGACTATATCAAAAGATCAACACATGCTAAAGAATATATGAATTGCGAGAATGGCTACAAATTGAGAAAGCTTTACTCTCTGATAAATAGCATACTCGTGTTATGGAGCAAATAGTTCATTTCATTAAAAGTGATCCACTTATATTGTAATCTCTTTTGAGAAATTTACAAGTATCGTAGCAATGTTTGGGATTTAGTAGTGTGATTTACCAACTTTGGGAAGCAACAGCACAAGCTACATCATAACCTCTCAATAGTTATACTGAAATCCAACCTGTTGATAGCTGTTATTTTAGAAGAGTCAATGTAGATTTGATTTAAACCAAACTACTATAAGATCTGCGTACAACTCTTTTATCTCTCATCATTTTAACATTTATTTGATAAAAGTATATTGTACTTGATATTATCAGCTTGCTCTTACGTATATTAAGTAATTCCTGCATTTATTAAACTTGACCTTAATAATTCCGCAAAATCTATCAAGTTTCGTTTATCACCCCTTTCACCTTCCTCTCGATTGCATATTTAGCCACAACATTCGTTATATGACATGGAGAGCTCTGACATTCTTTGGTTGTTGATATGCCAGGACGCCTGCACCTTCCTTCATAGCAACATACCCCTCTTTTACATACGACGTCCCACAAATCTTGAGCTATAAAAAATGTAGTTATTTTCAGTAGTCATAGTTGCTTTTTATCAAATGTAGAAATTGATAGTGACGATGGCGTAGAGTTGGCCAAAGTTACTATATCGGTACTTTTGGTGGAAGGTGAGGTAGGGCCATATAGAAACTTGTATTATCATAATATGATTTTTACAAGAGTACAAGGAAGCATGGGATTCTGATGTCTAATTGATTGAAAAATTCTTGTTTTCACGGAGTGCATGTCAGCTCATGCATCCAAGCTCTTAGATGATTTGGGTTTCATGTAAAGCCCTCCATATTAATGGCTCAAATTTATTGAGTTCACATGCATCGGGATCATTTAAGAAATTTTCTACCTTTAATAGGAGCCTTATTATAGGCTTCATGTGTTAGAGATATCCCTATCTTTAATTTTATCAACAAGCTTGATTCTTGCTATTGTTCTAGCTGTGGACATCTTCATGGCCCCATATTTCAACTATCCCAAGAGTTCACCTAACGAACTTCCAGATAGGTGTAGTTTTGCTCAGAGAAATCTAGGAAACCTTAGGAAATAATTTCACAACAAGCCTAGAAATATCGACTAGCTAGCAACTAAACGCAATTAAATCTACGATAAAATAACATTGAAGGACAAAATAATCTTTACATATGGCCATTTCTGAAGGCGAGCTCCACATGATTTCTTACCAAAAAACAACAATAATAAAAACAATAACGAGGGAGGCTATATGTTGTCAAATCTTGAATAGTTGTTTCCCCTGGCTACTTGAAAGAGGTTTCACAGGGCAATATGGGGTATGCAAGTTTTTTTTTATTTTTTTTTTATTTTTCTGTTCTTTTATTTCACGGAATAAAAAAAGGATATAAATCCATTTAGTAATGTTAGTTAATTTTTTTTATTTACCGAAATAGACAAATGGCCAGGGAATAGATTTGAAATAGGAAGGAGAAGTAGAAAAATAACTTCTTATTTCTAAAAACAATTTCTAAAAATAAGTCATTTTCTTTTTTCTCTTTTTGTCATTTTCTTCTTCTTCCTCTTCTAAGCGGTCCCCGCTTGCCACCACCCCTGGCCGCTGCAATGACTAGCTAGAGAAGAAAAAAGAATAAAAAAAAAAGAAAAATCTTTAAAAAATTATTACAAAATTAGGAGAAATTTCATGTCACAAAAAAAAAATTATAAGTCGCGCCAAATGTATTCCTATTTTTTTTTTTAAAAAAAAAATTGTAGCTATCAAATACGTTATTTTTCTCCGAAACTATTTTAGGGAATAAAAATAAAAAAGAATTATTTCTGAAAAGAAATTATTTTCAGTAACAAAAATGTTATCAAACGCACCTATATTTACTAGTTGGAAATAATCCGTCACTCCACCTTTCCACCTTCTCCTCCTCCACCACCACCACCACCATGCAAGCCTCTCAACCTCCTCCTTATCCAAAGTTCTTGCGAGACATCTCGCAAGCATGCAAAGACTTGCTCTCTTCTCTCCATTCGGAAAAGGCTGGAACGGTATATCTCTCCACTTGTACCAGGACTTCTGGTTCTTCCGTTGGATGCTGAAGGACGTCCTCGCTCGCCAAAACTACTTCCAAGCTCACCCATCCGACATCCTCCTCGTCACCTACCCAAAATCTGGCAGCACCTGGCTAATGGCCATCCTCTTTGCACTCTTGAACCGTGCCAAGTACTCCGACACCAACTCACAACGACGCCACCCTATCCTAACCCTACACCCCCACGACTTTGTGCCTTTCTTGGAGATCATGCTGTATAACTGTAAGAGTTTTCCTAATGTGGACTAAATTAATTGATATTGTAATTTACTGTTTTTATGGTTACCGTAAAACAGGGTTGGTCTAAGGTGAGATAGAAGGTTTCTTAATTAGTCTAATATGAGCTAGTTAGTGTGGGCCGAGTTGAGCCTGGCCTGTAATGAGAGGGACTGGCTGAAAACTCTATAAATAGTGCTCAAGTCTCTCATCTAACCCTAATTCTCACATGTATCCTCACCTAAGGGGCGTTTACCTAACGCTAAACGTGAGGGGGGCCGCCTCATTGAGCCAGTGATACGGAGGGTATTAGAGGAGAAGGACTTGATGCGTGGATCCCCTTAATATATGTGGGTAATCCTTTTCTGCTTCCGCTTTATGTTTGATGGATCCTAAAATAGGTGCGTTAATCTTTCTACTCAATTATACATGTTCTTGTTCTAGTTATGGAAATCTTGGGGTTGCGCAATTTGCGTCTAACATGTGGTATCAGAGCAACCATAACTCTAGAACTTGAACGCAATTGGTTTTGCCCTAATTTGTACGGATTTGCCATAATTTGTACGGATCTACCCTAATTTGTATGGATTAGCCCTAATTGGTATTGATCTTGCCCTAATTTGTGATTTTCGAGACTTTTTATTCAATGAAAATTAAATTAAATCACAAATTTGGATTGGGGGAGATGAGACGAGCAAGAGGGTCGGCGGCGCGTCTCCGGGGGAGGCCGCACGCGCCCCCACGCGCCGCCCGGGCGTTGAATGCGCCGCGCGTGAGCTCCACGCGCCGCGCACTCAGGCGGCGCGTGAGGGCGCGTGGAATGTCGGATCGGCGCGTGTCTGGCGGCGTTAGACTCGTATGGTGATTTCCTATCTTGTGGTGTATTTATTTTATATGTTTGATGATTTTATGGATGTGAAAATACATACGGAACCCTAAATACGTGTATTTTTGCGTATTTTTCTTATATTTTCTGTGATTTTGGAAATATAAGTGTTGGGTTATAGGTATATTATCACATAATCATTATAAAAGTGTGATTCATCAATAAAAATCAAACTTTATTGTGAACTGAAGCTGACTTAATGAGATTCAATCATTATGAGATAGTAATTGAATATATCTTGAGATAATGAGAAACAGTAAAAGTCATGAAATTTTTATTGCTCATGCATACTCTTTTACACGCTGGTAATCTTTGAATGATAGACGTCTTAAGAACTCGTGACCAAACTGATTGTACTGATTAACATATCTGCTGTATGTGGGTAATGCATGTCAATTAAATTACTGCATATTGTACATGAACTCATCTGGTCACTTGTTAATGCCTATCAAGTTGAATATTTTTATGGTAAAAGAGTATGGCAATATTTACGCAGAGCAATAGTATCTACTGTTAAATTTTAGATATTTGGTTCTCTGATTTGACTCAATTAATAGGCCACTGGTTGATTACAATCATAATTTGTTGCTTAAAATTGGCTAATAAATCAGATGTTAGCCTTGGAGTCATGTTTTGCCGTATGAAATTCATGAACAATAGTGCTTGTTGATTTGGTGTACCCTATATTACTATTGATGTTAATTTGTGAGAGATATTTTAGATCAGCATTCTTTTTATGTTGTTCTGGTAATATGTAATCAGGGTGCATAATAGATGTTTTATTCTCTGTTATGAGAAGTTTCTTGTGTTACTGTAATCAATGATCTCATTAGAATCTGTCAAAACAGGTTCGCTATATATATATATATATATATATATATATATATATCTATATATATATATGTATGATTAATTTTTATTAATGAAGAAAGCAATGTAATTAGCATGATATGTGATTTTGGTGATATGCTGCCCTTATCACTAAAGTTAAAATCACATGTATATGGTGTATGTGAGGAGTAAAGTTTATATCCCTGGTATGAGAGAATTTCAATGATTCAATTGAGTAGTGACCGCCAAAGTGGCACGCTTGATTGGGTTTGAGAAATTTCGGTCTCGTATGATGATTGGGATGTCTCCTAATCTAATGCGTGGTCATACTCCCAAAGGAGGTGATTGTGTATTAGTTCATGGAGGGATACATGATAGTGTGGTGGAGGAGTGACCAATCCTAATGGTTCATATGCCCAAAGGTGATGAATTCGCGAAGATTGGAATATATTCTCATAACCCTTATCATGTGGGGAGTATACAACTGCATGTCATGTATTCTGCCCAAAGGTGATTATATGATTATGCATGTAACTCTCTGGATGTGTACTTGTACGTCAAGTTACATAGTACTCACATGATGCTAATTATATATATTGCTTGGTTTTTAGTCACCTTTTCTGTAATTAATAACTCCACTATTATTGAGGTTTTTACTGCTTAAAATTTTAAGTTATGGACATATGATTTGTTGCTTGAGAAATAAGCAATTGAATTTGCTTACTGTCCATGAAGCGTTCCATTCTAGAACACTTGAAAAGAGGTTTACCTACGGACTGCACTGTTATAAGATGATGGAAGCCTTAATTGCTTGAAATTATGTCTTGTTTGATATTGAAATTAGGACACATATGCAAAGATTGTGTTTAAATCCTAATGACATATACATCTTGTATATGGTTAAAAGGTTGTTTCCGAAAGTTTTCTATTTAAAGAAATTGATTGAGATAAAGAATAAACTGGTTCAAATTAGTCTTGAAGGTTGTCAGGTCTAATAGTAGCGGTAAGTATTTTGGCAAATATGACAATACTAAATTGCTTAAAGGGTCATTTGTCAAATACTTGGTAAATTCTAGGGTGGTAATTTAATTACTATACCTAAAAATCCTGACAAAAAGATTTGGCCGAAAGGCATAAATGCACCATGTTAAACATGGTGATGAGTATGATGGATGTTACTGTATCTTTGTCTTTGTCTATATAAACAATTGTGGTACAGACAATTGTGGAGTCTCCTGTACCATAGACTAAACTTGTTGAGGTTCAAGGTACTATTCTTGATATAGTTCATAATGAAATTTCTTAAACCTCTCAAGTGCAAAATGAAGTGGTTGCAGCTTTATTAAGGAGATTTGTTAAGGAAAGACGATCAGTTATACCATCAGACTATATAGTCTATTTGTGAGAGCATGATTACAATATCCACTATATGGTTGATGTAATGACATATTTATAAATGTCGTTTATTATTCTCAATCAAGTATGTGATTAGATGCCATAAAATGCGATATACAATCTATGAAACATGTTTGGAAACTTACTGACTTGTCTAAAGATCACAAGTTTATTAGTTGCAAATTGGCGTACAAAACTAAAATAATTTCAAACAAAGATTGTGGAATTTAAAGCCAAATTTGTAACTAACGTTTTAACTCTGAAAGAGAGGTGGATTGTTTATAGTGAAGAAATAATTATTTCTTTAAATGTTCTTTCAGAGTGAACGTGGCATTAATAATTTATTTTGATATAAAGTTACGCCAAATAGATACAAAATCTATATTGTGCAACTGGATGATTTTGCAGCAGATTCAAGTAAACTTGTGTGTAGACTGAAAAGTTCTAATTCATGGTCTTAAGCAAGTTTCTAGACAATATTATTAAAGTTTCATAGTGTTGTTATTTTGTTCAATTGGGAATAAAGTAATTCAATATACTGCAAGGTCAGTGGGAGGAAATTTATTTTTTTCTCATACTTTATGTACATGATATTTTGCTTACAAGTTGTGACCTTGAGACAATACTGAGGTCTGTAAGGATTGTTTTTGTCATATTATATTAGATTTTCTCGAAGGACATTTGCTGATTGTATATTGGAAATATTCAATATACATCATTGCAAGCCAGTAATTGCTCATGTTGTTAAGGGTGATGGACTAAATCTATCACATTGTCCTTATTTAGATATTGATAAAATCTAATTAAATGGTGTACCTTGTGTCAGTGCACTTAAAAGTATAATGTATGCTCGAATTTGCACTAGACTAAATGTTGTCTTTGTGACGGGACTTTTAAGCAGATATCGGTTAAATCCAAGACATGATCACTGGGTTGCTGTCAAGAAGCTTTTAAGGTACTTAAAGAAGACAAGAGATTATATGCTAATTTATAGACATGTTCAATTCTTGCAGTTAGTAGAGTATTTAGATGTAAACTTTGCTGGCTGTTCTGATGACATGCAATCAATAACGGAATACATATTTATATTAGTAGGAAGTGCAGTAAATAAAATTCTTTGTTATCTTCTACTATGTATGCAGTGTTAGTAACATTCTTTTAGGTTGTTACTTGGGCTATTAGGCTCCAAAACCTCATGACGGAATTGATCGTTTTAACTTGATGGATAGACCCATACGATTGTATTGAAATAACAAATTTGTAGTATTATTTATTTACTACAGAGGTCTCAAGGGGTCTAAATATATGGTGGTCAGATATTTTTGATCATAAAGAAACGGTACAGAAATGTGACTTATGATATAATATATTTTCATAAATGATGTGGTTACAGATTCACTAACTAAAGGCTTACACTCATGTATATTTTAGTAACATATTGTTAACATGGGCCTAGGAGTATCTTCGGATACTGTTGTTTAATGGGAGCTATTTTGGCTTTACTCTGATAAAGATTTCATCTGTATTCGTTACACTTTGTAACGGTTTGATATGTATCAACTTTTGCATTTAATAAAACCTTTTGAATGTATTGTTATTATGTTGAATACATATTGATAAAGTCTCAAGGGATTGTATAAACCTTGAGTGAAGGCTAGGGGCATCCGGGCATCCGGTTATTAGCCTTGTGCATATGTCTTGTGATACATAAAGAAAGATTAACCATAAGGACAAGACATATGTGGGTTCATTGGAACCATAAAGCATTCTCTTGTGGCACAAGTTTTTGTGACACCTAAGGTAAGATAATGGTGACTGACAAATGGGATCTCTCTATGAGAGACGTTATCCATTTGACACACTACCATATTGAATCCATATCAATAAAGTTGAGAACATTCGTGACCATGGAAAGCTCTGTGTGTATACATGCAGTTACCGCCATGATTCGGTGTTTAAGACTTTATGGGATAGGATTGACTATTAAGAATTATCTCTAGACCAAATGTGCGCACATACGGTACGATTTCGATTAATATAGTCCAAGTGGGAGAATGTAAGAGTTTTCCTAATGTGGATTAAATTAATTGATATTGTAATTTACTGTTTTTACGGTTACCGTAAAACAGGGTTGGTCTAAGGTGAGATAGAAGGTTTCTTAATTAGTCTACTATGAGCTAGTTAGTGTGGGCCGAGTTGAGCCTGGCCCATAATGAGAGGGACTGGCTGGAAACTCTATAAATAGTGCTCAAGTCTCTCCTCTAACCCTAATTCTCACATGTATCCTCACCTAAGGGGCGTTTACCTAACGCTAAACGTGAGGGGGGCCGCCTCATTGAGCTAGTGATACGGAGGGCATTAGAGGAGAATGACTTGATGCGTGGATCCCCTTAATATATGTGGGTAATCCTTTTCTGCTTCCGCTTTATGTTCGATGGATCTTAAAACAGGTGCGTTAATCTTTCTACTCAATTATGCATGTTCTTGTTCTAGTTATGGAAATCTTGGGGTTGCGCAATTTGCGTCTAACAATAACTACCGAGAAAATCCCGATCTCACTGCTTTTACATTACCGAGACTCCTCAGCACTCACTTGCCTTATTCCTTGCTTCCAGGCTCAGTGAGGGACGTGCAAGCTGGTTTACCCGTGTAGGAACCCTAAGGACAACTTCGTCTCGCTGTGGCACTTTGTCAATAAGATGAAGCCCGAAGAGAAGGGCCAGACTACGCTCCCACATTGCCTCGACAATTTTTGTCGAGGGCTGAGCCCGTGCGGCCCTTTTTGGGAACATGTGCTGGGTTATCACAAGGTGAGCTCGGAGATGCCTGAGAATGCATTGTTCCTGACGTATGAGGAGAGGAACCGCTTGTTCATGTGAGAAGGTAGACCGATTTCGTGGGATGTCCATTTAGCGATGAAGAACTGAGAGATGGCACTGTGGAGGGAATATTGAGGATGTGTAGCTTGGACAATATGAGAGCATTCGAGGTGAATAAAAGCGGGAATTTGTCGACTGGACAAGGGCGCAACTTGTTCTTCAGAAGAGCTGAGGTTGGAGGTTGGGTGAATCATCTGAGTGTTTAGATGGCCGACGGGATTGACCAAGTAATGGAAGAGAAGCTGCGTGATTCCGGGTTGAAGTTTAAGTACATATAACACACGCATTCAATAATTTACATGTGTTATGTGTAAGCTTTGAAGGTGTTTGGTTTGATGGCGGAGAAGAAAACGTACAATATATATATATATATATATATATATATATATATATATATTTTTTTTTAAATGAAGAATAAAGGAATGTTTCGTTCGCACTTTAGGGAGGTCAATATCTGCTTGGCTAATGAAAGTGTGTTGCTCCCGCTAAAAAAATAAAAGATTTTCAGTGGCATTGTCAATAGTGGCTTCGTCTCCAAACGCAGATGCTTCCGGGTTGTGATTCTAGTATTTCATTTATGTTGTACTACTGGTATTTGCAGATGTTTTTGGGCCAACACGTAGTTGGCTAATAAAAAGCTGCGTTCCTTCTTGCGGGGAGCTTGTTGGTTTATATTCTGTCGTTCTTTTCAATTCCTTCTTCTCCTTTTGCTGTGTGAAGCTTCGTGGCTTTTGCTCTTCTATCTGTGCTGTAGACTATAGAGTACACTACTTCTAATTTGCATTTTGTTAAATAGATTGAGTTCATAAACAACGGATATGTGAGTCCCTAGGAAAAAGAAGATATCTCCATTCTATTTTGTTTCCAAGGTCTAAAAAGAAAATGAGAAATGCTTTATATGACTGTGATCTGATCATAATAACAATCACGTATTTCACTCCCCCAAGCTCGTGTTCAACCGGACTACTTTTTGAGCTTCACCCATAAATACTCAGTGCTGCTTTCAGAGTTCGCAATAACCACGGATTCAGAAAGGTTCGTCTATGAATGTTTCCAAATCCACCAACTTCACCCATAAATACTCAGTGCTGCTTTCGGAGTTCGCAATAACCACGGATTCAGAAAGGTTCGTCTATGAATGTTTCCAAATCCACCAAATAACGCGAGTATCATAGAACTAATCGTAATTTGTAGAATTCTGATGGAACACGTCTCACCAAGCAACGACGGAATTCACATAGCATAGAATAGTCGATGTCTACTTGCCTTTAATCCGCGGTGGTGCAAGCTGGTGGTGCGAGCTGTGGGAATAAGGCGAGACAGCGGTGCGGCGAGGCGGTGCAAGTGGCCGGCGTCAACCAGCAAAGAGGAACGGAGCTGTGGGAATTTTTGGTAAAGGTTTGCTGAAGACGTTGATGAAAATGAAGGAAGTTGTGGGTGCCGAGGGAAAATAAGAGGCGGTCCTTTCTTCTGCTTTGGCTTCTCCTCCGGTTGACTATATTAGTCAACAATCTGAAATTTTGTGACAGCTCATAAGGGGAACGCATGGGGGAAAACGTGGCCATATTCGGTGGCCCTCTTTGCCACCTTGAAGAAATAGCTGAAGCGTGGCTATGTCTTGGTCAACGTCTTCAATTCGCTGGCCAGCTGAGAAAGAAGAAACGTGGCCGCAAATTTTTGGGTCAAAGTCTTCCTTTGTTGGCAGCTGCGGAGTAGTGGTGAAGTTGATGTGGGGACAGTGGAAATTCTCGGCACTTCCCTTCATCAAGTGTACGTATGCATGGGGATGGAAGCAACTTGCATGAGGAACTAGCTTGGCGACATGCTGCGGAGAGTGAACATTGGTCTTGTTTATGGCATTTCATGAAGAAGAATTTAAATGAGATGATGGACTAGGTGATGGTCGAGCTGTCACGCTACGGCAGAGACGTGACGATGAGGTGGTGTCACAGGGACGTGATGAGACGTGATGGTTCGGTACGGTGATGGTGGTGGCGAAATGGTGGCCATGAATAGTGCCAATAACAAAGTCCGATGACAAGCTTGTCGACGCGGCATGGACCGTTACGTATTTGAGGCTCGGGCGAAGTTTGGATATCACGCAATAGCTCAAAAATTGTTATGCTAGCAAAACCCTTTTCACATTTGTACCTTATTGAAGTAGAAAACTAGCAGAAAATTTTCTTTTCTTGATAAGTAGTCATGTTATGCACACAACCAAGATCCGGATCTCTCATGTCTTGATCGTAAAAAACAGAAATTCCCGCAAAATTTGCTAATTTCGCAATCAGTTCTTACCAGGCATATATTACGAATTTTCTCCAACGATATAGTTCACGCAGAAAAAAAACTCATCTACAAATGGATTCTACTTTGGTTATATTGAATTTTTTGCACTTTTGGTGGTTATATAGACAATGCAAAAAAAAAAAAAAAAAAAATAATAATAATAATAATAATAATAATTAGGTGACAATTTTTAATCTATTGTAGAAATAACACTTTGTTTGGGATCACAAAAAACTAACTAATAAATAATTGTAAATTGTTGTGGAGTCCCTTCCTTCCAGAATTTGTGGCTCAAAACTGATTATTATTCTCACAATGGACCAAAACTAAGACCACAAAGAGCCAACTAACAGATATTTATAAATTTGTGTCTTGCTCTCAGACTTCACCAACAAGCCGAGACCCAAGGACAAGGGGTAGAGCTCGCTGCAGGAGTCGCTCGACAAGTTCTGCCGCATCGTGAGTGAGCTTGTTCGGGCCTTACTGGGACCACGTGCTGGGCTACCACGAGGCGAGCTCAGAGACGCCCGAAGAGGTGTTGTTCCCGAAGTACGAGGACATGAAGGAGGACCCATGCGCTCACCTGAGGAGGCTGGCCGGTTTCTTAGAGTGTCCTTTCAGTGAAGAATAGCTGAAAAACGGGACTGTGGACGAAATACTGAGGCTCTGTAGTTTTGACAGTTGAAGCGCGTTGGAGGTGGACGAGAGCGGCAAGTTGGCCTCAGGGGAAGAGAACAAGGCGTTCTTTAGGAGAGGCGAGGTTGGAGATTGGGCAAATTACTTGAGTAGTGAGATGGTCGATAGGACTGACAGGGTCGTGGAAGAGAAGCTGTGTGGTTCAGGGTTGAGGCTTTAGGGGATGAATAATCCCTGTTTATCCACTAGGTTATTTCGAAGAAGGAACCATGCTTACTCTCACATATGATATGTTTGATTAAAAGTGTTGACCATGGCTCGAAATTAATTCAGATTGATTTGAAATCCAATCCATTATTGAACTGCAAGAAAATCTGCGCGAAGTGAGAAAAGTCCAAATGGACTCTCGCGAACAGGACCGAGTCTGATGTGAAAAAAAGGAAATAATTTATCACGAGACTTCTTTTCTTTATTGAAGATGAAGTTCACGTCGATGGAGGAGAAGGGCCCATAATTTTTGGCATATGAATGTTCTTTTGTTGACTTGGTCTTTGAGAGTTTGGTCTTCGATGAACAGTGAGTGTACTTAATATGTGTGGAAACTTACGAGAGACATGAAGACCATTGAAAGCCGTCATTCAAAAGGATTGAAAGCGTAAAAGATCACATAAGGTGATATCGATACTTAATCCAAGACCCTCAAGAAAAGTACGTCTTCTTCATTTCCAAGGCATGCCTCACTTTAATCAATGTCCTCATAATATTATCATGCATTTTGATCTTGATATTGCCAATACTCACCACATCGCACTCAACATTGCTCCCCCCTTGCACTTTACCACAATTCATACATTGATAATTAATAAATTACTTTATGTTCGATGCAGCATAAAATGAACAGCTATTATCCATAGTTCATCTATCAAACGATAAATCCATATATAACAGACAAGACATAATCATCACTATCCAAGATACTATCAACAACTATAGTAATATCATAACTAAATTGAACTCTAATTTCGTAACATTTTTTGCTCTTCAACTTAAGATGATTCCTTCTAAAATGCTCCATCTTGCTATGATTCTAACAAACAGTACCACCAGTCCTAGACTAATTACATATGTTTAGGTTTGCACCACTAATGTTAACACAAGTCCTATTTCGTCTTCTACCTTCAGTTACTAAAGCAGCAGGTTCACTAGATTCTCTTTTATGAATGTCTTCACTTAAAATAAAATAGTGAACCTCATTAAAAACTAAGCTTATTGACCTAGAGAAAGTACTAGCGGTAGTATTTTAACTATCAATCAATGAGGATAATAAAATCCAAGCACATACCTCATCATTAAAGTCGATTTCAACTAAACTCAAGTGAGTGATGATTACATTGCATTCATTGATATGATCAGCAAGTGACACACCTTCGCTCATCTTTAAGTGAAAAAGATGTCGCATCAAGTAGGCCTTATAGATTTTAGAGGGCTTCTCATACATGTTGGACAAGCCATTCATTAGTTCCAGAAAAGTGTTTTTTTTTTTTTTTTTTCATAATATTAAACACAACATTACGAGCCAATGTTTGCTAACTAACACCCAACGTATGTTTATCTAGCAACTCCATTTCCTTGATTTTGGCTTCTTCCCACACAAGGATAAGTGCATATTCCTTTTGCATCTTCCATAAAATAATATTCTTCCCATCAAGCTTATTGTTTTTCACTTTTTCATCTTTTATCACTATTGATTCACTTCAACTTAGTCAAGCATGGCTCTAATACCAATTGTTGCAAAAAATGAACAATCAAACAATAAAATAAACATGACAAGAAAATAAATCGGTCACAAGATTAAGGCTGCGTTTGGCAACCACTTTGCCAAGGATCTTTAGCCCCCTAAAGGCCTTTGGGCCAAATATTAAGTGTTTGGCAAATTTTTTTTGACTTGCCATTGCCAAAGGCAAGCCTTCCCAAGGCTGAAAGCCTAAGGCAGGTTGGGGGCTGCCTTGGGCATTCGGCCTTCTCGGAGGGCTGAGGGAGAGTAAGTTAAAAAAAATTCTTCCACAAATGTCCTCACTAACATTTCGTTTTTCCAGTTTTGTCCTCGTTACTATTCATCTTCTTCTTCGTTGAGGATGGCCGACAAAGTTGCGCAGAGTTGCCCATGGCCGGCGACGAGGTGGACAGACGTCGGCAAGAGGCATGTGCGTCACGGCGATCGTCGGCGGCCAGTCGCGTGACCTCGGCGACCCCCTGTGAGTCGCGTCACCGCGACCACTGCAACTCCCGGCAACCACCCAGATCTGGGTCGCAGACCGCTGCAACCCCGGCAACACTGCGACCCCCAGCAGATCTGGGTCGCCGGAGGTCGCCGGGACCCCGATCTAGGCCGCGCGACCTCCGGCGACACAAATCGCACGCAGATCTGGGTCATCGGAGGTCACCGCGACCGATCTAGGCCGCGCGACCTCCGGCAACCCAGATCGTGCGATCAGGATCGCACGATCTAGTTGCGACGATCTGGTTGTGATCAGGGTCGCGGTGACCCTCGTCGGCCGCCTGCCCCTCGTCGGACCGCCTGCTTGTCCCTCACCGGACCGCCTGCCCCTCGCCGGCAGTAACCAACCAATTCTCATTTTTTTCCTCTTTTTTTTAATAATAATAGTCTTTTTGCAAAGTTAATTTGTCCAAACGCTATTTTGCTCAAATATACTTTACAATGGACTTTTACAAATACGTTTTACCAAACACAATTTGCATTTCCAAAAACCCTTTTAGCTCAAAGACCTTTACATTTTCTCAAGGACTTTCCCCAAAAGTATTCCCAAACACACCCTAATACGGTTTGGTTGTTGGGACCTACTCCATGAAGAAAGTAAGCCAAGATTCCAATATAAATCAAGCAATCGAGCAGAGATCATAACCACATTTGAGTCATTCCAACACTCTTAGTGTTTCATAGCCCACAATTACACCCAATACCTCACACATTGTTTAACTCTTATATTTACGCGCGGAAAAATCTCTCAATCTTGTAAAAGAATTCACAAATATTTCCACAAGATTTATAGCCCAATTCCATTTTAAAAGAAAACCTAATTTTAGGTCAAATATCAATTTTACCCCAATTTTTTTTTTTGTTTGGAAAAAATGCCAAACTTTAGGTCCGGTCCAAATCTGTCCACTTTTCTTTGTTTGAAAAACAACCCAACTTAAGGTCTAAAGTATTACAAACTTTTGTTTGGAGTATTACAAGGCGAGCTGGGAGGTGCCCGAGCAGGGTTTTTTCTTGTGGTACGAGGAAGCAAAGGAGAGGCCATGTGACCTAGTGAAGAGATTGTGTGAGTTTTTGGGTTGTACGTTGCCCAATGACGACAGCAGCATGGTAGATTGAGTGAGTTTTCTTGTGGTACGAGGAAGGAACATTCATTTTCCAAGAAAAATATGCCAAAAAGCTCATGAAGAAATTTCACATGGAAAATTTGAAGAAAACGGAAACTCCCATGTCTTCCTCTTCAAAGCTCAATAAAGTTGAAAATGACAAGAAAATTAATCAAAAGCTATACGGAAGCATGGTTGGCTCCCTGCTTTATCTCATCGCATCAAGACCCGATATCCTTTTTAATGTATATATGTGCACTAGATATCGATCAGACTATAATTAGTCTCATCTTTCTACAATAAAAGGATTATCAAGTATATTAACACTTACCCTTCTTTATGACTTTGGTAGCCTAATAAATCAGAATTTGTGTTATCTGGGTATTTTGATGCTGATTTTGTAGAAAGTAAGATTGACAGGAAAAGCACATTTGGAACTTATCACTAAGCAAGTGGAAGGGTGTCGAGAAAAGGGAAACAAAAATAGCCAAACAATGGCAGCTGAACAACCAATCAACGTAAACAAGCAGCCAAACAACGGCAACAACCAGGAAAGGAACGAGGAAAGGGAGGCCAGATAGCAAAACAATGGCAACAGTAGCAAGCAACGGCAACCTCCGAAGAACTAGATCTAGCCCTTTACGTCGCTGAGTCCTCCAAACCGCATAAGTAACAAGAACCTCCGAAGAGAAAAAAGTGATCCAGCCCCCAACTTCACTAAGTGCACCTACCCGCAACCCAAGACAATGGCAACCCTGAAGCAAGCTCTACAGAAGACTTGACACCTGCATCCATTTCATATTTTCGTTCTTCTTTTTTCACTTTTTCAAATAATTTTTTTTAAAAAAAAGGGGCAACCCGCGGGGGCTGGGCTTTCGCGCCCAGCTTCCCCCTCTTCTTCCATTTTCCACAAGGGCCCATGGCCCAGCCCTTTCTTCCCAAGCCCGGGCCTCTTTCTTCCTTCTTCTTCTTCCTTTCTCCTTCCTCTTTCACCTCTAAAGGTCACATGTAGTGACAACGACGCACTCAAGGAAGGCCTACGGTGAAGAGAGGAAGAGTAGGCTAGCAATCACGGATGGCCTACAGCGGAGAGAGGAAGAGTAGGCTAGGAACAGATGGGACGCGGCTTCAAAGTGAAGCAAGTGGGCGGCTGAGGAGATGCTGGTTCGGCCGCACCAAAGCCTGTCGAAGTGCCAAAGACCGGCAGCTGAAGCTCTGTCAACCGGCCCCCCTCCGCCCATAAATAGGGAGTTCGGGGAAACGAAGAGGTCGAGGGAGATCGAAGGCAATGAGCTCCAAGGACTTCCGCCAAGAGACATCAAGGGAGGACTGAGAGTGAGCAAGCTAAAGATTTGAGGAAGGGAGGTCGGCTAGAGAAGGAGGGCCAAATTTGAGTAGAGAGTGGCTAAAACCAGGGGAGAGGGAGAGAGAGAACCACAGGACTGAGCTCTGCCGCCTATTGCTGCCAGGGGCGTCAGCCACCACCCCGTCAACCAGCCGTGAGCTCTGCTGCACTGAAGCTCGCCGGCCTGATGACATTTGCTATTGTTGCCCCCCAACATAGATCCGTTGTTGCCCTTGTGCTCGGAGCCCAGCGAGAATTAGAACCCCCATCACAGAGTAATCCCCCACCCCTGGCTGCGGTGTACCGTTCGGAGCTGTGTTGTGCCAGACCAATCAAGCCGACCGGCATTGCTCATTGCGGCCATGACGTGACAAGCTCGGTTTCCCCCATCTGCCGCCACCGGCTGCATCTCGGCCCTCTCCCGCCAAACCACTCGTTGCCACCTCACTATCTCGTCCATCCGTCCCCAGACGAGAGCGAGCTGTTGCAAATCTGGGTGCGCGCCAAGGTGACCAGCGCCATTCGTCCTAGCCACCCCCCATTGACGCTGTAGAGAGATGGGGAAGGAGGCGACCTCGTGTTGAGCCAAAGCCGAGTGAGACACGAGTATCTCAACCGGGGAGGGTTCCGTCCGATCTGGGCCCACGCGCGTGGGCTAGCTAATTCTTGGGCCGAGCATTTCTTCTAATGGAAAATGAGCTAAATTGATCCGGGATTGGTTTGTTTAAAAAAAAAAAAAAAAAAAAAGAGAATTCTGAGCCGTGCTCGTGCTGCAGGCCTGTCTGGGCCATGGGTGGATGACCCGGGTCGGTCCCAACCCGGGAATCCAAATTGAGTCATTTTTTAATAATATTATAATATTATATAATAAATGATATTTTAATTAAAAAAATTAAAAAAATCAGAAAATAATAAAAAATATATTTTTCAGAAATAAAACAATCCAAAAATATTTTACTTTTTCTCAACAAAATCAGAAAAAGTCGAAAATAATTTATATTTTCAAAAAAAAAAGATCAAAAATCCAAAAATGCTTTTTATGTTAAAACAATAGAAAAAAACTAAAAACACGTTTTTCTCCACAAATGCATGGAAAAATTCTTAAAAAATGCAAAAAGTCTTAGGGTTTAAACAAGATTAGGTATCGGAAGAATATTAGTGATTAACTAGTGTAATCAAGTTTCAGAAGCTAATTTCTCTAGCTGCGCAGGAGTAAAATATTTCTCATAATATTTTGCTTGGGTTTCTAATCGACCCGCCCCAAATCGATTAGTGGTGACTCATATTTGAAATTAAATTTCAGGTTAAAAACTTGGACCATAAGTCATGAATTGGTGGATTTGGAAAAGCCTGGGCTAAACCTAATAGACTTAGTGAGCCATTAGCCTTTGATGGCACCCGCGCAATAGGAGTCGAAAAAGAGGTCACGATAGCTTGGCAACTCCACTGGGGACAATTTTTTTGTGGACTTAGGCCTTTTTTTTTTTTTATCTTGTTTAAACACTTCACTAACTTGGGTTTTTCTTTTCTTTTCTTTTCTTTTCTTTTATGCAAGTTAGTAGTTTAGAGATTAATTTTAATCTTGTTAAAATAAAATGTTTTGTGATTATAAATTGCTATGTATGTTTTAATGTTTTAGTACTACACGTGGCACACACAACCTGGCCGTCAGACTTGGGCCGCCATAGAATATTTAGGATTGTGTTAAGAAATATATTGCCTTGAATGCGAGACTGCGATGTAGAGGTTGCCTTTCTTTTCCCCGAATTTCTTTAGGTAGAGTTGAGGTTAAGAGGGTATGATGCCAATGCGAGACTGTGATGGACAGACACCCTCTTAATTTCCTTAAACCTTCTCAATTAAACATCAAGCTGCACATATCATACGCATGCCTATGTGCTTACCATTTTCTTTAAAAGCAAAGTGATTTCTTTACCTTTTTACTTAGTCTTTTTATTGTCCCATGGCAATTTAGGTCAGTTTTTCGGGTCCCAGTTTATATGCGATGAGAGGAGACAATATCCAGTTTATTCCCGCCCCCAAAGCAGAGCTCTTCAGATGGTGGTGTCAATTGGATCAATTCGCCCAAGAGCACGTGAAAGCCAAAATCGGCCATCTTCTATCATTATTCCAGGTGCATGTTCATCCCGAAGTCATACAGGCGATAACACATTTTTGGTGCCCTAGGATATCTACTTTTATATTTGGTGGGTTCAAGCTAACCCCAACTTTGGAAGAATATAGCATCATTATTAGAATGCCTCTCGAGAGTAAGTTTGTTAGGCCACCAACAAGTATTGACCAGCTATGTGGGTTATGCGACTTTTAAAAACTGAAGTTCATGTTATGAGGCAAATTCTTGAAACCACCCATAATACCTGCCCACTAGAGTTTTTGACCGATTGTTTCGAAAATCAACCCATGACCTAAAAAAGTGAGATTTTTCTCCTACCTTTTTCGGGTTCATCATTTCCCCCCATCGAAAAGATGCCATAAGTCCCTCGATGTCATAGGTGGTTGATCAGGTCTTAAGGGGGCAACTTTATGTCATCATAATTTTAGCTGAAACATTCTTGTCCCTTAATCGTTTTAAAGAAAACACGGAAAAAATCATGCGAGCCTCCCCAGAAATTTGACAAGTTTGGTTCTTTTCTCACCTAAGCCAATTTCGATACCTCATACAATTATTTGAAACAAATGATTTCGAAAATCCATTACAGAAATTTGTGATTCTAGGACTATCCATTCCCAACCAAAGCTGTTTTAACTGGATAAATTCCCTAAGGGATCTCACTCCTGAGGCATTCTTGTGGTATGCTGATTAGTTCCATGAAAAAAGAACTCGCTTTGCTTACAAACGTTGCAATCCAATCTCATTGCTCGGCCTCACCGGCGCCACTCCCTCTTACCCATATAGGGTGGCACAACAGTACAAAGCCTTTCAAGACGAAGATCTCTCCACTATTCTTCATCCATCAAAGCCATGACTACGCATTCGAGATTTCTATTATCGAGGAAACATGGAGCAAGTGCCATCACAAAAGAATCGTATTATCTGAAGGGCTTGAGAGGCAAGAGAACGCTCACCATGCTTCTGAGATTTATATCCAAACCATCGTATCTCAACAAGACTGTGGCCATTGGTCCTTGACTTGACCAACAAAATCAGTCAACACAAGTAAGCAGAGCATATGCAAAGGGATTTGGGAATAAGCTGCGTACATCTGAGAGCCATAAAACAAACATCTTCACAAGAACAAGGCTCGCTGTCGCATATAAAATAGGAGTCACGTGCCCCTAGTGTTAATATTTTGAAAGTTTTAGTCACTTTGTTTAGGGACTTTTGTTTTTTTTTTTTTTTTTTTTGAATAGGTGGGACTTTTGTTTAATGTCTAGTATTTCATTCTGTCATTTTACTTTCAAGCTTAGATGTCAAAAGTGTGCTGTCTATGAAGTTCTCTTTTGATAAATAAAAACAACTAGATCATTGCCATAGGTCAATCTTTATTTACTCTCAAGCTCATTCATTGTTTTCGCGATGTCAAGTAATTAGTGCCCAATAAAAATGATGTACAAAATCGCCTCGCTAATGTTGAAGACAGCGTAGTACAAATGTCCATTGTCCTTCGACAACTCTCAAGGCAAATGGAGTCCACTCAGGCCAACTAGCTGCTTTAAACACACTCGTGACACCTGCAAATTTGCTAGAGGATAACCAATAAGATAGACAGTTTGCAAGGATTATGAAGAAGCTGAGCCAACTGCAGGGGCAAAATCCCATTGATTTGTTTAACTATGCCAGTGTTAAGATCCTAGAAGAGCTCAAAGTGGTTGAATGCGAAGGTGTACCAATACCTCTCGCCCAAAGGCGTATTTGCAAGCCTACCTAGTCCAAAGGATGATTCAATCATACCAATCAAATCTGGCTGGCCCCGTCTTGTAGTGGTACATTGTAAGGAGGATTAGTCTCCTTAAAACTTAGGGGAAACTGACGGATGCTTTCTGCTAAGAATATGGTGTTGACATTGACACTGACATTGCCCCACCTTACGAAGAGCCGATAGTCACAGGGACGAAGGATAATAAGTTTTCAAGGACATATTTTGTGTCAATGAGGAGTCCGACTGCCCAATCTGACTTGCAGCCCATAGAAGAAGGATCGATCAGAGAAAATATCGATGTAGCCTTGCATGATAAATGGACGACCAAGCAGTATCTTATTACTGAGAAGCTTTCCATTAAGAAAGGCAAGGAGAAAACATATGAGGTCAACACCATAAAACCTATCCAGAACTGGGGCATGGCAGTATAACATCCTAGGCTTACAGCAAGAACTAGGGTCCAAAGAATGCTGACCTCCATCAACTTAGGAAGCGAAGCTCCACCATCTCCTAATCCCCTTGACAAAGTCAAACTGGCAAAACGAAAGGCTTTACTTAAAAGGTCAGGACTAAGAGTCAAGAAAAGGAAGCCTAAGCAATTCAAGGCAACGTTTGCCACTGAACGTAGGCAAAATCTGACAGCCAATGAGCCACCGCACCAAGACTTCGAGCATCTCTTGGGGTATAATCCTGAGAGCTATCGGTATTATATTGATGAAGTTAGCCATTCATTAAATGACCGTCTCCCATCTACGCACAGGATCCAAAGCCCATCAAAAGGGGGACCATTCGTCCTTCATGACTTATCTCCTAATGAGCTACTAAATTTGTCACCCAACCATTAAGATGACGTAAACGCCTCATCCTCAGTTAGACATTTTGACCCAAAAGAAAGCAATGAAATGATCTCGGTAGAGTCCATCTTTCCTGAAGCAATAGAATTTACCACTGAAATGAATATGCAATGGGAAAACCAGTTGCCTAACCAAGACACGGTGGGTCCATCTTGCCTCCATAGGATTACGACTCCCAGAGAAATGGAGTTACCTAATCTCCGTAAGTATAACGGCATGACTTGTTCCATGGCCCACTGGCAATCTTTCCATGTTGAAATGAGTCGGCACTGCAGTCGCATGTTATTCGTAACTCAGGCCTTCCAAGAAAGTCTCACAAGGCCCGCATTGCAATGGTTCTTCATGGCAATGATCTACCTCATGAGGAATTGGAATGGGTTGTCTTCCGCATTCCTGCATCAATACCAAAGCAAGATTGGAACTGAATTACCTTGCGAGGATTTGGTTCGCATCAGAAGAAGACCAATGGAGGATTTCCGAGCATATGCAGAAAGATGAGAGGCTTTTGTGATGCAAACTAACCATCAACTAGCTGAAGAAGGAATGATGAAGCTATTCATAAGAGCCTTACCCCGCAAGCATCGCTTTCGGTTGCATGGATTGCACTTATGTAGCTTCAATGAAGTGGTCCTCTTATGCGAATACTTCGAGTCTACTAGGGGTGAAGAACACAAAGGCGCTTGATTTCATGACCAACACTATGAAAATGCTCATTTTCATAGGAACTTTCATGAGTTTTGGTCATTTTTATGTTTTCTATCATGTCTAGTATGTTACCGATGTATTTTCCATTCCAGTAATTTAATTTCACTTAGAATGTACAATTCTAATATTTGTTTTGAAAGTATGAGATGGTATTCCAAACCGGCTCGGTGATTCTATCCAACCATGAAAATAAAATATATACTTTTGAGAACAAAAAATATTTCATTACCAAAAGCTTTTGTCAAAACAAGATGTTAAATTTAATTCTATTTATTTTTCTGACTTAATCACTTCGTGTCTCAAATTATCATCCCCTTTGACTTAGCGTGACAAAGGGCATTTGAAACCGGCACATCATGTGAACTTACCAAATTCAAAAACAGTCTTTTAAGAAAGCAAGGGCAAAGAGAAAATATCATCCCATCTCAAAAAGGGTATCTCTTATTTTCTGAACATAATTTTGGAAATGATGTCCTCTCTCTTTTATTTATAAGAGACGAAAGATAGAATGTAATAAGCACAAGCATAAGGTTGAACTTGAAGCATGCATACAATGATAGCTTAGGGCAAGGCAACCTTCTCCATGCTACTCTCAGCCTTCCCATTTTGTGAGCCATCCCTGGAGTTCTATGCACTCCACCTTGCACCTACACAACTCCATCTCAAGTCTTCGTCTCAAGTTTGAGCAATATCTTTTTCGCACAATGTACCCCAAGAGGCTAGACATTGTAGTTTCATTGATGGGATATTCATCTTTGACAAGTCCAGAATACATGGAATGAATTCTTTCTCTTCCTTTGAATTGGCTATTGTCAATACAGAGAAAATCCAAACAGTCGAAGCAATTTCTAGCCCCCTATTCTAGATGATGACTTTAGAATCTATAAACCTCACTTCTTGTTCCAGATGCATACTTTCCCAAGAAGTGATTGCCATTAGAAAACTAGATGTTTTGATTATCCATCTCAGATTCCATGGAAGCTTGAGGTATATAATTTTACCTAATGCTGCTAATGTTCATATGGTCAAAGACAGATTAAAAATTCTACAGAAGGAAGGTGTTGAAGATGAATCAATGACCATTAATCATGCATACATGGCCATAAATGAGAAGGGCCAATCAAAAGAGATGTATAACTATGTCAAGACAAAAAGGCTGTCATTGACATTCGAATATCCCTAGGAGATATCAAATACAAACTCTGGGGAAAGGTAATTCGGTATCGTTTCCAATGCTGCCCCTCTCTAAATCCGCTTTTGACATATTTCCTCTATTAATAGGAAGCATCAGGATTCAACAAACAAACTCAGTGGGTTAATTAGAGCAAATCAATATTGGCCAAGCAAGCATATAGGAGTGACCCATATCAAATTCACCTTACTTGCTATGCAAAAATGTGTCGTCTTGAAACCGATTCAATTATATAAAAATGAATGCCCTACAACACCATCGGTGCCTTGGCCTAATGGTATGGGGGATGAAGTGGTCTAGAGGCAATCGAGGTTCAATCCTTAGAAGTAGCAACTTGTTGCCATGTGAATTTGCTTCTCTTACATATGCAAAATTGGGAGAATAGTTGACCAAATGAAACGAAAGATATAGGACTTCATATCCTTCTCGTGCTTCAGATCTATTCAATCATCTGCAAACCAGTGAAAGGATCACCTGACCGTCAACGAGGAGGATAACAAATCAATGAGAGGCATGTCAAACTCTGATAAACTCTCTTAAGCGAAATGGCATCCTAAGTATCGCCAAAGCAAATGATAGAAATCCTTCAAGCCTCAATTCACATTTGATTTTGGCCATACTGATTGATCTATTTTTACATTTTCCCTTATGTAAGGGCAAAAGCAGAGATGCCCGTCAAATCAATGATCAGATTCCCAACCCCACCTAATCATTCATGTATCATCTCCCTATTGAATAAGGACAATCCATGGACACTCATCTGTGAATAACCCCTTTGATGTTTAAAATTTAACATATTTGTATTTACACTTATGTTAAATAAATACCTCTAAAGCTGTTAATAAAGTTTTGAGTAAAACCATTCATTTGTTTTAAGAGTACAAACGCCCTCGTATTTAAAATACTCCATGCCTTTTCCAAACAGATTTTACATACTGATTTTGTCTGTCTAGATTACTGATTCCACTGAGGATTATCAAAATAGATAGTTGAATGAAAAAATAAGATTGATCGAGCATGATGAATGAGGCACATCAAGATGATGAAAGGCAAACCATATCCTACACATAGTCCCTTATCTATACATTTATGAGATGAGTGTAGCAAATTCTATGTCTGTATGGTAAAGAGTTTTCTTGCAAATGGTACGATAACCAAAGCAATGAGGGGCATTTCATTTATTTACCCTAAACACTATAGGTTATCAATTGCTTACTCTCTTTAAGCCCCCATGCACTTGTGAAGTTTCTTTCATACCTCTGTTGAGAACCACCCCATACTGGGGCAGATCGGAGGCGAGGCAGCATCACAAGGTGAGAAAGGGGGATAGAAATTTTCTTGCTTGCACTTGCATCAATCTTTGGATACCTTTATTGCTTGCACTCACGATAATTTAAGTGCCCTAGAATGACGAAGAGCAATTCTTTTATGCTCTATGTACTTGTATTCGTTATATAGCCCAATTGAGTTTGTAATTTCATCCTCACATTGAGGCAAAGCAAGAGTTACTGCCATTTAAGCAGTATGATCTAAAACATTGACTAAAGGTGAAGACTCAAGAGTCTAATAGGTATTTTGCTTGAACTTGCCTAGGCTAGTCCTTCGGACAACAAGAATAAAAACTAGGGGGCATGAAAATACAGTGTGCCTGGTAAAAGTAAGGTTAATGCCCATATATGAGAAAATTGGATGGCATGAAAAGCAGTGTGCCTAATAAAAAGCAAGGCCAATGCCCTCAAACAAAAAAATATAACCATTTGTATTCCCAAGAAAAGCTGCTGTTATGGTTCAATTAATGGAGCCTCAATCTGGTTATGAGAAGAAAGACCGATGACAATGCCAAGGCAATCACCTACTTTCACCCTTTTACACATGAGCCAAGCCTACATTGTGTCTCATTGTAAAAGTCTCTTCAGACTAGGGCACTTCAATTAACGTAGGATTTCATATGTTTATAAGTATCACTTGAAAAAGTACGAAAAAGATTATTCTATCTTTTTTTGCAGGGTTCTTGACTTGTAAACTCGTAAATGATCATGTGGCATTTCTTTTATAAGCCTTGACCTTGATGGTCCCCTTTGATAAGCCGTTAACCAAGCCTATATTACGGTCCTGACAAAGACCTCTTAGATTGGTAAAGGTGTACCGTTTGCGAGAATACTCAAACCCTTGCTAACATGATGACAGTGAGATGGTGCAGTCCTTATAAATCCTACATTAATGATCAGGATAGAACAACATTTTCCATGAGAGTGAGGGGAAAGCATTTTTAGACTGAAAGTCCCTCATCTAGCATGTTCAAGATGTCTACATTCTAAGTGACGATTGTCATTCAAAAATTTTCTCTAGTGGAATATTGGTGATACAAAATTGACAAAATTATCATGCATGAATCCCATTTGAACTCATGAATTTACAGCATACACAATCATGTGTGCATATTGTGTGTTGCAGACATACTCTCAGAGATCAGAGGCATCGTCAATTAAGCATATCTCTACCCTTATTCCCAAAGAGCTTGTGTCCGACCAAATATTTCATTACCCTTGAGTACTAGCCACCGCTCGAATACTCTCTCTTCTTGACACTCGACCTATTCGAGTTATCCTCATAGTTTGGACGCTTGCGATTGTCCAAATATCCCATTGTCTTTGAGTACCTACCACTGTCCAAGTACTCTCTCTTCTTGACACTCAACTTGTTCGATTTGTCCTCATAGTTAGGATGCTTGCTATTATCCAAGTATCCCATTGTCTTTAAGTACCTACCACTGCCTAGGTACTCTCTCTTCTTAACACTCAACCTGTTTGAGTTGTCTTCAGAGTTTGGATGCTTGCGACTATCCAAGTATCCTATTATCTCTAAGTACTTGTCACTATTCAAGTACTCTCTCTCATTGACACTCGACCTGTTCAAATTGTCTTCAGAGTATGGACTTGTGATTGTCCAAGTATCCATTTGTCTTTGAATACCAGCCACTATTCAGGTACTCTCCCTTCTTGACACTCAACATGTTCGAGTTGTCATCATAGTTAGGATGCTTACGATTGTCCAAGTATCCCATTGTCTTTTAGTACCTACCACTATCCAGGTAATCTCTCTTTTTGACGCTCGACCTATTCGAGTTGTCTTGAGAGTTTGGATGCTTGCGACTCTCCAAGTATCCCATTGTCTCTGAGTACTTGCTACTATTCAAGTACTCTCTCTTATTAACACTCAACCTGTTCGAGTTGTCTTCAAAGTATGGATACTTGCGACTATCCAAGTATCCCTTTGTCTTTGAGTATTGGCCACCGTTTGGATACTCTGTCTTCTTGACACTCGACCTGTTCGAGTTATCTTCAGAGTTTGGATGCTTGCAATTGTCCAAGTATCCCATTGTCTTTAGGTATCTACCACTATCTAAGTACTCCCTCTTATCGACACTCGATCTATTCAAGTAATTTTCAGAGTTTAGATACTTACAAATGTCCAAGTATCCCTTTGTCCTTAAGTACCAACCACTGTCCGGGTACTCTCTCTTATCGACACTCAACCTGTTCAAGTTGTCTTAAGAGTTTGGATGCTTGCAACTGTCCAAGTATCCCATTATCTTCAAGTATCTGACACTATTTGGGTACTCTCTCTTATCAACACTCGAACTATTCGAGTTGCCCTTAAAGTATGGATACTAGTGACTGCTCAAGTATCACATTGTCTTCAAGTACCTACCACCATCTAGGTACTCCCTTTCCGTAATGCTCGACCTGCCCGAGTTGTCCTCAAATTATATTATTAAATACTAGTAGTTGTTTAAGTATTCCACTGCTTTGTGTGCCTGCGGTTACCCAGGTATGCTCTCTTATCACCATGACACTTAGCCTGCCTAAGTTGTCCCCAGATCATATCATTAAATACTTGCAATTCTTCAAGTATTCCACTACTTTGTATACCTGCCGTTACTCAGGTGTTCCAACCATTTTGAGTGCTTGCGGCCATCCAAGTAAGTCTCGTGCTACATTCAAAATTTATGTTACCGGGAGGTGGGAGACCTTCACCAATTACTAGGAGATGAGAGACTTTCACAAATGTTCGAGGCGCATCCTCTATATTTCATTTACCAAGAGGTGAAAAACCTTCACGAATATCCAAGACTTGTCCTCGATGTTTCATTTACCAGGAGGTGAAAGACCTTCACAAATATTAGAGGTACGTCATAAATATTCCATTTACCAAGAGGTGAGAGACCTTCACGAATATCCGAGACACATCCTCGATATTCCAACTACCAAAAGGTGAGAGACATTCATGAATATTTGAGGCGCATCTCGATATTCCATCTACCTAGAGACCTTCACGGATATTCCAGGTATTCTCCGAGATTTAGTACTTGTGATCATCCAAGTACTCCTTCGATGCCTCTAAATAACCAAGTATCCTATAAGGGTTAGTATTTGCAATTGTCCAGGTACTCTTTCAATACTTGCGAATAACTAGGTATCCTTCAAGGTTTAGTACTTGTAATCATCCAAGTACTCTTTTGATGCCTGTGAATGTCCAAGTATCCTCTAGAGTTCGTACTTGTGATCATCCAAGTACTCCCTCAATGCCTGCAAATATCCAAGTACTCTTTTAGTACTTGCGAATGTCCAAGTACTCTTTCAATGCCTGCAAATGTCCAGGTATCTTCCAAGATATATGCCCTGAGAAAGGTCAAGCGTTCAACAAACACATGTCCTGAGAAAAGTCAGCACATCCCCCGAGAAAGGTCTGGTAATCAATTGGTGTCATTGACAAAGATCAGGCACCCAACAAACCGATGCCCCGAGAAAGGTCGGTGCATCCCCCGATAAATATCGAGAAATCAACTGATGTCCTTGACAAAGATCAAGCATCCAACGAACAAATGTCCTAAGAAAGGTCGGCACACCCCTCGAGAAAGGTCGGGTAACAAACCAGTGTCCTTGACAAAGATTGAGCACCTAACAAATAGATGCCCTAAAAAAGATCGGCCCATTCCCGAGAAAGGTCAGGTAATCAACTAGTGTCCTTGAAAAAGGTTAGGCACCCAACAAGCTAATGTCTCGAGAAAGGTCAGTGCATCCTCGAGAATGGTCAAGTAAACAACTTATTGCTTCAACAGGTGATTGAAGAAAAATTCGAATCCTAAAAAGGCAATTCCCCGTCAAGGCGGCTCAAGAAAGGTTCAGGTCCTAGACAAGCAACCTATTGCTCTAACAGGCGACCAAAGAATGGTTTGGGTCCTGAAAAAATAATTTCTCATCAAATGTGACCAAAGAAAGGTTCGGGCCTTGGAAAAACAACTTCCTTACGTCACCAGGTAAGATGATACCCTGATACTTGTCAAACTCGGGGTTCACACTTCATCTCACTCATTTCTGGTAAGTAACTATAGGTATCCTCTTATCTGTCTTAGTATGTATAATGCTCTATTGCTCTTTTGTTTGCATAGGACACCTGGTCCCAAATAAGATATAATCTATTGCCTATGCATGGACAAAATTTAGGTATCAGTTTGTCTTTGAATGCAACCTCTGTGAGCTCACCTTCAAAGAAGAGTAACTATTAACATCTAAAATTTGATTAAATACATAAAATTAATTTGCATAAAAAATTAAGGATCAACTTGACCCTAACAAAAATGATTTTCGCATCAATTAGGTCTTAATTTTTATTTGCATCCATTTCCTATTTTACTTCCTTCTTTTTTCACTTTTTCGGATAATTTAAAAAAAAAAAAAAGGGGCGGTCCACGGGGGCTGGGCCTTCATGCCCAGCTTCCCCCTCTTCTTCCTTTTTCCACAAGAGCCCAGGCCCAGCCCTTTCTTCCCAAGCCCAACCCCCTTTTCTTCATTCTTCTTCTTCCTTCCTCCTTCCTCCTTCCTCTTCCACCTTTGCAAGTCATGCACAGTGACAACGACACGCTCGAGGAAGGCCTGTGGCAGAGAGAGGAAAAGTTGGCTAGCAACGGATGGGACACGGCTTCAAAGTAGAGCAAGTGGGCGGCTAAGGAGACGCCGATTCGGCTACACCAAGGCCGGTTGGCGTGCCAAAGACCAGCGACCAAAGCTCTATCAACCAACCCCCCCTTTGCCTATAAATAGGGCGTGATGGGAAGGCTAAAGTGCAAAGGATGAGGGAGATCAAAGGCAGTGAGCTCCAAGGACTTCCCCCGAGAGATATCAGGGGAGAATTGAGAGCGAGCAAGCCAGAGATCTAAGGAGGGGAGGTCAGCCGGAGAAGGAGGGCCAAATCTAAGCAAAGGGTGGCTAAAACCAGGGGAGAGGGAGAGAGAGAGAATCGCAGAACTGAGCCTTGCCACCTGTCACTGCCATGGCATCAGCCGCCACCCCATCGACCAACCGTGAGCTCTGTCGTGCCAAAGCTCGCCTGACCGGCGTCGTTTGCTGCCATTTCCCCCCAACACAGATCCACCACTACCCTTGCGCTTGGAGCCCAACGAGGATTGGAACCCCCATCACGGAGTAATCACTCCCCACCATGTACCGTCTGGACCCGTGTCGTGCCAGACCAATTAGGTTGACTGGCGTTGCTCATTGCGGCCACGCCGTGACAAGCTCGGTTTCCCCCATCCACCACCACCAGCTGCATCTCGGCCTTCTCCTACCAAATCGCTAGCTGCCGTCTCATCGTCAGGTCTGTCGGTCCGTAGACGCGAGCTACTGCAAATTTGGGCACTCACTAGGGTAACCAGCACCATTTGTCCCAACCACCCCTATTGATGCTGCAAAGAGACGAGGAAGGAAGCGACCACGTGTCAGGTTAAAGTTGAGGGTCGGATGTGGGTATCTCAACCAAGTAGGGTTTTGTCCAATCTAGGCCTGCGCATGTGGGCTAGCTGATTCTTTGGCTGCGCATTTTTTTCTAATGGAAAATGGGCTAAATTGGTTTGGGCTTGGTTTGTATAAATTAAAACAAAAACAAAAAAAACAAAAAAACAAAAAAAAAAGGAAAAGAGAATTCAGGCTAGGCCCGTGCTGTAGGCTCATTAGGGCCATGGATTAACGACCTAAGTCGAGTCACAACAGGGGATCCGACCCAAGTCATTTTTTTATAATATTATATCATTATAATAAAAAAATGATATTTTAATAATAAAAAATAACAAATAACAAAAAAATCAGAAAATAACAAAAATAATCTATTTTTTCAGAAATAAAAGATCCAAAAATATTGTACTTTTTCTTTAAAAAATCAGAAAAAGTCAAAAATAATTTATATTTTCAAAAGAGGATCAAAAATCCAAAAATGCTTTTTATGTTTAAAAAAATAGAAAAAGACTAAAAACATGTTTTTCTCCACAAATACATGAAAAAATCCTTGAAAATCCAAAAAGTCTTAGGGTTTAAACAAGATTAGGTATCAGAAGGGCGTTAGTGATTAACTAATGTAATCAAGTCTCCGATCCTAGTTTCCCTGTTTGCGCAAGAGTGAAATATTTCTCCTAATATTTCGCTTGGGTTTCTAATCGACCCACCCCAAATCGATTAGTGATGACTCCTATTTAAAATTAACTTATAGATTAAAAACTCGGATCATAAGTCGTGAATTGGTGGGCTTGCGAGAGCCCGGGCTAAGCCTAATAGATTTAGCGAGCCATTAGCCTTAGCTAGCGCCCACGCAATAGGGCGCCGAAAAAGAGAGCGTGACAGTTAAACGAATTAAAAGTTCAAGAACAACATTACACATTAGATTAAAGTTCATGGACCACATTGAATAAATTAAAATTTTACTTGCATATTGGGCCAAAGTTCAAAGACTATTTTTGTCAATTTCCCTTTTTTATACACTACATTCAGATATAAAGAAACTGTATACATACTTTTTGTACTCGCATTATTTGCATTTCCCGTATTTCTTAAAAACATGACAACATTTGGTAATTAAGCTTTTGATTTAGGACGATTGTCAGGTATTTTGGGAAGCACAAATAAGTCTCTCCCTCTTTAACTGCTTCATTGTATCCAATTTTTTCAAGTTCACCACATAGATAACTTTTAATGTCTCGTATAATAACCTAGCATCGCTCATTAAATTTATCAGTTTAAACCGGCTACAACTCCTACTACTTAGGACGTTGCATTTGTCCGTATGCATCAAGATACCAGAAATCTAGGTCTAACTCCCACCTAACACGAATATGCCAAAGGTGGATGCGGTGGGTCAGTTCAATGAATCTTCTTGTTGGAAATATTTTAAATGTTAGGATTATGCTCTCAAACACAATGAAATAAAGAGTAAAAGCAAGAAAAAGAAATTAAGACACAAAATTATCCTGGTTCACCCTTAAACTAGGGTTACATTCAGCAAAGAATTCTATTATAATTAACACATCATGCCTCTCTAATACAGCTATTAATTACAAGAGAAAGAGATTACACATACCCACTAGCTATTCATGGGCCCAAATCTAAATTACTAATAAAATATGGGCTCAAATTATAAAAATCTTTTGGCGGTTCAGGGGTGCTGCCCCGCAACCCCTCCTCACTCATTGAGAAGCAAGACCCCATGTCTTTCTATCAATGAGAAGTATGAACCACATCTCAACATAAAAGTATCATGCTCTCACTTGATATCATAAATAAATCAAATGTTCAGTATTGTTTTAAAATTTTCGAGATGCTTATTGAAAACTAAAAGGGGAGTCATCAAGAGTCCCGAGGCATTTCCCTAGTCTAAGAGTCCGGACTCTTGAGAACGCTCCAAGTTCTTGCACATAGAATTTATTTACAATATATAGATGATATGTAGAGCTATTAAACGGGTGGGTCGGGTCAGGTTTGTGTTAGGTCATAAATGGTCCGACCCAAATTGACCCATTAACTCATTTATGACCTATTTATGTATAATGTAAATTTCTCGACCCATACCCGACCCATTTAACTAAACTTAAGAAAGCTTATATACATATATATATATATATACATATATATATATATATATATATTTATTTATATATATATATTTATATATATATATATATTTATATATATATTTATATATATATATATGGTATTGCCAAAATAGTTTTATACAACACAAATTTAATGGACAATTTTTAAAATAATTATTTTAAAAAGTCAAATTTTAATTAATTTTTAAAAAATAAATTATTATTATTATTATTATTTAAATATATTTTTCTTTTTCTTTTTTTCTTCTTCTTCTTCTTTGGCCGGCCACTTGACCACGACGACGGCCGGTGGCCAGCCACGGGCGAGCCTCGAGCTCCCGACTCACCGACTTTGGTGAGCTCGAGTCTCGCCAGATCGGTGAGGCTCGAGCCTCGCTGGACATCGGCGAGGCCTCTGCCTTGCCAGATCTAGTGAGCTTGAGGCTCGCTGAAATTGGGCGAGCTCGAGCTTGCCCCTCGCTAGATTCAACGAGCTCAAGGCTCACCGACGACGGGCGAGCTCGAGCCCGCCCTCACCAAATCCGGCGAGCTTGAGGCTCGCCGGCGTCAGCAAGCTTGAGGCTCACCGGCGTCGAGTGAGCTCGAGCTCACCCCTCACTAGATTCGGCGAGCTCAAGCTTGCCCCTTACCAAATCCGGCGAGCTCAAGCTCGCCCCTCGCCAGATCCGACGAGCTCAAGGCTCGCCAACGTCGGGCAAGCTCAAGCTCGCCCCTCGCTAGATCTGGCGAGGCTCAAGCCTCGGCAAACGTTGGTGAGGCTTGAGCTCGCCCCTCACTGGATTTGGTGAGGCTCGAGCCTCACCTGACACCGGCAAGTTCGAGTTTTACTAGATCAGCGAGGCTCGAGCTTGGCCAAGCATTGGCGAGGCCTCCGGCGAGCTTGAGGCTCGCCTAGTCGGTCACCAGCCATCACCGTGCTGGTGACCGAAGGAAGAAAAAAAAAAAGGAAAGAAAAAAAGAAAAAGAAAAGAAAATTAAAATAATAAAATAATTATAATTTCAGTTTTTATAAAAAAAATAATATTTTTGTCAAGTTAAAGAGAGAAGAGAGAGATTATGAGGTTTTTGATGAAAATGGGTTCAAAATCTAACCCACTTAAGACTCACTTAAGACTCATCTATTAAAATCTTTAATTGTTAAACCCATTTAATTACTTTTTGTCAAAAATAAGTGACTCATATATGATCCATTTTGTCACCCCTAATGATATGTATGAGTCATCAGTGATTGAATGTATTGACTGTATCAATAACGTATGTTAACTGGTGTGTCGAAATGATGAGAGCATTGCGCTATTGTCGTCAATTTTGTGCAATTTTTGTTTGTTTTCCGTGAGAAAGAATTCTGGGAAGTTCTGATATTACTTTAGTTTTATTTGTGTTCTATTCTGTCCTTGTCCTTTCTTCTCCTCTCCAAACTATGAACTGCTAACTAAAAAAATTCTCGTGATCGACGAGACCGACGGATGGGAAGAATGAAAAGCGAAGTTGGCCAAGGCGAACGTGCAAGTGCAGGCCCGAATCATGACAGCCCAATATTCTGTTCTGGCAGCTTTTAATTTTTAATTATTAAGAAATAAAGATATTACAGGTCATGAGATCATGTGCACTATGCATAATGCATGGAGTATTCGTCACAATGTGTCCTCGGTTAAACAAACCCGAATAGATGCAGGTTGGACACAACGCCTGCTTTTGCCTTGTTGACCCTTATCTACAAAATTGTTAACACAAATCGGGTTTTAGAGATCACGTGGTATCGACAATTCGAGGGAAAACTGTCCAATAAATTCTAAACTTATTGGATCCCGATAAGTAAGTACACAAAAGGAGTCAATTAAGCTGTTCGTGACTAAGCATGCATATTGAAGACATGGATCCTAAAATACAACAATTACTTACAAAACCATCGTCTTTTACACCATTATTTTGCCTCTAACTTCATTGACTAAAAAAGATAGGCTTACATTTTTATGTGAAAGAACAATTCATGATGTACCCCTTCCGATAGGTAAGAGAGAAAAATGAAGTAATCAATTGATTTTAGCTTTGGTATGGCCATCAATTTATCTATATGTTCATGTGTCGGATCTGAGTCATTGAAAGATATTATACGTTAGCCAAATAAAATAGTGAAACAATTCATTTTAAATCCATATCGATATATAATCATATTCAAGTCTATCAAATATTTGCTTTTAATCTTGTGTCATGTCTTTGTGAAAAGGAGAGATTGGAAAAAAAAAAAAAAAGGGGATAGGTACTGCGGAAGTCCAAAAACTTGTCACAAAAATACATTTGAGTCTTAAAATTTGCAAAAAGTGAAAATAAGTCTTAAAACTTGTCAAAATGTTTCATTTGAGTCCTAAAATCAACGCCGTTAGTCTTTTCCGTTAAAAATGCTGATGTGCATTTAAAATTAATTTTTATTTTCCACGTGGCTTTTTTTAATTTTTGTTATATTTAAATTAGATTTTAATTTTTTTTAAAAAGTGAAAATTTATTTTAAAAAATAGTTCAAAAAAAAAAAAAAAAAAAATGGCAGCCTCGCTGGAGGGGCCGACCACCATTGCTAGCCCAGGCACGGGTGGCTGGCCCTCACCCGCCCCGGGCGAGGGTCGGCAAAGCCTCGCCCGGCCGGGCAAAGGCCGGCCACCCGCGCCCGGGGCCGGCGAGGCTACTTTTTTTTTTTTTTTTGAACTGTTTTCTTTTTAAATAAATTTTCACTTTTTTTTAATAAGATAAAATGAATAAATCTAATTTTTAGTTTTTAAATCTATTTTTAAATGAATAAAAAATCATTAAAAAACCACGTGGAAAATAAAAATTAATTTTAAATGTCACATTAGTATTTTTAACGGAAAAGGTTAATAGCGTCGATTTTAGGACTCAAATGAAACATTTTGACAAGTTTTAGGACTTATTTGCACTTTTTACAAGTTTTAGGACTCAAATGCATTTTCGTGACAAGTTTTAAGACTTCCGCAGCACTTATCCAAAAAAAAAAAAAGATTAATTATGAGAGAGACTGAAAATTTTCTTGAGGATGATAAATTTTTGCCAAGACTCGAGACTAGTAGATAAGTTTATTCCGAGTATTAATTTGGTGGAACTCACACTAGAAATTGAGGTGGGATCGATAAAATCAATGGTCATGATTCATTTAGTCCATTGAACCTTGGTCAAGTAATCCGGAGAGTCTCATTCTCTTACACGGTTCAAGCCTCCACGGACAGATAGTTACTGCTCTCCTTCCTCGTTTGCTGTTGCTTTTTTCTGTGGCAGCACACCAAGTACATTTACTTTTTGCCCTCTTGTCTACTTCATTCACATGGCTGAGTTGACCATTGCTTATGGTATTGTCTGCAGGAGATTCAAGAACTGGAATTAAAATGCGATCATAGCATTCTTAGCTGACCAGAACATAAAAAATTGGCAAGCAATTGGACTTTTTGTAACCTGAAATTTTGAATTATTATGTCGGTATCTTGGTGGACGTCCATGCCTTATTAAGCCTCCGGACTCTTGAGAAAGCTCTGAATTCTCGCACATAGAATTTATTTACAATATACAGATCTTAGCTCATGATATGTATGAGTCATCAGTGATTGAATGTATTGACGGTATCAATAACGTATGAACAACCGGTGTGTCGAAATGATGAGAGCATTGCGCTATTGTCGTCAATTTTGTGCAATTTTTGTTTGTTTTCCGTAAGAATTCTGGGAAGTTCTGATATTACTTTAGTTTTACGAATTTGTGTTCTATTCTATCCTGTTCTGTCCTTTCTTCTCCTCTCTAAACTATGAACTGCTAACTAAAAAAATTCTCGTGATCGACGAGACCGACTGATGGGAAGAATGAAAAGCCAAGTTGGCCAAGGCAAACGTGCAAGTGCAGGCCCGAATCATGACAACCCAAAATTCTGTTCCGGTAGCTTTTAATTTTTAATTATTAAGAAATAAAGATATTTACAGGTCATGAGATCATGTGCACTGTGCATAATGCATGGAGTATTCGTCACAATGTGTCCTCGGTTAAACAAACCCGAATAGATGCAGGTTGGACACAACGCCTGCTTTTGCCTTGTTGACCCTTATCTACAAAATGGATAACACAAATTGAGTTTTAGAGATCACGTGGTATCGACAATTTGAGGGAAACTGTCCAATCAATTCTAAACCTATTGAATCCCGATAAGTAAGTACACAAAAGGAGTCAATTAAGCTGTTCATGACTAAGCATGCATATCGAAGGTGGGGATCCTAAAATACAATAATTACTTATGGAAACCATCGTCTTTTACACCATTATTTTGCCTCTAACTTCATTGACTAAAAAAGATAGGCGTATATTTTTATGTGAAAGAACAATTCATGATGTACCCCTTGTGATAGGTAAGAGCGAAAAAATGAAGTAATCAATTGATTTTATTTTTGGTATGGCCATCAATTTATCTATATGTTCATGTGTCGGATCTGAGTCATTGAAAGATATTATATGTTAGCCAAATAAACTAGTGAAGCAATTCATTTTAAATCCATATCAATATATAATCATATTCAAGTCTATCAAATATTTGCTTTTAAATTTGTGTCATATCTTTGTGAAAAGGAGAGATCGGGAAAAAAAAAAGGATTAATTATGAGAGGGACCGAATAGATGTGACCAAGTAAGACCCATACCCAATGATTAAAGTTCATGGACTTTTTTTTAGCATTATCCCTTTCAAAAAATATCAATTTGACCGAGTGAGACCCATACCCGATGATTAATTTATTAAACACCCGCTACACGTGAAAAAAGTAGCTAGCTAAAGTCTTTCTGGATCCTTACATTATTCAATAGCACTAACGGACCCAGCGATATGAATCTTCTCACGCAATAAGCCTCTCTATTTAGCGCTAGGCTAACCCACTTTTGTCCCTTCGCCAAGCCTAAAGTAGCTATATTAATAACCCTCCACTATCAAATTCTCCCTCACTTCCTCCACCATGAAACCCTCTCAACCTTCCCAAGCAAAGTACTTGCAAGAAAATGACATCTCCCAAAAATGCCGAGACCTCCTTCCCTCGCTCCCTCACGAAAAAGGCTGGATCACCCCCTCTCTCTACCAATACCAAGGCTTCTGGGTTGCCCCGAAGCTCTTGAACGGCGTCCTCGCGTGCCAAGACAACTTCCGAGTCCAAGAAACCGACATCCTCCTCATCACGGCCCCCAAATGCGGTACCACCTGGTTGAAGGCTATCCTCTTCTGTCTCTCAACCCGAGGCAGGTACTCAGGTTCAATGCAACAACACCCTCTCCTCACCCAAAGCCCCCACGACCTCGTGCCGTTCTTGGAGCTCAAGCTCTACTTTGGGCAAGAGATCCCCAACCTCACCTCGCTACCATCCCCGAGGCTCTTCGCTACCCACTTGCCTTATCAATCACTCCCACAGTCGGTCAAGGACTCTGGGTGCAAGCTGGTGTACCTGTGCAGGAACCCTAAGGACACCTTCGTCTCGCTCTGGCACTTCGCCAACAAGCTGAGGTCTAAAGAGACAGGTGGGATGCCGCTCGGAGAGTGCCTCGACGCTTTCTGCCAGGGCGTAAGCCCGTTTGGACCCTACTGGGACCACGTGCAGGGGTACTACAAGGTGAGCTTGGAGATGCCTGACAGGGCGTTGTTCTTGAGGTACGAGGACATGAAAGAGGACCCGCATGCTCATGTCAAGAGGCTCGCCGACTTCTTAGGTTGTCCATTCGGCGAACAAGAGCTGAGAGATGGGACCGTGGACGGCATAGTGAGGATGTGTAGCTTCGATAGTTTGAGCATGCTGGAGGTGAACAAGAGCGGGAGGTTATCGACTGGACAAGAGACCAAGTCGTACTTTAGGAAAGGCGACGTCGGAGATTGGGTGAATCACATGACTGTCGAGATGGGGGAGAGAGTTGACCGTGTCATGCAAGAGAAGATGCACGGTTCAGGGTTGAAGCTTTGATCTCAATTTGGGTTTATGACTATGGCAACAATAATCAATAATGACTGTCTGTGGCCAATGTCCGGTTGGCCTCTCAGAGTTGTACGAGTAAATTAGTGTCATGATGTGCTGTATGTTTAATCGCAATGTTAAAACTGTAAGAATGTATTTGTGCTTCTATGAATGCATCGTCCTTTTTATGTTTTTTTTCTAGTGAGAAGATTATGGTCCTTTAATTCTTTTTAGCTGCCATGATGGGATTTATAATCTATAGTAATTAATTCCACAAGATAAAATGATACAATGTCAAAATGCAAGGTAAGCCTCGCCTAGTGAGGCTCAAGCTCGCTCAAGGCCATTGGTCGAGCTTGGGCCTTGTTAGAGGTTGGCGAGGCTCTGGGCGATCTCAAGGGAGGCCCGAGCCCCGCCTTGCTCGTCGAATTTGGCAAGGCTGGAGTCTCGCCGGCTTGTGGTGAGGCTCAAGCTTGCCTAAGGCCGGTCACCCCGGCGTCGTCGTGGCTAATGATTAGTTGAGGAAGAGGAAGAGGAAGAGGAAGAAGAAGAAGAAGAAAATTAAAAATTGATTTTAAAAAATAAAAATAAAAACCACTAAAAAGTAGTGTATGAAGGAAAATATTTTCCTTGTTGAACAACATAAAATATTTGTTAGTTTTAGCCAAATATAAAAAAAAAAAAAATATTATCATTTTCTTAGAAAATGACTTCCTGAAAAATATTTTCTAGAAACTTCATATTTTTTACGAAACAAATGAAGCCTAAGTTCAGTTTTGGGAAAATCACAACCCAAACCCAAACCCACACTAAATAAATAAAATTACAACACAACTCAAACGAACAACTTTGGTTTGTTATTGAGTTGGTTCGCTGTCACACTGGCACCATCAAGCCAATTTACTCGTTCTTAGGCTGTCTAAGCGTGCAAAGGAATAAACCATATGAGCACCTAATTCTACTCGTTCTTGGGAAAAGGGAATATGGTCACAATTCAATCAAACTAATTGTCGATAGCATTAAAAGATATTATTTAATTAAACATGAGTTCTCAAAAGATCATGAAAAACTCTTTTGTTGGTATTATTTGAGATTAGAAACCAATCAATTATTGCGAATTTGAGAAGTAGAAACTTTCATTTAATAGTATAGAACTGTCTTAAGAACGAACTTATTTGGTTAGATTTAATGACAAATTTTACTAGTCAGAACGCAAATAATTAATAATTAAAATTTTCAGTTTGGTGCGATTTTATTGTTTTCCAAAGTTATAGATCAAAACCAAACAAATAAGAAAAAAATCCTAAAGCAAAATCACACCGCTACATTTTTATGAACCAATTGGTTTACTTCAGCTCATTTTATCGATTTTCAATTTTTTTGTGGACACCCCCGCAAGTGGCTAAGTTGTCACTTCTTTTCTTGAAATCACCCTCCACCCTCCCTTCCCGAGAAAACAGAAAACAAAAAACAAAAAAATTCTGCCAAATCTGCATCCCCATTTTTAATTTTTTTTTTCTGCTCTTATTCCTAAAACTTAAAGAGGAACCTTAGAAATCCAAACCCTAGCCGCCGCCTCCTCCTCCTAAGCTCTTCCTCCTTGCACGGCATCCCCATTTTTAATTTATTTTTTTCTGCTCTTCTTTCTAAAACTAAAAGAGCAACCTTGGAAACCGAAAAACCCTAGCTGCCTCCTCCACCGACTTTTTGCTCATCTTGTTTTTGGCTCTTTTGAGTGTTTTGATAAACCCGTGTAGTTTGTTTGAACCCCTCCCTTTTTTTATATATAAAATTTACCAACCCCACCATTAATTAGTTTCGTCCATGATAACTACGAATTTTCAAGTTCGCGCAGTAAAACCCATGTACCCGCACCTGGATCGGTCCCAACTTTGTTCAATGGGGATCTCTTTTTTCACCAAAACGGTACACTACTTTTACTGATAAGTTGGGCTTCAGTCACTTTTTTCAGAATGGGATTTCCTGTTTCAATCATGTGATCTCGATGCGTGTTAGTGTCTTACAGCCTCTGTTAGAAGTATGCCCTAAAATTAATTAACTAATTAAAAAAAAATTTAAAGCTTCATGCATGTGCACGAAGCATAATAGTCAGCGGTCGCTGACCATTATGCACGAAGCATGGATGGTCAGCAACCGCTGACCATCATGCCAAGATCGTGCATGAGCGGTTGCTCTGCTCATGCACGATCGTGTGCTTTGGACGATCAGCAACGGTTGCTGATCGTCCATTGATTAGCAACCGTTGCTAGTCAGTTTTTAGTATAAAACAATTGAGGGATGAGAGAAAATTAGCTGTTGAAAAATAGAGAAAAGTGTGGGCGTGCTTCTTGTGTTTTTAGACACATACGAGAGTAATTTCTTTTTCTGAAAAGAGAGCAAATTGTGTGCGTGTTCTTGTGTCTTTGAGACGCAAGAAAGAAGAACGTTATCGCGTTCGGGTCGTGACTATTATACATCAAGGATACGACGGTTTGTTTCACGTGATTGCTAGCACGATCGAAGTGGAGAATATCCAAAGGTTCTCTCTTCCGTTCGACGTTCGTTGTTGGTGTGTCTGAACTAGAGGTCCGACGCTTGTGGGACTCGAATTGTAGAACATCCGAACCGACTCGTTTCACAGCGCGCTTCGAGAGGTAATTCGTTTAACTCCCTTTTATGTTTAGATTTTTGATTAAAACGCACGAACAACACCTTAGGAGAATCATGTGTCAAATATATATTTGTTTCCGCTACGTACTTTATGTTAATATTTCTTATATATGATTCATGAAACCCCAACAGTGGTATCAGAGCCAAACTTAGGCATTTTTCGTGCGTTTAATTGATTTGTAGTTCAAATATATTTTTGCGTTCTAATGGCCAATTTATTTTTGTTAGGAGAATTGGTTCTCTTACCTTTTATGTGGCCTATAGAAGTTGATTGATTTATGTGATAAATTTAATCAATAAAGCAAAAAATTAGAACTAAATCAATTTTGAATCAAAAATCTGTAACTTGTTATACTTGATGTTTATATTTTGCAAATGATATGCAGAATTTTATGCATGTCTTCCAGAGCTTTAAATTTTGAATTTATGGCTCGTAAGGAAGGGTGGTGATCATGGAAAAATCCCTAATTGTTGTGATTGTTGTATGGATGAATGTATGATGATTACAGGTATTCTTTTTGGGGATGTAATTATTAAATGGAGGCTGCGTCCTTCTTTTTATATTTATTTTTACGAAATGTAATTTAAGTAGTGTAGTATTTCAATTATTGATGTAAATACTACAAGAGAGGAGGAGCCATTGGAGGAGCCATTAAACCGGTGAG